>NW_021604629.1:3112334-3184377 GCF_004785775.1 Grammomys surdaster | reverse complement strand
TTATCCTTATCCACCCAATCTAGGGGAGGCAGGACTTTCGCCCCCCCCCCCCCCCCCCGCCTTCCAACCAGATCCAGTATTCCCACATCTCTGCGCTTCCATACAATTCCAGCACCCTATTGGCTGTGAAGCAGCAGCGGCAGGGATAAACACAAACTACCCAAGTCCTGCCTCCCCAAGAGGCCATGCCCCGTGGGAGAGAAGTCAAGGGCCTAAACCCTACATGGATGCAAATACCCTCTACTGTTATTACTTCAGACAGTTCTTTTCAGGAGACCATGGAAGATCTGTAGCTCTTAACCTGTAGGTTGTGACCCCTTTTGGGTTGAAAGACACTTTCATAGGTGTCACCTAAGACTATTAGAAAGCACAGATATTTACATTACAATTCAAAACAGTAGTAAAATTATAGTTATGAAGTAGCAACGAAAATAACATTATGGTTGGAGTCACCACAGCATGAGGAGCTGTATTAAAGGGTGGTAGTGTTAGGAAGGCTGAGGACCCCTGCTCTAGAGCCTTAAGCCCAAACATCATGCTTTGCTACTCAAGGGTTTCCTCCAGGGGCACCAAGCGTGTCTTCCAATTCCAGGTGCAGAAATATATTTCACTTCCTTGGCTGTTAGTAGATACTTACATGTTGAGTTCCATCCTGTGATATGAGTGTGACTTGTTGACTCAACCCAGACTGGGTTACTGTGGCTACTTGTGTAGAGACAATGTCCTCTCCTTCTACACCTGTAACGTATGTGATCTGGGGCCCTTTAAGAACATCATCACCTTGACCTGTTTAAAATAAATGAATAATTTACTTGAACAGCCAACTAACTTATTTAGATAACATTAGAGATTTTAAACATGGAACAGAATTGAGAGCTAGGCATGGTAGTGGACGCCTTGGAAAGAGGAAGTAGTTCAAGGGCAGCCTTGGTGTTCAAGGCGGATCTATGTTGTACAAAACCTTGTTTCAAAAAAATAAACAACAGAAAGCAAAACCCTACTTTTATATTCTAAACCCTGAAAATAGTTTCAGAACCTTTTCTTAATGAGTTTATCTTCACATCTGCCAGGCCAAGCCAAATCAAATCACACCAAACCCAACCCAACCCAACCCTATCCATCAACTTCAAGTGTTCTGATCTGGGGAGGCCTCTCCTTTACACTTAGATGTGATGATTATGTGATACTGTGCACATATGTACAGGGGACACAGAGGGGAAAAATTATATGCAGAGAGATTTGCCCTCTTGGCAGGGAAAGTCTGTATCAAGCTCCTGAAGTCACACTTCAGACTCATAAAGGTAACAAAAGAGTCTATAAACATTAACCACAAAACCAGAATGGCTTGTACACACAACCTACTAACCTGCTCAGTCTTTTACGCATGTGACTGAGCAGTCTATTAGCACACAGTGACATCACTGTGCAAAGACTAGCAATAACTCTCCAATGTAATGACTATCTGGGCTGAGGTTAATCATTCACTGAGTGACTCCATCCAGTTCAGGTACTTTTTTCTTCCATAAAGAACCAGCAAGTGAACAACGATTTCAGCAGAACTACTAGAGTGGGCGACTGACTGAGAAGATCACTGGCCTCTCTCTTCTTAATACTGGCCAGCTCCCAGGGAGCAAGGACGAAAGGGAAACCTTCCCTCTTCAAAGAAGAACTTAATACTGTACTACTTTTTTTTTTTTTTTTTGAGACAGGGTTTCTCTGTGTAGCCCTGGCTGTCCTGGAACTCACTCTGTAGACCAGGCTGACCTTGAACTCAGAAGTCCACTTGCCTCTGCCTCCCAAGTGCTGGGATTAAAGGCATGCACCACCACCGCCCGGCTCAACTTTTTTTTTAACTTAAATATTTGTGAACATTTCATTCAGGTGCTGAAAATGAGAAAAGAAGTCTTCGCTTTCCCAGGCAGAATCGCCATACTGGCCAGGCTTTCTCCAGATTTCTCCAACTTGCTTTCCTCTCGTCAAGCACTCAGGCTTTCCCATGTGCCAAACCTTCCTTCTATCTCCAAGTCCCCTTCTTCCCTTCCCTTCCCCCAGGCATTGCTTCTTTGCCTCCTTCACCCCATCCACCTTCATAATCTTTCCAAGAACATAACATTTCTTCAGGGAGCTTTCTCTGCTCTCCCAGAAGACACTAAGTTCTCCCTCTTCCACAAGGCAGAGCACCCGTGTCTTTCTGCAGCACTTGCAGAATCAGGTTTGAACGATTATAAAAATGAAACCAAAGCACTGGAGAGGACAGCACGGGTTATATGCTCACAACAGATATAACTGTTAAAGCGCTTACCTGGGGGAGGCTCGAAGAAGGCTTCCTGCTCCTCCTCAATGGGCTCTGTGTCATTGTGGGCTGTCCGTTTGTGCATGGCCAGTGTGGAGATCTGTTTGTATGTCTTCCCACAGTGGTTACAGTTGTATGGTTTAGAGTGAGTGTGAACGACATGGTGTTTATACAAACTGGAATATTCTGTAAACCGTTTGTCACACCCAGGAACTGTACAGACATATGGCTTTTCTCCTAAAGAAAGAAGACACACAAAAAGGTCAGTTTTTACATTGGTAGACAAAGTTACTCCACAGATGAAGGGTGGGAGTTCTAAAAAAAAATCGACAGGCAAATCATCTGTGAAGATAATTCAGTGCAAGCACGTGCTTAGCAGACATGCTGCAGAACTGAATCCCTAGCACAGGGGAGTGTGTGAGAGGTGTCCCTTTTCACCCTCAGATGAAATAGTACGTAAGAAAAATTCCCTATGATTTTAACTTGGCTCAAAAGTAGTCTGAGTAGCTGGAGAGATGGTTCAGTGGCTAAGGGTGCTTGCTTCTTTTCCAGAGGACCAGAGTTCAGTTCTCAGTACCCATATAAGGTGGCTTACAACCAACTGTAAGTTCATTTCCAGAAGACCCAATACTGTTTTCTGGTCTACATGATCACTACATTCTTGTGCACACCCTTTCCCTCATATCCATAATTAAAAAATAGTATTTTTTGGCATATGTGGCACACAACCATAATCCCAGCAATGAGAGGCAGAGGCAGTTGGATCTCTGTGAGTTTAAGAGTAGTGTGGTTCATAGAGTGTGTTCCAAGCCAGTATGGATTACAGTGTGATTAAATATGTGTGCCACCAGGCCTGACTCCATCTATTCCTAAATCTGAAATTCACTGATTTGACCAGATTAGCTGACCTCCTGCCATTGAGTCCCCAAAGACAGGATAACAGGCACATTTTCTGTGCTCAGCTTTTTCTATGGGTGCTTGTATACTTGTATGGCAAGTGTTTATCAAGAGAGGCAGCTCTGCAGCCCATCACAGTATCTGGTACCATAGTACTTATATGATAAGTGTTTATCAAGTGAGGCAGCTCTGCAGCCCATCACAGTATCTGATACTATAGTGTTTAACCACAGCTTTTAGTTTTAGGCTAGGTGTCAGGAAGAGTTACAAACTAATCTTTAACTCTCCTTGTAAATTAAGAAAAAATTATGTGCACATGTGTGTCTCTGTGTAGGTGTGTGCACATGAGTGCAGGTACCTAAAGAAGCCAGAAGAGGGGATCATATTCCCCTGAATTACAGGCAGTTGTGAGCCACCTGATAGGATGTGAGTGTTGGGAACCAAACTCAGTTCTTCTACAGGAACAGTACTTGCTCTTGACTGCTGAATATCTATTTAGCCCTTTATAAATAGAAAACAGTAACAGCAAAGGTTTCTTTTGTTTGTTTGAGACACAGTTTTTCTACATATTTCCTGGCTGTCATAGTACATAGTACATGGACCAGGTTGGCCTCTACTTCAGAGATCTTCTGGCTTCTTCCTCTTGAATGCTGGCATTAAAAGTATGTGGCACCATACCCATACTTTATAAATAAATAAAAATACAGTCACTTAATTTATGTGTATGGGTATTTTTCCTATATATATGTCCATATACCAATTGTGTACAATGCCCAAAGAGCTCAGAAAAGGGAATCAATCATTTTCTCTGGAAGTGGAATTACTGATGGTTTTTAGCCTCCACGTGGGTGCTAAGTCTAGGAACCAAGTCTAGGTCTTCTGAAAGAGCAGCTTTTAACTTTTCTCCAGCCCTTTTTTGTAAGCTTTTAAAAATTATGTTCATTTATTGGTGTGTGTTTGTGTGTGTGTGTATATGTGTATGTGCTGCCTTGTCTGGCTTCAGTGGGAGAGGAAGCGCCTAGACTGGCAGAGATTTAAAGTGCCACCATTGTCTGAGGCAGGTGATTTTCTAAATAGTAAAATGGCTGTCAATTACAACTAGGAATATCAGCCCAACTACTATTTAGGCTGCAGCAAAAACCACCACTAGGTGGCACCAAACAGTAAAAATGGAAACACGCGCCGGGCGGTGGTGGCGCACGCCTTTAATCCCAGCACTTGGGAGGCAGAGGCAGGTGGATTTCTGAGTTCGAGGCCAGCCTGGTCTACAGAGTGAGTTCCAGGACAGCCAGGGCTACACAGAGAAACCCTGTCTCGAAAAACCAAAAAAAAAAAAAAAAAAAAAATGGAAACACGCACTGTAAGCCTTTTTTTCCTTTGTTTTTTTAAGTGTCCACTTATGGCTGACCTTACACCCATTATACAGCTGCAGATGACCTTGAACTTCTGAACCTGTTTTCCCAGCTGCCTAGTGCTGGTATTATGATGTACACAGCATTCCTCCTTCAGAAGCTTTTGAGCTCTCACCTGCTGGCTGTATTGACTCTCCTGTGGCACTTTATCAGCCTTACATAAAAGTACTGCGTTTTACATTCTGAATCTTTTCCTCCCAGGCTGATCTCTTTCTTTCTTTATGTAGTTCTGGGATCAAAGGGAGACCCTTATTCACGTAAGCACTGAGGCAGTTACATGCCTGAAGGTGGCTCTGCCTTCCCACTGCTGGGACTAAAGGCGTGCACCATCACAGGTTAGCTCATCAGAGGAAGTCTGCAGCTGCTTAACCTCTTGTCATGTGAACAGGGAGGAAGAGAAGAGCTGGATGCCTTGAAGGACAGAGCAAGACAGCAGCAGTCATTACCTGTGTGTATCCTCACATGGTTTTTATAATTAGTTGCGCTGGCAAATGCCCTGCCACATCCAGGTTCTGTGCAGTAATAAGGTCTTTCTCCGGTGTGTGTCCTAATGTGCACTTTTCTGATATTTGATGTTGTAAAGGACCGACCGCAGCCTTCAATAGGACACTTAAAGGGCCTTTCTCCTAAAGATACAAAAGAGAATAAATTAAACAGTATAAAAAAAGATAGATAGATAGATAGATAGATAGATACAGAGATACAGAGATGGAAATGTCATGTGTCTCTGCAGCCTGCTGGCCCTGAGTTTCCCTTCTAAGCATTGCTGAGTTTCTGGAAAGAACATCATCTTCTCAAAATCTGGCTCAACACTCATCAGTGACTGTGACTTTCCAAGACAGAAAGACAGAATCAAGTGGGCATAGAAAAGACTGCCGGGCGGCAGTGGTGCACGCCTTTAATCCCAGCACTTGGGAGGCAGAGGCAGGTGGATTTCTGAGTTCGAGGCCAGCCTGGTCTACAGAGTGAGTTCCAGGACAGCCAGGGCTATACAGAGAAACCCTGTCTCGAAAAACCAAAAAATAAAAAAAAAATAAAAAAATAAAAAACTGAGCTGAGAAAAGCACAGACCAACATGTCAGAGAAAAGATAAAGGAGAAACAGGACTAGAGCTAAGGTGGCTAACTAGAACAGGATGAGAACAGACGGCTTAGTGGGTATAAATGCTTGCTGCCAAGCAAAACCCACTGAGTTGGATCCCTGGAACCTAAAAGTTAGAAGTGGACAATCAACTCCAGAAAAACTGTTCTTAACCCCATCAAGTGCCATGGTGCACACATATGCATACACATATAAAAATAAGTATAATAAATTTTTTTTTAAAAAAGGATTAAGTCTGTACCATAGAAGTCCCTAAGCTTATTTCCTACTTTATTTATTCTATAATACTACAAAGAAAAACAATATCTGGGTCCTGTGAGATAGCTTAGTAGCTTAAAGCCCTTGTCACCAACTCTACTAACTGCTTGAGTTGTATCCCTGGGAACTACATGGTAGAAGGTGAGAACCAAGTTCTGTAAGCTGTCTTCTGATGTCCACACACACAGTGTAGTGTGTGACCCCATAATAATAAATACAAATTTTTTTTTGCTTTTTCTTTAATCTAGTACCCCACCACCACCACATCATCAAAATAACTGCTGAACTTACACACACACACTCTATTGGAGACAGAATCAATCAGCCTCTGTCTCCTCTGTGTCTTTCTGTCTCTCCTCCCTGCTGTCTCTCTCCCTCCCTCTCTTCCTCTCCCGCTGTCTCTCTGTGTCTCTCTGTGCAGCCCTTGGCTCTGTAGACCAAGCTGGCCTTGAACTCAGAGATCTGCCGGCTTCTTAGTCCAAGTACTGTGATTTCTATATCTGACCTAAGACATTTTCTTTACCAGCAGGAGAGAGGAATCCTGTACCTCAATTTTGTCTTTTCTCAATTTTGCTACTTATCAAATGTGTAATCCTAGGATAATAACCTTGTTACTCAGGTAACCTCTGAAACTGAGTGGGCTGGTGATCTAGGGCTACTGTGTATATTTCTGGGGCTTCACCTTGGAAAGACATACACATAAACAGTGAATTGGATAGAATTTTAAGAATTTAAGAGAAGACTCTGATAATGACTCCTTTCACCTTTTTCACGGACACCATCTTTTCCCTCAGATTAAGCATTCCTGGCCTGGGGGCTGGAGAGACACTGGCGCTCAGCGGTTAAGAGCACTGGCTGCTCTTCCAGAAGACCCCAGTTCAATTTCCAGCACCCACATGGCAGCTAACAACCGTAACTTTGGTTCTAGCGTACTGATACCCTCACACCAACCCACATAAAATAAAATTAAATAAATTATTAAAAAATAATAATAAAATAAAAAGCATTCCTGGTCTAGTCTGATAGTACTAGCCTGTAATCCCAGAACTAGAACGGCTGATGCAGAAGTATCACAAACCCAAGGTCAGTCAGCCTAGACTACACGATGAGATCCATGAATCAAAGTAAAGAAAGTAATTGCTGGTCTAATTAGGACGTTCTGTCTATACTAGTACCTGTATGAGTTCTGATGTGCTTCTGTAGATCTCCTGAAGTTTTGAAAGATTTTGTACAATTATCTTCTGAACACCGATATGGCTTTTCTCCAGTATGAGTTCTGAAATGACTTTTTAACCCATAACCTTTAAGAAAATTAAAAAGAAAATTTATCTGTACAATACTCCTCTAAACATGTTTTTAGAGGTTAACCTATGGAAACATAAAGTAAGTAGGAAGGATAAAATACTAGGCAGATATAATAGGAGGACTCTTTTTTTTTTTTGGTTTTCGAGACAGGGTTTCTCTGTGTAGCCCTGGCTGTCCTGGAACTCACTCTGTAGACCAGGCTGGCCTCAAACTCAGAAATCCGCCTGCCTCTGCCTCCCAAGTGCTGGGATTAAAGGCGTGCATCACCACTGCCCGGCAAGATGACTCTTAAGAATATTCGAGGCAAGCTAGGTGTGGGGACTGATACCTGTACTCCTAACATATAGAGGCTGAAAAGGAAGGACTGCCATCAATTTGAGACCAGCAAGGAATGCGGTGTGAGACATTGTCTCAAAAAACAAACCAAGCCATCCCCGTGACAGAAGGCTTAATTCTTTGTGGCTCCCTAGGCCTGTTTTAATTATATTTTTAATCAGCATTTTTGGGAGGGTGGGGCATGGGGCATGGCAGCTTTACTGCTACATCAGGCTCCAGGCTGGTCTCAAATTCATTAGACGTTTGCTTGCCTCTGCATCCCCAGTGTCGGGATGAAAATTAAAGTCATATCCTATCACACCTGGCTTTTACTTTTTCTGGTAGAAGAAAACAGAAGATGGAATGAGGAATACCAAATACGTAGACACGGCTACATCTTTGGAGAAAAATGGTACTACAGAAAGGGGTCCAGAGCAAGCAGGACAGGAAGCAGTCAATTAAGAGACTGCAGAGGCTGGCTGGCTGGCTCAGCAGTTCCAAGTCTCTAGCAGAGAACATGGGTTTGGGTGTGTTTCCCAGTACCCACAGCAGGTGGCTCACAACTGCTTCGAAACCCAGTCCCAGGGGATTGAATCACCTCTTTGGGCTTATAAGGGCATCTGCACATACATGGTGCACATAAATTCAGCAGGCACACATACATACAAATAAAAAAACAAATGCAAGTCTAACAACCTGAACATGTGCCTTTTTGGACTCAAAATGGAAGGGGTCAGTCAGTTCCTGCCTCCTCTGGGCAATCCCACTGGAACTAAGAAGTAAAGAAAATTTGTTTTTACCTGTTGCAAATGCTTTCCCACAGCCTGAATGCTCACACTGATAAGGCCGGTCTCCTGTGTGCGAACGCTCATGGACCTGTTAGTAAAACACAAGCACAATTCTGTTTCCTTTACATGTTCTATAATAAGTTGTTCTCAAGATAAATCTAGTTTTTTCTTCTACTAGTAAATGGCTCTGGGCACCTGCCCCCCCCCCTCTCTGACTGTGTGTCTGTTGTGTGTGTGTATCTACCTACCTACCTGAGCTGGAGTCTCATGTACCCCAGGCTGACTCAAACATTCTCTATAGGCAAGGAGGACCTTGTGCTCTTGATCTTCTCTTCCTCCCAGGTACCGGGGTTATAGGTGTGCATTGCCACACCCAGTTTTTGGGGTGCTAAAGATAGATCCCAGGGCACACTACACAAGCATTCTACTAACTGAACTACATCTGCAGCTCTGCATCTGCCTTTCTGTGAGCCTCAAGATGCTGTCTGTAAAGTGACGTACACTATCCACCATTGGCAGCTGCTATGATACTTGAGGACTCATGTCAACGGCCAACATTCCCTGAACCTTTAATGGGTTCATTCTTTTTAGTAATTTATATGAACAGTATTAACTACTTTTCATACCCTCTCTGTAAGGGAATGTTATGTTATAGACAGAGTCTCATGTGTCCCAGGCTGGTTTTGTAGTGGGGGTGACCTTAAATCTTCTGAGGCATCTGCCTCCACCCTTGAGCATGGACTAAGGTCATATGCCACCACGACCTGAGGCACACCCCCCCAGCTTCCTGCCAGACTCCTGACTTAACGCTTCTCACATAAGAGACGTGAACTTCCTGCAAAAGCTATTTAATCTCAGGGCCACCCTGAGAAGGAGGATATGGTTTTATGAATCCATTTTCCGCTATGACAATAAACTGTTTAGAACCATGGACTGTCTCTTTTCACCAAGATCCACCATGGGGAGCCATGAAGAAGGCCTTCGCCCACAGAGCAGCAGCAGAATCTTCCATAGAAGGCCTCTCTGCGCTCCCAGCCACAACCCCCACCAAGCCTGCCTCTACCAGGCCAAGGACAATCATATCTGCTGGGACAAGCCGGAGCTCCCTTTCTCCCCCTGGCCCCAGGCTAGACACTGCCCCCAGTACACCCCCTCCGCCCCCACTCCATTCCATTCTTTGCTCTTCTGAGACTCCCAGCGGAGCCTGGATGTCTAAGATCGTAGCAGGCCCAGGGACCCCCAAGCCAGCTCCAGTTTTCCAACCCCAAGACCAGTGGTGCCTCAGGACTTCCCTACAGCTGAACACCTGCCCTGGAGGCAGCATGGGGTAAGCTCAGTCAAACTTCCTGAGGTCTGCTTCCCCCGAGCGCTGGAGCCCTGTGGCAGAGCTGGGCCTACAGCCCTACAATCAGTGCTCTTAACCACCAAACCATCTCTCCAGCCCAGGGATGACCAGTTTTATAGATAAGGGAAAATGAGGTATCAAGAGGTCACTCAACATGCTTAAATCATACATTGATAAATACAGGAAGTATGCTCTAAGGCCACTGTTCCAAATATACTTTCTGACACAAGGTAAGTTACTCATTAAATCTGAGCTATTTGGGGGCTGGTGAGATGGCTCAGTGGTTAAGAGCACTGACTGTACTTCCAGAGGTCACGAGTTCAAATCCCAGCAACCACATGGTGGCTAACAACCATCTGCAATGATATCTGATGCCCTCTTGTGGGGTGTCTGAAGACAGCTACAGTGTACTTACATATAATAAATAAATAAAAATTTAAAAAAAAAAAATCTGAGCTATTTGTTAAAAGTCATGGTGTATTATATTGTATTTTGTTGCAATTAAAAATAAAAATATTGAGGCTGGGTATAGTAGAATATACCTTAAAAACAGCCCCTGCCCCCTCCAATTAATAAAAATATTGATGGTTATGATGGCATATACCTACAACCACAGAAATTAAGAGGTAGAAAAGGGAGGATCCAAATCTATGGTCAATCTAAGCTACTCAGTGAGTTTAAGGCCAGTCTGAACTACACGGTGAGATGCTGTCTCACAAAACCAAAGACTGGCCAGGCGGTGGTAGTGGTGTATACCTTTAATCCCAGCACTTAGGAGGCAGATCTCTGAGTTCAAAGCCAGCCTGACCCACAGAGTGAGTTCCAAGACAGCCAGGGTTATAAAGAGAAACCCTATCTCAAAACCCCAAAACAAAAAAAAAGTATGTTCCATAACCAAAATGTAGTAATTTTATTAAATTTAATATAGACCGTCTGCTAGGGAATAGCTGGAATTTGGGATACAGTGATAAACCGTCTAAGTTCTTAAAGAACAGACGGTTATTGAGTTTGTCCAGGCTCTTGTGTGTGTTAGTGTGAGTGTATGTCAGTATCTTTTGAATGGGTGCAAACAGGGATGTCTAAGCTTGATCATGCAGTTAGTGTCTGTCTGCAGTATGCTTATAAGTGCTACATTTCTCTCTCTCCTATACCTTAAGATGATGAGCTGTTGTATAGAGTTTTCCACACCCATCATATTTACACCGAAATGCCTTTTCTCCACTCTGTTGAGATTTAGGAGTTACTCTCGTAGCATGTCCTTGTAAGACAATCTGGAAAAAAAAAGACTTAAGGCACTCATACAAAATACAACAGATGCAATTACTATTTTCACAATAAAAAAGACAAAACCATATCATGAGCTATAACTCAGAACATCCTTATGCTAAGAGTCTAGGACTTCAAGTTAGGAAAATTCTCTCTGTTCTAAGGCTTGGAAAGTCAGTGCTCTGCAAGACTGCAGTTTGACCTCACAGATCTATTGCCACCTAGATAATCTCTAGGACATGTCTGTGCCATGGCTTAGGAGGCTAAGGCAGTAGTATCATGAGCTTAAGGCCAGGCTGAGCTATACAGTAAGAGTCCTACTTAAGATATCTAAAATAAACAAAATTTCCACTGAACATTGCTACTTCCTGATATACTCAAGGGATCCATCTCAATAGTTATACTTTTTTTTTCCCAAAGGAAATAGAACCTTAAAATAATTTTAAATGCATTTTTAATTTCAAAGATCATGGTAGAGAAGGTGTCAGGTCAACTGAATCTCCTTGTGATAGGATCCACGTGACTCTAGTCTATACTTCAACAGAAGGCCATTTTTAATGATCAACATCATAAAAATGTAAACAATGACACTTCTCCTAAGGCCTTTGAAGATTACTATCTATTTCAGAAATGATAACATCAAGGGTTGGATTTTGCCTAGTAAGCATGAGGCCCTAGGTTCAATCCTTAATACTGCCAACAAAACAAATCAAACCCCAGGAATTCTAAAACCATAGAAGTTGCAAATGGGTTTACGAAAGATGGCTCAGAGGTTCAGACATGATGCTTTCTACCAGAGGACCCAAGTTTGATTCCTTGCACCATGTCAGGCAATTCATAACTGCCTTTAACTCCAACTACAGGGCGTACATATCTCATGCCTCTGGCATACATTGGTGCCAGTACTCACCTGCAGATATGCACCCAGATATCCAGGCATGCACACACTCAGGCACACATACACTTGCACACACACAATTTAAAAACTAAAGAACAAAACAAAAACCAAAAACACCTTTAAACAAACAAGCCTTGGCTTTCCATACCTGCATTTTTTTCTCTTGCTCGCTTTCTCCAATCATTCCTGTACTTGTTACACCTTCGCTGCCATCAATGGACACCTAAAGTAATAAAGGAAAACTTTAAAGGGTTTCATTACTTATTTGCAGTGTTGGGGACTGAACCTAAGACCTACACACATTAGATAAGTACTGTACAAATGAGCTAGTCCTCAGGTCCTTGTCTGGTATTTTGATAACGAGTTAAGCTGGATGATATGCAGATTTATTATTACTATTATTGTATATTTTAAAAATTCTCAGCCAGGCAGTGGTAGTACACGCCTTTAATCCCAGCACTTGGGAGGCAGAGGCAGGTGGATTTCTGAGTTCGAGGCCAGCCTGGTCTACAGAGTGAGTTCCAGGACAGCCAGGGCTATACAGAGAAACTCTGTCTCAAAAAACCAAAAACTCCCAAATTAAGAAGTAACAAACTATTATCTATTTATTATTATGGTGCTGGGTATTGAACTCAAGGCCCTATGTATTGTAGACAAGCATTCTACTACTGAACCATACCATCTAGGTTCTCCAAATTGGGGCATATACATGAGATAGGATCTCATGCAGTACAGTCAGCTCCTGAACTCATTATACAGCCACGGCTGACCCTGAATTCCCATTCGAGACGCTGGGATTACAGCCATATCTCTGAGTCCCATTCCCCATCCAAACTTCTAATTATATGAGACGTATACTTTTGAGGCAGGGTAAAAACATTTAAGAATCCTCCCTATTTCTCTCTCTCTTTTAAGATGAGGTTTTATTATATGTTCCAAGTCGAGTCCTGACTCCTAGACTTAGAGATCTTCACTCAGCTTCCTAAGTAGCTGGGATGACAGGTATGCACCCTCATGATTGCCTCAAAAACTAGTGGTTTTTATAAAAAATTCAAGGCTTCCCTTCACTGTTTCCTAATCTCTAATTTTGTTTGTTTTCTCCTCTTATTATGTCCTTTATGGGACTCATCCTTGACCTTCTTCTTGTGAATTATCAACCATTGATTTATGTCTTTAAGTTTACTTCATTCTGTTATTCTTCTTCAGCTATTTCTATATTTCTGGTTTTAATTTTTAAATTTCATTTTATGGGTATCTTGCCTTCATGTCTGTCAATGTGCCAACAGCAGTGCAGTGCCTGGTGAGTTTGGACAGCTGACTTACCATGTGGGTTCTAGGAGTCAAGGCGAGTCTCCTAAGCAAGAGCAACAAGTGTTCTCTTTTCACGAACTTGGAGATCTGCCTGCCTCTGCCTCCCAAGTGCTGGGATTAAAGGTGTGCTCAAACTCCACCACTGAGCACAAATGTTCTTAACTGAGCCATCTCTCTGGATGTCTTTAACTGTTGTTAAGACAATTAAATACAGCCCAACATATAGACAGTATATAGCTTGCATTGGCTTTAAACCTGTGATCACCTGTTAGGATTACAGGCATGCACTACATTCCTGGCATTCACTTATTTGAAAATGAACATTGAATTCTTCAGCACTGACTGACTGACTCATTTTTTATTTTAAATTGCTAGCTACTGCTGCTGTGGCCACTGCTGCCTCCTTCTTTCTCCTCCTCTTATTTTTCTATTCTTGCTAGTTTTGCTTTTGAGACAGGGTCTTATTTATTCCAGGCTGGCCTTCAACTTATTATGTACCTAAGGATGACAACGAACTTCTCACCTTCCTGCTCTACCTAAATGATCTGTACAGTGCTAGTACTGACACTCAGAGCTTCAGCACAGTAAACACTCAACTGAGATACACCTCCAGTCCAGAGATCGGTACTGAAGTTGCAAAGTGCCATACCTTTGCTGCATACTGCTCCAAAGCACTAATGGTATCTGGGTCAATTGTGGCATCTCCAGTATGCAGCCCTGCCACTGTCCCATCAGCCTGAATTGCCAAGATGGTATCAGACTGTGGGACTTGCACTGCATGGTGGATATAAGCTGTTGTGCCATCTTCCAACTGAACCGCCTGAAGTGAGCTCTGGTCATAACTGTCTGAGGGGAAGGAAGGAAAAAGCACTATATTAAAAGCATGTTAGTCCACCAACCCTCTCGGCCTTCCCTCATAGCTCATCTCCATTCCTTTGGCTCAGTCATCAATCCACAGAAATACTTTCTACCACGAACCCACAGTGACCACAACTGGCTGGGATGCAGACAGGTGATTTTATTGTCCTTCCTGCCCCTGATTCTGATCTCTCAAGACTTAGTCTTCCTTCTAACATAGACTGCTAGCAGGAGCCCCTCCCCCCATCCTATCTTTACTTCCTAGGAACTCTGCCTCTTGGCACACACCGTATGTAGTCCCCTTAACTCTTTCCCATGGCCTATCTCAGACTTTCCTCCTAGACCAGCTCCATTCCTTTGTGTAACTGGCCCAAAGAGTCCTAGCACTGCAGTGTTCTCTACCAGGGATGCCATAGTACCACATCGGCATAGAACTCAGAGGGCAATAGTAACCAAAGAATGGAACACTCTAGCCGCGTGGTGGGGGCACACCCCTTTAATCCCAGCACTTGGGAGGCAGAGGCAGGCGGACTTCTGAGATCGAGGCCAGCCTGGTCTACAGAGTGAGTTCCAGGACAGCCAGGACTACACAAAGAAACCCTGTCTTGAAAAAACCAAAAAAAAAAAAAAAAAAAGAAGAAGAAGAAGAAGGAGAAGAAGAAGAAGAAGAAGAGGAGGAAGAGGAGGAGGAGGAGGAGGAGGAGGAAGAGGAGGAGGAGGAGGAGGAGGAAGAAAAAAAAGAATGGAACACTCACCGAACAAAGACCAATATCTAACCCAAAAAACAGTGCAATATCATAACCCCAGATGCCTAGATCCAGCACAAAAATACAAAACAGTAACCTTATTGCAAAAAGCTGTGAGAAATGCAGTGAAGCTGAAGCGTAAGACACAGACTTACAGATAACAATTTTGAATATGTTCATGGACCTTAAAGAAGATGTGAAACGTGTCTTTTTTTTTTTTTTTTTTTTTTGGTTTTTTCGAGACAGGAGTTCTCTGTGTAGCCCTGGCTGTCCTGGAACTCACTCTGTAGACCAGGCTAGCCTCGAACTCTCGAACTCTCGAACTCTCGAACTCAGAAATCCGCCTGCCTCTGCCTCCCAAGTGCTGGGATTAAAGGCGTGTGCCACCACCGCCCGACGTGAAAAGTGTCTTAAGACTATGAAAACACAAACAGTTGAATGAAATAATGAGAACCGTTCAGGACATGAAAATACAAATAGAATATATTTTTAATAAAGTCTGAGAGAGCCAGGTGGTGGTAGTGTACACCTTTAATCCTGGCACTTGGGAGTCAGATCTCTTGTGTTGTTCAAGACAAGCCTGGCCTATAGAGCAAGTTCCAGGACAGCCAGAGATGCATAGAGAAACCCTGTCTTGAAAAATCAACCAACCAAACCCCTTTTCCCACCCCACCCCCTAAAAAACCTAAACCATGATCCATCTGTCTGCTGCATCCAAGGAATACACTTCACTGTCAAAGACAGAGATCACTTCATGATAGTAGGATGGAAGATGCTACCTTAGCCTAAGCTGTCTTGACACTCACTGCTATCTTCAGCAGTGATTGGATTACAGGCTTAAGTCCCCATACCTAGAATTGACTACATGACTTATAGTCATTTAATCTGTACAAAAATAGTGTGAGTCAGAATTTACCACGTTAATTGTAGACAGGAACCTGAGGTCTGGGACATTAAAGTCACTTTCCTTAGGAACATTATAAAAGTCTCCACATTTAATATTTAACCTAAAGAATAACATACTCATTTTTAGTACAAAGAGAGAAACCATAATTTAGACTCATGTTAGTTCCTGGTATTCAAACACCTCGCTCCAAAGTTTGTGCTGTTTGTTGTGATAAAATGTTCCTGGACAGTTCAAACTGACACAAAGTTTTTTCCTTCCATGATGGCCCAACCTGTTGCCTTGTGCTTCAACATATAAACAACTGTCTCCCATGACAACATTCCAGCAGTCAAGACAGTTCTTATTCTCCCATACCCCCAGCTCTTCCTCGTGTCATTTACAGTCACAAAGCTATAGTACCTTTCGAAGTGTGGTGGATAAATGCAGTCGTTCCGTCCTCTAGCTGCACGGCTTGCCCATCCTCCAGCCGCAAACTGTCCCCTGCTCAAGAGCAATGCTTACATTTAGATCCCTTATTTCAGAACATTCCAGTTAACTCACACAGCAGCAACAGAGTCCGCTTAACACATATGTCTATTTTAAGAGTCACAGGACATTTAAGTAATCTCAGTAAAGTTGCTTTGAAAAAGTATTTCAAGGAAAAGGGAGTTGCGAGACTTGTTTTAGGAATATATGCCAGGGAGGAGAATTAAAGAAGAAAATGAGTGGAGTGGGGTTCAGCTCCAACTACAGCCACAGTTCCTTAGGACTGCTGTCTACTAATCGCCTGAGTCCAGCCCAGCAACGTCTCTTCCATTTTCTTTTGGAGAAGTCTTGGATAAGTTCAATTCTCTGTTTGACTTGTCTTTTCAGAGGAAGACCAGTAGTCAGCAAGTTTATGTAGTAAGAATCAGCTAAGGGAGCAAACTCTGAGGTTGGAGAATTAGAGGAGTTTCTTGTGCTGTTGTTGTTCTTTAAACAAATGGTTTCATTGTACAGACCATGCTAGCTTGCATGGGCCTCACTATATAGAACAAGGTGCCCTCAGACTCAGAGACCTGCCTGCACTGAGTGCTGGGATTGAAGGCATGTGCCACTATGCCTGGCTGCTGTGTCTTAAATACTTACTACTTTTAGGTATGGGGACATGTTGAACATAGGCAGCAGAACCATCTTCCAACTGAATGACCTGGCCATCAATGAGTCTCCCGTCTGGAACAAAACATTTAAGCCAATAATTAAGCAGCAAAAAAACAAAAAACAAAAAAACAAAAAACTAAAACTTTATACAATTTCAAAATGATATCAACTATAAAAACATACACTACTTAAGCTCATGTTCATCTTGCTTCTTCCCTCTATGTTCTGAGGCAATTCAATATCACATCCAGTGATCCTACAGAAAGCAGAAAATCCTCCCTCAGACATCCTTCCTCCCTCCAATTTTCAATGAGATAAATTCAAGAGGAAGAGTGGCTCATCACAGTAACTACATGCATTGAAGCTCTGTGCACCTCTCAGAACCACTTGGTACCAATGACTCTGACCATGGGGAAGCTGAACACACATATCAGTCAGTGTATGTGAATCCAGTTGACATTCTCAGTCCTAGGAGACACGTCTACCTTTGTCTACATATATATGTACATGGATGTCAGTTTTCCATATAAACAAGAAGTTTTAGAACTGGACTATTTCTTGAAGCAAACTAAACACCAATTCAGAGACAATCCCATTTTAAGAAAACCAATAAAAGAAAACAAAACAAGCAAATGTCTTTGCATGTTTTATAAACACATTAAATCACAATCTAGAGTCAGATCCACAGTGTCTTCCAGCTATGTCAAAGGGCAGCCCAAAGTTATCAAAGCAAAACGTAAATTAAATTGAAACAGCTTCAGGACTCATATGCAACAGAGCCCTTTTAGGAGACTGAAGTGAGAGTCTGGTTGGTGAGGGTTCTGAGTCTGGCATTAACCGCCTGGCCACACACAGCACTCACCTTTAGAATTATGCTGGATGTAAGCAGTAGAGCCGTCGGCCAGCGTTACAGCTTGTAAACTCACACCTTCCATATTTTCTAAATTGTCACCATCTATGTGAAAACAAAGTTATTTAGATACCTATATATGTCCATGTGAATGACATTAAATTCTTTTCTATAAAATGAAAACTAGGGAAAAGGAAAGTTATTAAGTAGAATCCTTTTTAAAGAATTTACAAAAAAAAAAATTATCTAGCCAAATTGAAAAATGTCAGAGAATGGGAGGGGTCTAGATAATCAATCACCAAGACACATTGGATACATGTACAGGATTCCTTTAAAAAGTAACAACAGCCGGGCGGTGGTGGCACACGCCTTTAATCCCAGCATTTGGGAGGCAGAGGCAGGCGGATTTCTGAGTTCGAGGCCAGCCTGGTCTACAGAGTGAGTTTCAGGACAGCCAGGGCTACACAGAGAAACCCTGTCTTGAAAAACCAAAAAAAAAAAAAAAAAGTAACAACAACAACCAAGATCTTTAATTGAAACCTCCATGATTATTTGAAGCAAGATCCCTTACCTGCCACGGTTACTGCCTCTGTCAGGCACAGGGTAACATGTTGAGCCTCCATTCCTCCTCCAGGAAATTCTGTCATTCCCTGAGAATCCCGGTTTATTTGTGCTAACAACATTTTCTACCTTGAAGAAAAATATGAGTGCTTGAGAAGAAGGTATGATACACATGAAATCCAAGCTGAGACAGCTCAGTAGGTAAAGGCACTTACATTCAAGTCTGATGACCTGAGTTTCATCCCCAGAATTCCCTTAGTAGAAAGAGAACTGGCTCCTACAAGCCATCCACAGGTAAACACTAGTGAGCTGACTTAACATACTGTGATGGTTTATATGTGACTTGGGCCAGGGAGTGGCACTATTAAAAAGTGTGGCCTTAGCCGGGCGGTGGTGGCGCACGCCTTTAATCCCAGCACTTGGGAGGCAGAGGCAGGTGGATTTCTGAGTACGAGAGTTCGAGGCTAGCCTGGTCTACAGAGTGAGTTCCAGGACAGCCAGGGCTACACAGAGAAACCCTGTCTCGAAAAACCAAAAAAAATAAAAAATAAAAAAAAAAGTGTGGCCTTGTTAGAGTAGGTGTGTCACTGTGGGTGTGGGCTTTAAGACCCACATCCTAATCCCAGCACTTGGGAGGCAGAGGCAGGCAGATTTCTGAGTTCCAGGCCAGCCTGGTCTACAGAGTGAGTTCCAGGACAGCCAGGGCTACACAGAGAAACCCTGTCTTGAAAAACAAAACAAAACAAGACCGTCATCCTAACTGCCTGGAAGTAAGTATTCTGCTAGCAGCCGTTAGATGAAGATGTAGAACTCTCAGTTCTTCCTACATGCCTGTCTGGATGTTGCCATGCTCCCATCTTGATGATAACGGACTGAACCTCTGAACCAGTAAGCCAGGCCCAATTAAATGTTGTCCTTATAAGAGTTGCCTTGGTTCTGGTGTCTGTTGATACTAGGGACTGGGGTATTGCTGTGATAGGCTTGAACAAGCTTTTTTCTAGAAGAATGTGGATTTTAGGGACTTTGGACTTGGAAAGCCATGGAATGTTTTAAATGGGGCTCAGTGGGCCATCCTAGTAGGAATATGGAAGACTTTGTTGCTGAGAATAACTCTACAGACCAGGCCCAGAGAATTTCAGTATGTAACAGAGACTGTTTTTGTGATATTTTGGTGAAGAATCTAGCTACTTTTGCCCTTGTCTGAAGAATCTACCTGAGGTTAAGGTGAAGAGACTTATACTAACTGAATCAACAAACAAAGTCTCAAAAGAGCCCAGCATAGACTCTATTCCCTGGTTAAGTCTCATAAAGAATTTTAAACAAGCATTGAAAGCAGAGAAAGGACAAATATAAAATATATTGTTTGAATTTTAAAGGGGAACCAGGAAGTGAAATGGAGCTGAATCTTGAAGATAACAGATTTAAGGGATTTGGGGTAAGATTCCATCCAGCTAAATTTAGATTCAGGCATGGGGGTACACACCTTTAATTCCAGAAGACAAAGACACACAGATCTCTAGCCTGGGACAAAGCAGGTTCTAAGTGAAGAAAAGCTTAAATTCAGGTATGGTTGTACATATCCTTAACCCCACCCAGCATTACATGAGACGGCCACGTAGATATCTGAGTTCAAGGTCAATCTACAGAGCAAGTTCCAGGAAAGTCAAACTTAGGCAGTGAGGGAGTTGGAAAACAGAAAGCTGGTAATAGAATAAAGAGGCTATGTTCCAATCCCAGCAAGCATCAGAACATGGCAGCTTTGGCCATGTGGCTCTGGCTTTAGAGTAAAAAATAGAAGGGACTACTGGGACAATTGATGCTGGTTAGCTGGAGCTGAGAAATTGTTGATTATTAAGAGGAGACCAGCATGGGGGCTGGAGAGATGGCTCATCAGTTAAAAGCACTGACTGCTCTTCCAGGGGTCCTGAGTTCAATTCCCAGCAACCGCATGGTGGTTCACAAACATATGTAGTGGAATCTGATGCCCTCTTCTGGTAGGGACAGTGACAGTGTACTTACATAGCTAAGGTTGTACCTTGTGCTGCAGCTGTACTTGGTAATATATAAGAATCACCCAGGCAGTTTTGAAGGCATGAAGGCATCATGAAGAGCAGCTGAGGCTTGGCAGTGTGAGAGTCAACGGAAGGCCATTGGTGAAGGTGCAGCCACAGTTGCAGTGGAAGACCCCAGTGTATTGGAGATGCCAGTACCGTGGGATGACCACCAAGGAAGGACAGCAATAGCAGTGGAGTGATCAACCTGAGCCTAGAGTGATACAGAGGGCAGAGCTGGAGAAGTGACAGTAGGCCTTTGGAGGAGCCCAGAAGGTCACATGTGGATCCCAAACATTGGGACAATAAGCTGTAACACTGAAGTTGCCTTGGAGACCCCAAGATTTTCGAGATGCCAGAGCCATGGGCTATCTGCTGAGGAAAGCTGCTAACAGGGAGTGGAACCAGCCCAGGAGAAAGAAGCTTGTTGCCGTCAACAAAGATGTAAAAGGAGTTGGAGATCTGAAGACCACTTTGACATCAGACATGGAGATGCAGACTTTGGAGTTTGCCCAGAGAGTTGCCTGTCATGCTTTGAGGATTACAGGTATGGCTCCCATAAACTCTTATTTGAAGAAGCCTATCTGGGCTAGGGAGTGGAATGTGATGGTTTATATATGTTTTGGCCAGGGAGTAGCACTATTAGGAGGTGTGGCCTTGTTGGAGTAGGTGTGTCACAGTGGACATGGGCTATACCTTAGTCCTAGCTGCCTGGAAGTCAGTCCTCCACTAGTAGCCTTCAGATGAAGATGTAGAACTCTCAGCTCTTCCTGTACCATGCCTGCCTAGATGTTGCCATTATCACCTTGGTAATAATGAACCTGTAAGCCAGTCCCAGTTAAATGTTGTCCTTTATAAGACATGTCTTGGTCATGGTGACTGTTCACAGCAGTAAACCCCCAAGATATATACAAATATAAAATCTTGGCCAGCGCCGGGCGGTGGTGGCGCATGCCTTTAATCCCACCACTTGGGAGGCAGAGACAGGTGGATTTCTGAGTTTGAGGCCAGCCTGGTCTACAGAGTGAGAACCAGGATAGCCAGGGCTATACAGAGAAACCCTGTCTCGAAAAACAAACAAACAAACAAACAAACAAACAAAACAAAACAAAACAAAACAAAAAAATCTTGGCCAGGCGTGGATGGCATATATATGCCTTTAATGCATATTTATGCCTTTAATCCCAGAATTTAGGAGGCAGAGGCAGGCAGATCTCTGTGAGTTAGAGGCCAACCTGGTCTACAGAGAGAGCTCTAGGACAGCCAGGGCTACACAAAGAAACCCTGTTTCAGAAAAACAAAACAAAATAAAACAAAGCAAACTAAAAACCCTAAAAGGATCAGCCTAGTCTAAATAATGAGGTGGCTGCTATTTCTAACTCCATATAATGGATGAACTCTGATGAAACCTAAGATGAAGTTTATTCAGTACCATTCTGACCAACAAGTCAAAACTAAGCATAACCCAGAGGTTACTGACAGGAGCTTGTGGTGAAGATTCAAAGACTAGACCCTGATTGCCCAACACTGGTAATGTAGTTCTGAGTACACAAACTGAATGCTGTCCTATGGTTTCTGATACACAATGAATTTTAACTGTGCTGGAACCACTCACAATTTTTCCTCCTCAAAGACATTCTGGAAAGAGTGGTCTGGATGGCCATTAGAACCACCAGTTTCAACAGGCTGACCAGCAAAGGAAATGAATAGACAGTTCACATGCACATTCTCTTCTGAAACAAAACCACATACAGAAATAAACAGAGAGAGAGAGAGAGAGAAAGAAAGAGAGAGAAAAGGGAGCCTAGAGAAATGGCTCAGCGGTTAAGAGTACTGACTACTCTTCCAGAGGTCCTGAGTTCAATTCCCAGCAACTACATGCTGACTCACAACCATCTGTAATGGGATCTGATGCCTTCTTCTGGTGTGTCTGAAAACAGTGACAGTGGATATACATAAATTAAACAAATAAATCTTTGAAAGAAAGAGAGAAAGAATGAAAGAAAGAGAAAGAAAGGAAAAAAAAGAAAGACTAAGAAAGCAAAGAACAAGCAAATTAGGAATATCCCATAGCTTTTTAATGCAACTTTTTGTGGTGCTGAGGAAATCCAGGGCCTTATACAACATGCTAGGCAAGAGCTCTACTCCAGCCCTGTCTCTTAAAATTGAAGAAAAAGTCTGGTGGTTTCAGCATACATCTTTAATCCCAGCACTTGGGAAGAGTTTGAGGGCAGCCTGGTCTACAGAGTGAGTTCCAGGACAGCCAGAGCTACACAGAGAAACCCTGTCTTGAAAAACAAAAACAGAACAAAACAAAACCCCAAAAAGATTTAAAAAAAAAAAGTCAATCCAACAGCTGGGCAGTCTCCTGGTTTTGGACTACCTTGAATTCCTTTGAAATCAAATATATTCTGTTTTTCTCAGAATGAACACATCTCATTACACACACACACACACACACACACACACACACACACTCTTAGGCTGCCAATTCATCTTTATGCTTTGATTTGTCATCAGCATCAGGACTTGTCCATTTCCAATACTTCCAAGATATCTAGGGTAAAAATTATCAAACCATCTGTGACTAAGGTTTTTTTTTTTTTAAGATATATTTGTTTTATTTATACGAGTACACTGTAACTGTCTTCAGACACACCAGAAGAGGGCATCAGATCCCATTACAGATGGTTGTGAGCCACCATGTGGTTGCTGAGAATTGAACTCAGGACCTCTGGAGGAGCAGTCAGTGCTCTTAACTGCTGAATCATCTCTGCAGCCCCTAAGTTTTTTCTTAATGATACAACAGGACAGTCATGAACTGGTGTGATTTTTTTTTTTTTTGGATTTTCGAGACAGGGTTTCTCTGTATAGCCCTGGCTGTCCTGGAACTCACTCTGTAGACCAGGCTGGCCTCGAACTCAGAAATCCGCCTGCCTCTGCCTCCCAAGTGCTGGGATTAAAGGCGTGCGCCACCACCGCCCGGCAACTGGTGTGATTTTTATCCTTCTGAATGTTTCTTTATCAGGTCTACAGAGATGGCTCATCCACTAAGAGTGCATACTGCTCTTGCAGAAGACCTGGGTTCAGTTGCCAGTACCCATAGGACTGCTCACTACTACCTGTAGTTCCAGTTCTAGGGGGATACAACACTTTATGGCACCAAGAACACATGTTGTACATATAGGCAAAAAACCCCTCATACATTAAAAAAAATTAAATAGGGCCGGGCGGTGGTGGCGCACGCCTTTAATCCCAGCACTTGGGAGGCAGAGGCAGGTGGATTTCTGAGTTCGAGGCCAGCCTGGTCTACAGAATGAGTTCCAGGACAGCCAGGGCTACACAGAGAAACCCTGTCTCGAAAAACCAAATAAATAAATAAATAAATTAATTAATTAATTAATTAAATTAAATTAAATAAAACTTCTGGGCACTGGTGGCACATACTTTTAATTCCAGCACTTGGGAGGTAGAGGCAGGTAGAGGCAGGTAGAGGCAGGTAGATCTCTGAATTTGAGGCCAGCTTGGCTACACAGTGAGTTCAGGATAACCAGGGCTACACAAAGAGAAAACCTGTCTCACAAAAGGAAAAAAAGTTTAAAAAAAAATCTTTTATTTTTCATTGCTTCTTACTATAATTACTGCAATAATCTTTTAACCTTTCTGTGTTCATTGAGCTGCTCCCTCATCCTTCTGGTCCAACTCCCTTTTTTTCCTTGAGACAGGGTCTCTCTCTACAGCTGCTGTTGTCTTCAAACTCACTGTGTAGACCAGGCTGGCACTGAACTCACAGAGGCCTGCCTGCGGTCTCCTCCCTGGTGCTGGGATAAAGGAGTGAGTGTGACATGGTGCCCAGCTTTATTGTTTTCTATACCATTACACTTTTCTTTTTTCTTTTTTTCTTTTTCTTTTTTTGAGACAGGGTTTCTCTGTGTAGCCCTGGCTGTCCTGGAACTCATTCTGTAGACCAGGCTGTCCTGGAACTCAGAAATCTACCTGCCTCTGTGTCCCAAGTGCTGGGATTAAAGGTGTGCACCACCACTTCCCGGCCATAATTATCATTTCTTTGTTTACATAAACAATCTGGGGGGTGGGTTGTTACTGTTTGAGCCAATTAAGAGCTGAGGGTATAAATTCCAGGTGACTAAATGCTTAATATCCATACTGTCTTAGGTAGGGTTTTACAGATATGAACAGACACCATGACCAAGGCAAACTCTCATAAGGACATTTAATTGGGGCTGGCTTACAGTTTCAGAGGTTCAGTCCATTATCATCAAGGCAGGAACACAGCAGCATCCAGGCAGACATGGTGCATGAGGAGCTGAGAGATTCTACATCTTCAGCTGAAGGCTGCTAGCAGAATACTCCCTTCCAGGAAGCTAGGATGAGGGTCTTAAAGCACACACCCACAATGACACACCTACTCCAACAGGGCTATACTTTCTAACAGTGCCACTCCCTGGGCAGAGCATATATAAACCATCACACACACCATCCTCAGTTCAGTCCCTGGCACTAAACAAAACAAATTCTTTTCCTTATAAGCCATTTAGCATTTTTCTTATTATGTACTAGGCACACATTGTTTTCTTATTAAGACCAGGGATGGCTTATTTGATGCCTTCCATCAAAACCGAAAATTTGAGTTTAATTCCTGGGACCCATATGGTAGCAGAGAATAAATTTCTCAGACATTCCCACAAGTGCAATGACATGTCACATATTCTCTCTCTCTCTCTCGATTTAAAAGGTGCACATTTTCAGCTATGAAATGTGCTGTAAGTGCTGTAAGGATTCAAGTAGACAGTTCAGGCTGCACTTGAACCTAAATGATGCCCTTCCTGCCTGATGCCCAAGAGCTGCAGGCTGCATTATACCCCTTGCTCCATGGTGTTTTGTTTTGTTTTGTTTTGTTTTTGAGACAGAGTTTCTCTGTGTAGCCCTGGCTGTCCTGGAACTCACTCTGTAGAACAGGCTGGCCTCAAACTCAGAAATCTGCATGCCTCTGCCTCCCAAGTGCTAGGATTAAAGGTGTGCACCACCACTGCCCGGCTGCCCCATGTTTTTTAAAGACAGTATCTCATAGAGCTTCTGCTGGTCTTGAACTTGTTATACAGGCAAGAATGACCTTGATTGAATTTCTGGTTCTCCTGCTCTACTCCATCAGTGCAGGTATGAGACACCACACAGGATTTATTCACTGGTAGATGAAACCAGGGCCTCCCATGCTGGGCAAGCACTCTAGCAACTCAGGGGTAGGGGGGCTGGAAGGGGCACATTTTAATAGAGTCTGTAAACTCTAGGGGTTGGGGATTTAGCTCTGTGGTAGAGCAAGCACAAGGCCCTCAGCTCTGAAACAGAACAAAACACCATTCTAGTTTAGGTTCCTCTAAAGAAAAGGAAAAACTCAGAATCCATATAATGAAATCTTAGGATCCCTTCAGAAATAAACATCACAACTCCCAAGCCCCACGCTCCCCACCACACTACTGCTTGCAGAATTAACCCCAATTCAGAAGTAGCTCTATCTGGCTCCTTACCTACCTTTGTAATTTTTTTTTTTTTTTTGAGTTACAGGATAGAGAACCCAAGGTCTCATACACACTACCTGAGTGCTTTACCATCGCCATCTCTAGCAATCTTCATTTTTAAGAAACTCATTCCAGCTGGGCAGTGGTGCACACCTTTAATTCCAGCACTTGGGAGGCAGAGGCAGGTGGATTTCTGAGTTCGAGGCCAGCCTGGTCTACAGAGTGAGTTCCAGGACAGCCAGGGCTACACAGAGAAACCCTGTCTCGAAAAACCAAAAAAAAAAAAAAATAAAAAAAAAAAATCACACTGTAACTGGACAACTTGTACTAATTATTAAAAAGAGAAATGAGGGCCAGAGAGAAGGCTTAGTCATTAAGAGTACGTACCACCTTGGCAAAGGACCCCAGTTCAACGGCAGCATTCACATCAGGCAACTTACAACTGCTTGTAATTACAGCTCCAGAGAATCTGAAGCCTCTGGCCTCATGAACATTACCCGTCAACAAACACATAAAATAATAATTTTTTTTTAAGACACAGTCTCACTATGCAACCTTGGCTGGCTTAAACAAGAGCTCTGCTGTTTTCTGTCTCTCAGGTACTGAAATTAAAGATGTGTACCATCATGTCCAACAATAAAATAAACACAAAGATGCTCCACCATATCATTCTTTTTTGTTTTTGTTTTTTTTTTTCTGAGACAGGGTTTCTCTGTGTAGCCCTGGCTGTCCTGGAACTCACTCGGTAGACCAGGCTGGCCTCAAACTCAGAAATTCGCCTGCCTCTGCGTCCCAAGTGCTGGGATTAAAGGCGTGCGCCACCACTGCCTGCCTCCACCATATGATTCTTAATATTTATTAAACACTCCTGAGGGTCTGTGAGGTGGCTCAGCAGATGCCAGGAATGACCCAATGCCTAGTTCCTGCAGAGGGGAAGGAGAAAGACTTCCTCAAGTTATCCTCTAACCCTTGCACAGGCACTGCAGCAAGTGTGTGGCCACCTTCAAATAAATAAATTATAATGAAAATCTATAAAACACTGGTATAAGTGTGTACAGTTCAATGAAGCATTATTTGCAATAGCAAAAACTGATCAACAATGTAAAAACCCATGAAGAAGACATTAAATATTCTACTCACAAATAAAATGTAAAGACAGTAAAAAGAAATCAATGCTCAGGACACAGCTTGACTCTACAGCTCCTGGCTAATACCTGCAAGACCCTGGCTTTGACCTCTGGCCAGCAATAAAAAAGAGACATCTAGCCGGGCAGTGGTGGCGCACGCCTTTAATCCCAGCACTTGGGACGCAGAGGCAGGCGAATTTCTGAGTTTGAGGCCAGCCTGGTCTACCGAGTGAGTTCCAGGACAGCCAGGGCTACACAGAGAAACCCTGTCTCGAAAAACCAAAAAAACAAAAACAAAAACAAAACAAAAAAAAGACATCTAGATAAAATAGTGAGAAGTATGTACAAGATGTGTAGTGAAGAAAAAAAGCAAATGGCAGAAGAGTATTCTTGGTATGATTACACTCAGGTTTTTAAAACTGTGCCTAATAACAAAGCAAGCATGCAGGAATAGGAAGGACTAAGAGATAAATGTAGAGAGACTAGATTTTCAGTATCCCATCCTAGCGCCCTGCAGAGGATCCACTGTAGGATAAGTGCTCTACCTCTGAGCTATATATAACCAAGCCTAAAAAACTTAGTTCAATTCCTGGGTCCCATATGCTAGAAGGAGAAACTGACTTCTACAACTTGTCCTTTGACACAGGAACATCCAAACTTGCTCTCCCTTCCCCCTTTCTCACATGATTGCATATGTGTGTGAACACACTTTTACATAGGTAAAGGATACAAATGAACATTTCAAAAGCTAGACAAATAGTCAACAGACAAATGCACAACAAATGAATTTCACTAACAATCAGAGAAATGCAAACAAAACCCACAAGAGATGCCACCACTTCATATTCAATAGGATGTCTATGACAACACAGAATGCCACTGTGTGTGGTAGAACCCAAATAGTGAGACAAGATGGTAAGTTTGTTTGTTTGTTTAGGTTTTTTGAGACAGGGTTTCTCTGTGTAGCCCTAGCTGTCCTGGAACTCACTCTGTAGACCAGGCTAGCCTTGAACTCAGATATCTGCCTGCCTCTGCCTCCCAAGTGCTGGGATTAAAGGCGTGCCACCACTGCCCGGCTAAGATGGTAAGTTTAAGCACAGCCTGGACTACATAACACAATCCTGTCTCAAACAGAACAGAAGACAACAGAAGACTAGTAAGAACTGGGAAAGAAGGCTGAGCATAATCCCAGCACTTGGGAGGAGATGCAAGAGAATCTCAGTGAGTTCAAGGCCAGCTTGTTCTACAAAGCAGGACAGCTAGGACTAAATAGAGGTATCCTCTGTCAAAAATAATAAATAAGTAAAAATAAATAAATGTTGCCAAGGCATGAAGAAATCAGAAATTATGAAACCTAGGCTGGCCTTGAACCTGCAGCAATCACCCTTCTGCTAACCATGTGCTGGGATTACAGATGGGTGCCCTAGCTGTGAACATAGTTCTATTAGGATCTTACACTTGAGACAGACAACCCTGTCTAGAGGGTCAGTACAATGACTTATGAGTGAAGGTGCTTGCTGCCAAACCTTAACTCCCTGAGACCCACATGGTGGAGGGAAACAACACACTCCAGCAAGTTGTCCTCGGACCTCCATATGTACACTATGGCGCGTGCACACACACACCAAGAAAATGGAAAAAAAAAACATTTAATTTAGGCAGCTGGAGAGATGGCTCTGTGGTTAAGATCACTGGTTGCTATTCCAGATGACCTGAGTTTGGATCCCCTCACTAACATGGAGGTTCACAATCACTATAACTCCAGTTCCAGGAGACCTGATACCTTCTGTCCTCCCTGGGAACCAGGGCAAGTATTTATAGTTTTTTTTTTTTTTTTTCATTATAAGACAAGGTTTGTCTGTGTAGCCCTACCTGGCTATTCCATCTGTAGGTTCGTCTGTCTCCAGTGTTGAGATTAAAGTCTTATTAAAGGCATGTACCACTTCCATAGTCTAATTTTTTCCCCTTTCCTGAGACTAGCTCCAGTGGCTTCGAACCGACTGGCTTCGAACTAAGTATAGAGCCAAAAACGACTGATCTCCTGATCTTCCTGTCTCTACTCTCAAATGTTAAGATTATAGGTATGCATTAGCATGGTGCGGTAATCCACAGTTTTAAGGCCTGAATTTAAGGCCTTGTACCTGGTAGGTAAGCATTCTACCACTTGCTACATCCTCAACCTGCTCTTCACTTGGGATAGGACCTCAATTCTAGGTAATTCAGGTTGTCTTTAAATTCAATCTGTAGTGGAGCCAGACCTTGAATTTGTAACTTCTCCTATTTTTGCCTTGATAGCTTAGATTTCAAAGTAGAACTCCCAGACTTAGTTTGGATTGTTTTAGAAGGTGAATTTGAAGGTGTGTGTAATCTGTTTTTTTTTTTTTTAAAAGCTGTTATTCATATACTTATTTTGAGACCAGAACTCAGTGTATAGCCAGCTGTAAATATGTAATAAAGAGTAGCCTTGAACTCCTCTAGCCTCAGACTCCCCGACTGCTGGGATTATAGACAGAGCCACCATGCCCAGATAAAACAAATCAAAATAAACAAAGGGGAAGAGAGTACTAAATCTCCAAATACTTAAAATGTCAGGGTAAGATTTATGCTTCTTATTGATGTTTTGTGATCTTAATACTTCACAATGAATTTAACATATACTTAGAATGAAGTGTTAAACTGTTACACAGGTTTTGCCGACTAAAGCCGAATGCATCTTTCCTAGTAAAATTAAGGATCAAACTGAACACAATATGAAACGTACAATTTCTCACATTTCCAATAGAATATGCCAGATGAACTGAGTATTTCAAAAGCGAAGGCAGAGCTTGATTCTAAACAAATAGATGGGCAATGATATTCATTTCTACTTATTAAAACTTCGTTTAATGAAAGGGAGAAAGTTAAAAGAATGAACGGAAGTCTCATTATAAATTCCAAGAGACTATTTTTGAATATTCGATGTTAGGCCTTACAGAGTTTTGAAGAAAAATTGTGAAAACGAATAAATGTGCCTATGATCAGACTAGGAAGAAACCCGGGGGCGATGTGCAGGCGGTGTCCCCAGCCGCAGGGCCCGTGCCCCTGTTGGGGCCTGCTGTGAATCGAGGCCCGGGGGCCCAGTCCGACCAGCTTCGCCACCGAGCGAGTGCCAGGGGACTCGCTCCGCGCGAAGGTCAGGCCGAGCAAAGCCGCCCGGCTCCCGAGAGCTCCACCCTCCCCTCTTGCTCTCCCTCCCCTCAGCGGCCCCCTAAGGGGACAGGCGGGGCGCTGCGTGAAAGGGGGATGGGGTGGCGTCTTCGCAGAGAAAAGCTCCGCCGCCCTAGAGTGGCGGCCTCGGGTTATTAATAAACTCCACTTCTGCCCGGGCTCCGCTACGAAGGCGGCCGTAGGATCAGCCAGGCCTAAGGACCAGCATGAGCAGCTGGAAGTAGAGCCCGGGCCCAAGTGGGCCCGCGCCGCCGCGCTGAGGGCGGCGGCCGGGCGGAGAATAATGCACACTGGGTAAAAACACATTTATATACGAACCTCCGAGAAAATTTTCCAACAATTCCTTCGTCCGACCACCATGCACCAGGACAGGAAACAGCCGCCCGGCCCCCAGGCCCCGCAACCCGCATAGCAATTCTGAGTCCCGCCCCTAGCCTCCATTGGGCTGTCATTACGTCACTCACTGGAAGACTTTTGCTCTCGATTGGTCCAAATTTAGCTGACGGGTAGGAATCCGTCACTAACCACGCCTACTTTTCCTGCGTCAATGTAGCCTGGCCTTCCTACCCGCACCTGAGTGGCTGGCGTCAGGTACATAATCAAAACTTCTGTGCCTGACTGGTTGGCAGAACTGCTCATCCCGGACTACTGACGAGTGAATTATGCCGATTCTGGGGCCCCAGCGGGAGGCGCCATTTTGTAGCGAGGGAGGGAGGTTCATCCTTTTGATTGCCCGGGAGGGAAATAGGGTGATGGGCGCCATTTTCCCTACAGGGCCGATGTGAAGACTGTGGAGCTCCCGGTGGGCCCGCCGGAGCGTGTATCGGAGGCCTGATGGGCTTTGCCTTGCTATTGACGAATACTATTTCATTGGAAGGAAAGATGGAGTCAGGAGTAGGGTAGCACGAGGGGTCCACGCGCTCCCTGGGGGTTCTCGGAGCCCGCTGAGGCCTTCACTTTGGGGCTCTGTGTACCTAGTCCAGCTGATGCCGGAGACTGGGTTTGGAACCTGCCTGGCCTTCCCCAGTCTTCCGGCACCGGCCATGCCTTTGGAAGGTGAGCTTTATGCTCCTGCTGAAATTCGGCGGAGCCGAGCTTCCGCTGGAAGGCAAAGTGAATGCTCTGGTGTGTCCGTGGACTTGTGGGTCGCTCCGTTCCTTTGCATGCGCTTTCTCTGTTGTATGGAACTGAAAAATGAAAGCATCTTTTGGGTTCTTTAACCTATTGAGACATTAGTTGTGGCGTGTGTGGTATGTTTTTTGGTCCTCTCCGTCCAACCCTTTATTTAAACCATTTCAAATATGAGGCATTTCAAAGATAAGCGTGCAGAATCCGCAGTTAAATAGAGTTGCCAATAGGATAGGGAGGCTGACCGGCATTACCAGTCACTTGCATTTCAGATGATGTCATAGATAAAATAAGTCGAAAAATAGCTAGGAGTTTGTAACCGAATCTAGTCGGAACCTACAGTAAGTATTTCCTACTCTTGACCTCAACCCATCTGAGACTGAAGTATGCAGTGTATTCCTTGAGGCTATGAATTTGGCGGGAGATATCCCCATTGAATTCCCAGAGTGCTAAGAGTAATCTATGCCACACTATCAGGCCCAATAAATTGCAATTTTTAAATGTTAATCTGACCAGGGCATAGTTACATAATTGGTGCTCAAATGCCATTTGAAGGGTAACAGGACCTAGAACACATATTCTCCAGATAGCATGTAGGGGGCAATCGATGACACTAATCCACTGGCAACACCTACTGAGTGGCAATGACAGGTACATGTCACTGCTACTGTTTTGGTACTCTTGGACCTTTCTACCTACACATGGCCAGTAATGGGATTATAGGCATGTGCCACCATCTCTGGTTCTGAACAATATTAATAAGAATATTAACCTTCCTAATTTAACCTTCCGAATGCATATGCTACCATCGTCTGACTTGTAACATGGGTTTAATCCCCAAGAACACAAAATGAATTTGCGAATACACTTTGGGCCCTTGAAAAATAGGATATGACACTGACCGGAGAGGGCATGAGATCCCATTATAGATGGTTTTGACCCACCACGTAGTTGCTGGATATTGAATTTAGGATCTCTGGAACCACTGAGCCATTTCCCAGTCCCAGATAGCATTTTACCAAAACATTTAAACCGTCGCTTTTATGAAGTTTAGTAAATCCTATACCCCAGGCTATTCATTGAAGAAACTCTTCTACAGTAACCATTTTAAGATCACAAATGTCTTTGCAAGCATGAGTATGTGCTTCTAGGAACCAAATCTGAGCACTTTAGATATGCTAGGCATATCTGTTTTTAAATTTATCTTGTAGTGGTAATGTTTGGGTGGTGCTAGAATGAACGAACCAAGAGCCTTCCACTAAGGTTATATTTTGGGATACCAGCCAATCAGATCTGTGATTTACTATTTCCTCAGTTGCTTTTAAGGGCTAATGTTTTGGACTCAAATCCAGCCTTATTGAAACTAGGGAAGCACTATTGCCACTGGAGTTACAATTTTAAGGAGTTATTAAGTCATAACATTTTAAAAATTATTTATGAGTACATTGTTGCTTTATTTAGACACACCAGAAGATGGAATTAGATACCATTAGAGATGGTTGTGAGCCACCATGTGGTTGCTGGGAATTGAACTCAGGACCTGACAGAGCAGTCAGTGTTCTTAACCACTAAGCCATCCAGCACATTTTTTAAAATATCTTGCTAAGATGCTCAAGTAGTCATAACCCTCTGAATATGTAAATGTAGTCTAAGTTTTCTTATTCAACCTCATCTAATCTAAAATTAAGACATTTTAGGAATCCTAGGACTATTTAGGCCATTTTGGAAAATATGAGCTGAGACCTATGCCTTTGAATGTAGATACTTGCTCTTATCAAGGCCATTCTCTATTAAATGATCAGTTAATATAGGGTTCCTTTCTCAGCTTTTATTCTCCCCTTGAGACAGGGCTTCTCTGTAACCCGGGCTATCCTAGACTTCATTCTGTAGACCAAGCTGGTTCCTAAGGGATCACCCAACTGCCTCTGACGTGATGGGACTAAAGGCATGTGCTATCACCACTACCAGGCCTAAATGTTCAAACTTTTGTTTTGGGGGTTCTAGTCCCTCTTAATGCTCAAGCTGAATAAGTCTGTCAATTCCTTGTAGGTGTCAAAAAATTAGTTATGATTCTATCTGGCAAACATAGATCAACTGGGAATACACTTGTGGTAAGCTTGCATATCCTCAGCCCAGGGAGTAGCACTATTAGAAGGTGTGGCTTTGTTGCAGTAGGTGTGTCACTATGGGTGTGGGCTTGAAGACCCTCATACTAGCTGCATGGAAGTCAGTATTCTGCTAGCAGCTTTCAGATAAAGATCCTCCTGCACCATGCCCGCCTGGATGTTCCTGCTGTGATGATAATGGACTGAACCTCTGAACCTGTAAGCCAGCCCCAATTAAATATTGTCCTTATAAGAGTTGCCTTGGTTGTTATCTCTGTTCACAGCAGTAAAACCCTAACTAAGACAACACTGTTGCATTATCAGGTCTATGTTTGGCTTAAGATGAGTGAATTAAAACTAAAGTAATGCACATCTTTACTCTGGGAGGTGTGTCTATGATGGCAACCTGACCCACAAGGTTCCAGTACAATAATACTAGCTATAACAGCTGACCAACTTCTTTGTTTTGTTTAGTTTCTTTGTTGTTGTTGTTGTTTGAGACAGGGTTTCTCTGTGCAGCACTGGCTGTCCTGGAACTCACTGTAGACCAGTCTGGCCTAGAACTCAGAAATCAGCCTGCCTCCGCCTCCCAATTGCTGGGATTAAAGGCATGCACCACCACTGCCCGGCTAGCTGACCAACTTAACAGGAACAGTCCTAGAGAATATGTTCTGGCCTTCAACCACATAGCACCTTGAAATTTCCCTTATCATCACAACTCTATATAATGAAGCTTCCTTGCCTTCATATACTGCACTCAAATAAGGGAGCCTATAAAGCATCACTGGTTTACTTTAGCTGAAGTTACAACCTGTATCTAATAAACCTCTGGGAAATACTATTCGTTGTTCAACTGGAGAACCTCTGTTCTGGGTCAGGAGATGTAGGTCAGGTTAAAAGCACAGCCTTTTTTTGAAGCCCATGTTCAATTCTCTCCACACACAGTGGCTAGCGGCTAACAATCCAACTTGGATTCCTGAAGACTCCTTCTGGGAGTCTTCCCTTTGGGCATCAGGCACACAGACATTGTAAAAACCTGAGGCTTGAGAAATGGCTTAGTGGTTAAGAGGACCAATTGTTTTTCGAGGACTGGCACAGGCCTTCAATCCTCTGTTAGGGATGCATAAAGTTCAAGGGCAGCCTTGTCTACAAAGTTTCAGGGAGCAAGGGCTACATGGGATCTTCTAGAAACTTAAAATTCCAGGTTAAGTGTAAGAAAAAAAAAAATCATGAAATTTTAGGTATGCCTATCAAATTCTAACTAGAACTACCAATTCTAACATCAAATTTTTAAAAATTTAAAAACTCTGTAAATGAGTATTCTCATTGTGTATAAAAATATGGTTTTCCAATAACAACATGAAAATTGGATTAAATATTAGTGAAGTCTGAGATTTAAAAAAAAAATAGACTAGGTACAGAAATGTAAAGGAAGCCGATAACATTAAAAATATTCTCCCTTCTGCACACAATGTTGGATATAAATAACTACTCCACCTTTATTATATTGATTTTATAGAGTATCGACATTCCCTTAAGCAGACGAGGGTATACACTTGATGTCCTAACTATGAGACAAGAGTAGAAGCACACGTGATTAACAGTTTGCACCCACAGATTTAGACATTGCTTTCCTTTTGCCAACATTTTAGTATTATATTCAGAAATACTTTAATTCCTTCAGCGTCAAAAGAGAAAACAGTGCCAACATTATTGGCTTAAGTATTGGTACACAAGAAAAACACAACAACAAAAGGTTTTCTTAATTATGCATTTTAAATATCAATATGTGCATTTCATTTGTACAATTATAAATTGTTTTAGACAACAGTATGTAGTAGTTTTGAATCCACTGAGATGTTGCTTTCAATTTGAAATATTGTGTATACATGTATATAAAAAATAATCCAATGTATGACTCATCTGACAGATGTTTAAGATCAATAAAGTCTTATGTTTGAACATGCATTAGGAAGAGAGGGGAGGGGCCCACCCCGCTACCCTGTTGTTGCTGGCTTTTTTCTGCAGTGGTATCAATAGTGGTTTTTAGAGGGAACCATGTGCCTTCAATCTTCAGAGTTAGGATAAGATATCATAATCAAGATGGGAGAAGAAATGAGGAAAGGGGAGTGGGCAGATATTCATCTTAAATACATTTTGCACTCTATCTGGTACAAGATAAAAACAGGTCAATGGGGATAGGGATCAATTAGGAATAAACTGCAATCAGATCAAGACATAATTGCCGAATTAAGTTCTTTTAATAGATTGCATATATAGATGTTTAGCCATACTCTAGATCAACTCTTTAAGAGTAGAATTTTATATCCAATTTACATGCTTCAGTTATCACCTCTGTTTGTTACACAAGGTCTTGTATCCAAATGTCCACTTGTACACTGAGAGCTTTAAGGAACAAAAAAGGACAGAGGGAGTTGCCATTTTTAGCAGCAATGAAACATCACTAACCCCTTTTTACATACCGAATTCAAGTCACTACCAGAGGTGAGTGCACCACAAAGTCACCAGATACAAAATTGCTAGTTCATTTTTAAATTAATAATTAAACCTGAAATTACCCCCGCCCCCACCCCCTTACATCCCTTTTTATAAACAGCAAACAGTTTTGCTTTTATACATAGGCTAGCAGGCTTGTTTCAATATGAAAGTGCTAATTCATTTACAGATTTAAAATCAGTTATGTAGTGCTACAATAAATGTCCAATCTACATAGGAACAATCTGGTGAATGAAAATGATAAAGACCGAATAAGGCTATCTGATTACCCTATCTTATTTACATATAAAGGATACCCAATGGTAAGGAACAGACAGAAATAGGACAAATACTTAGGTGTAAAAATTACATCTACCTTTGAACTTTATACTGTAAATGAGACATTTTAAATAGTCCTGTAGCCCATGCCTATTTTTTTCCTCAGAAAAAGAAAAGCTGCCTTCATGACATCCCCTCATTTCAGGTTTCCACAGTGTCTCTTGAAGCTTCAGAGTCAGGATCTTACTTTCTTCAAAAAATAAAGAAAATAGCCCCCCAAGTTAACCCCTCCCCAAATCCCTCTAGTTTCTCGTCCAGTGCCAGGTTACATGATCAGCTCCCACCTCCTGGGGTTTCTGTCCTTCTATTGATCAGTTAGTAGATAACATGAACCGGTTCTGGAACCACTACTAGGAGGAACACAAGCTCTTCACTACACTCACACAGCAGGAAAGAAAGTGGAAACTCAATTCATCCCTGGTGCCGGGCCTCCAAAATTGAAAGAACTTGGCACAACTGGAGCACTGAATTTGTATCCTCCATGCTTTTCAATCATTTTGGACTCTAGAAACCAAAAACAAAAAGGGGGGGGGGGGGGGGCGCCAAACATTAATGATCATCTATATGATCATCACCTTTTGGGGAAAAGGAACTGGCAATACATCTACAAGGAGAATTTAACCCAATAAGACATATATACAGAGTTCTTAGCCAATTATGATTTACTATGAAAGAAAAAAGGCTTTTTACTTTTCATAATGCAAATTAATTCCATCACAAAAGGAATAAATAATGGGTGAAATGCAGCTAAATCAAAAATATAAAATACATACAATGCTATGCTTGATCCTTGACTATTCAAATGGCAAGCTGGATATTGACACTTCTGACAAATGAACAGGCTGCATATTGTATAAGGATATATTTTTAAATGCATGCTGAAAACTTTTTTTTTTTTTTTTTTTTTGGTTTTCCGAGACAGGGTTTCTCTGTGTAGCCCTGGCTGTCCTGGAACTCACTCTGTAGACCAGGCTGGCCTCGAACTCAGAAATCCACCTGCCTCTGCCTCCCAAGTGCTGGGATTAAAGGCGTGCGCCACCACCGCCCGGCTGCATGCTGAAAACTTTAAAGATGAAATATGATTCTAATATTTGCAAGAAAATTGGTAAGTATAAAATTTAGATTTTCAACAACATCTCTATTATCTATTTTAAAGCTCTATAAAGTCATTAATTGCATCAGAAAGAGTATGGCTTATTAACATACCATGGGCTGCTCTTCTTTGATCAGCTAGAGTTGCTATATCCTGTAACTGTTTTCTTTGCTCTTCATTAAGACCATGAGTCAATGCTTGATACCATACAGGATTACGATTTTGAATAGCTGGGGGGTGGGGGGGGAGAAGATGAGGAAAGGAATATTAGATAAATAATGTCTCATCAGAGCCTCCCTCTATTCACCAAAAACAGTTATTCTGCATAGTTCTAGATCTCTCTTTGTACACGGGGCTGGCAAGGAACCAACTGCCTCTTTATAGCCCCACTAGGGTTAAAGGCATACACCTCAATTACCTGGCTCATAAAAGTAACAAACTTGATAGACTACAGAAACAAAGTTACTCTAATTCCCACAAGAGATTAAAAATAAATGCTTTATTTTAGTGCTTTCCAAACTCAAATCCTGGAGAATAACTTGATGGAAGATAATGCTTACCTAGCATGGGAAGGAAGATACTCTGTATGCAATCCTCATATATATATAAAGAAAATTGTCTCCAAATGGTCAGAAAAATGAAGAAATTATATGGCTCACAGTATCTGTTTACTCCAGCTCTAAGAGATATACCTATGGAGATGCTCTGATCTCCATAGGTCCAAATTCATGTATGAACACCCACTGGAGACACATGTACAAATAACTCAGAACAAAATAAAAACTAGAATGGAGTAAGAAAATTGCACTTAGCCGGGCAGTGGTGGTGCACGCCTTTAATCCCAGCACTTGGGAGGCAGAGGCAGGCAGATTTCTGAGCTTGAGGCCAGCCTGGTCTACAGAATGAGTTCCAGGATAGCCAGGGCTACACATAGAAACCCTGTCTCACACCCCCCCCACCCCGCAAGAAAGAAAGAAAGAAAGAAAGAAAGAAAGAAAGAAAGAAAGAAAGAAAGAAAGAAAGAGAGAGAGAGAGAGAGAGAAAGAAAAGAAAACTGTACTTAGAAACATCTATGTAGGCCAAGAATGTGCACACAGCAATTTTTCAAGTGGCTGGTTGTGTGGTATGAAGCTCTGGTGATCTGATCTCCGATGCTATATAAACCATGTGTTTTTGTGAATCTATAATTCTAGAACTTGGGGGCATGAAGCAAGTGAATAAGAAGTGGAGGTTCATCCTCAGCTGATAGCAAACTAGGCCAAGGCTAAAATAAAGGAGATCCTTTCTTAAAAAAATGGAAAGAAAGACTCCTGGATACACAGTAATAAGAGAAATAAGTCAGTACTTTTTGCTCTTGCAGAGGACCTGGGTTTCTAAGCACCTATTTCACAGAACCTATATTTTAAGAGAACTGAGTAACACAAGCTATCCTTTGACCCCTATGTGTACACAATGGCATACAAACAAAATTTGCAATTAAAATAATCTAAACTGCTGGGGGGTGGTGGTGGTACCCGCCTTTAATCCTAACACTAGGGAAGCAGAGGCAGGCAAATCTGAGTTAAAGACAGTCTTCTTTTCTTTTTTTTGTTTTTGTTCGAGACAGGGTTTCTCTGTGTAGCCCTGGCTGTCCTGGAACTCACTCTGTAGACCAGGCTGGCCTTGAACTCAGAAATTCGCCTGCCTCTGCCTCCCAAGTGCTGGGATTAAAGAGGTGCACCACCACTGTCCGGTGAAATACAGTTTTCTTTCTAATTATAAGCTAAATGTAATAGAATAAAGGAAAGTGAACATGGTGGTTACGGTCCCCAAAATAGGAAGAAATCCTTGTATGTCAAAGCTTTGCTTCACTTCTTGTCTAAGGAACAGACACAACAAAAATAGATTGTTCAGTTAAATGGCTCTACATATAAGAAATTGGCTTACTTTGAAATATAGCTTTAAAGATTTGATACTCATCAACAGGGTTGTCTTCATCATCGATGATTGTGGAATAGCCTTCCAGAGCAGTCTCCTCAGCATCATCTTCTTCCCAATCTTCATCATCTCCATCTTCACCAGCTTGTTTAGCCAGGATCTCCAAATATTCCTGCCCATCTTCATCAATATCATCTTCATCACTACCCAGTTCTTCTGCGATTTAAATTGTTTATAAACAATGAAATGTTCTGTTACTCAGCAAAGTAACATTTAATTCAACACTCTTAGGAAATTCTAAATCTTGAAAAAATTGAACAGTTCCAGGAATTAAGTGTTTAAATGACATGTCCAGCAATAAAAGAAAAAAAAAATCACCACAGGTGTCCATGAAGCCCAAATAAAATTTAACTGACAATAAAGTAATAAAACCCAGAGGAGGAAAACTGGTTCTGATGTATTTGTTTCTTGAGAACTAATTGTATCAAATTCAATTTACATTGGTAGTCTTCAGTCTCTTACTGAAGAAGACCTGTAACTTGCTCTGGTCAGACCATGCTGGCCTCGAAAAATCTGCATGACCCTGCTGCCTGAGTGCTGGGAGTAAATGAGTACTAAGACACTGGCTTTTTCTGAAACTCTCAAGGGCACCCTCTCTCTCTCCTAAATAAAATCAGTGCTTCCAATCAGTTTACTCCAATATAGCTAAATTATAGTATCTTTTGTCAGAAAGACAGAAAAATTACAAATTTCTCTCTGTATGAATTGGAGAGCCTACGCCCCTGTGACAGGGAACTCTGACACTCTTAAGCAGACACACAGCATAAATCCCTTACCAGTTTCATCCTCATCCTCGGCATCGTCATCGTCGTCACTGTCATTCTCATGTTCTGCATGGCAGGCATATGCTCTTTTTAATCCATTAAATAAAAGGATAAATGCTGGCAAAATCTGTCCCGAAACCTGATTTAAAACCTGTGGTATTTGTTCCATATCAATAAGGGCACACAGGCCAAGCACACACATCTTCCTGTCATGAAGCCTAAAACAGAAAATAGTGGTAATTTCATTTTTGTCAATTTTACAGAGTCACTCATAGATCTACAATTTATTGGTGCTTACCCCAGAAAGCAGTCAACATCATTAAGCCATTGTGTGATAAAATGATTTGTAACAGGTTCAACATTATTTGGGAAGCGAAGATTTTCTAAGGTATTAAGCAGTAGGTGTGGATTATAATACAATGCTGCAATTGCAACCTGCAGGCACATTGTTCGGAGTTCACTTGTTTTAACCTCTCTTGTCAGTCTCTCTAAAGCTGCTTCCACAAATAACGGAATACACTGTAAAGAGAGATTACAAGATTTTATCAAAGCTCTTTAATCAGAGCTAATTTACATGACAGCAAAATATGCATTAAACATAATTATTTTACGCAACTTTGTTAAAGTTGTTCATTCAGGTTATAATAATACATAGAATATACATACTCCCATCAAAAAAGTACAACAAAGACCAACATGCTAAGCCTTGAACAGAAAAGGAGTCTCACTGACCTGATCGATACCCCGGCCTTTGCACTGTAGAATGATGACCTCTAACAATTTTGCTGCATGGCACTCTGCATCTTCTCCTGCAACTCCAGTAAGAACCTGATCAACACAGAATATGAATTATGAAATATAATCTCCACTCTATGTATAACTATGTATGTATTTACATTTCAACTTGACATGTTTGTAAATATATGTTCATTGTAGAAAGGATAGATAGAACTCTTATTCTGGACTCTTGCATACTAACAAATATTAAGTTCTCTCACAGAGGTATGAGCTAGAAAACTTAACCTTTCCTCAAGGAAAACTTGTCCTCCTAGTAAAGAACAACAAACAAAACAAAAAACTCACTATCCCAAATGTGATAGCACATGTTTGTAATCAAAGACCTAGGCTGAGGGAGGATCTCTGATACCACAAAATATAAAATAAAAAGCCAAAAGTAGTTCCTTTTTGTTTGCCTGAAGATAGGGTTTCACTATTTAATTCTCACTATATAGACTAGGATAAGGCTCTAACACAGTGTTAGAATTAAGGGCGTGTGCCATCATATGCAGCCAAACCCTTGGATTCCCTTCTGCAAACCTCTCTAAGGTCAGACAGACAGACAGGAAAAAAAAAACAAGTTATAGTCCATCCAGAATATTCTATTTGCTGGGCAAGTGCTCATTGAACTATTATTACCAACCCATTGTTTCATTTCAATTATTTGGTCAAGAGCTCAAACTTGCTATATACAATGACAACCTTGACTCCTAGTCCTGCTCCAACCCACAACCATGATTAAATCTCCAAAAGAATTTCTTTGTAACTTTAAAGCCATTGTTTGATCCAGGTGTGCTGTATTCAGCACAATTAAGAAGTGTATGTATCTTTATCATTTCATAACAACCTCTCGCATTATAAAATGGGCCTACCTTTTTACACATACTGTATATCATCTCAAGATACTTGGTATCAGATAGAAGGGTGTCTGTATCAACTGTTACATAGTTATGTAGAAGAGGCATCATGTCTACAGTAAAAAAAAGAAAAAAATCAATTTTGTATCATTTGTTATGTGCCCTTTACTCTTATACTCTCTTATAGCCGAAGCTAATCTTAAACTGGATGACTTTGAACTCCTGATACACTTCCCTCCAAATGCTGATATGAGGCACCATCATACCAATCTCACACATTTTATAATAAAGTATCTTCATCTTTTTTTCTTCAAATTTCCTCACCAAAAGGCAAATGTAATGTCTCTATCCTTTACACTGAACAGAAATAGTATGTACATGTACCCTTATTTATATAAATTATGGATATGTTTTTTTTTAAAAAAGGGAAGAGTACCAAAAATCCCAACAAAACAAATTAATATACATTTCATTTTTGGCCATTAATTGTTAACAATTTTCTAAACAACATAGCAGTTAAAGCAGCAGAGGGCACACACCCTTCAAATTATAAGCTATGTGTGATCATAATAGGGGGCAGAGGAAAAGTAAACACTCCACACTTTTGATTTGACTTTACCTGTAAAGTAATCAAAGCCATCTTGCTGAAATACCTCAAATACAAGAGGCAGTAACTGCCACATCTGTGGAGACACTTGTTGACATGTCAGACTATGTGCCAAAGAAAAGATCTCCTCATAGAATTCTAGAAGAAAATAGCCAAGTTGTCATAAAGTGCCTATTCATCCTAAGTAATATAAAAGAGTTAAATCAGAGGTGTTAATACCTAAGACATGTTGTTGTAAAACGGTCCCAATGACTTGTAAGCAGATTCCCTCCAGCTGCTGGGTTATCTAAAAGAGAAGATGAACTGATAAGGAATCCTAGCTTATGTCATATTTGTTTTTTAAATAAAAAAGCATAATAAAACCACAATTGAATCTGCTCTAAAACACACCAAAAATTCTGAACAAATCTAGCATTGACATTTAACTGCCCATCACTACAAGGAGAAAAACAAGGTACCACTTATTTATTTATGGAAAAAATATAATGGGAAAACAGTATGACAAATACGCTTAAGAAAGTATGTCCTTTCAGTATGTGCATCACACATATAAGCTCAGTACAGATGAAACTAGAAAGTCACTGTGGTTGATTTATACCGAAATTGTCTGAAAGAAAACAGTAATTCTAGGTAATTTCCATTTTTTCTCCTTTGATTTCTGAAACTGAGTCTTACAAAGTAGTGTTGGGTTCCCTGGAGCTGACTATGTGGACCAGACTAAAGAGAACTCAGAGATCCTCCTGTTTCTGTCATGACTAAATGATCACGTTACTATGCACTGTTCTATTTTTTCAAATCACCAGGTAGTATATGAAGTATGTAAGCTTAAGTCTACACTCCATCAAGATTAATGGGAAACACCAACTCCGTGGAGCCCTCTCTAACCTGTGCAGAACATTCAAGTATTATATGCACAAGGTAAAATTTATCTACAAATTAGATACAAAAGACATTAATTTCAAACATATAACATGTTAATTAATCCCTTTTCAACTTCTAAAAGATATTTACTTGTTAAATTAAAAACAAGGAAATAATTTTACATGTATTCTGCCTATCTCTAATTAAAAAACAGAATACAAAAATGGCTTAATGAAGTTACACAATACTTTGTACACATCTGAAACACATATAGAGAGCCCAGTTATTGACACCAAATTCTTTACAGCCAAGCATTGGGTAGTCATCAGGGCAGGTTGAGAGGCTTCAAGGGGTACATAAAACTAACACTCACCGAACAAACACAGACACACAAATCAAAGTATATGAATAGCATTATACCTACATGTATCTTTTTACTTTTCTATACGTGTTTAGTTTTTACCTCTTTGTGATCTTCAACCACACTCAGAAGTGTGTCAATTGTATTTAGAATTCCCATAGCAGTAACTGCTTTGTCATCACTTCCTTCCTCATCTGGCCCAGTCTGGATTACTTGGTTAAACGTCATTGCCTAGAATCATGGGAAAGAAATATACTAAATGTTTTGTTCTATAGTCTGAGGTTTGGGGGAGACAAAAACCCACATGCATACAGCCCCAGATTAGGAGGTAGGCTGTATACACCAGGCAGGGTTCAAACATACTGCCCACCACACATAAAGACAACATATTGCAGGATTACAAGTACACAACATCATGCTGAGCCTAACCTGGGATGTTCATTGATACAATGTCCAGCAGAGAGCACAGCCATCGCTCTAAATGGTTTAATAAGCCTGAGGGGGTGTAGAGCCAATTGGCACTGCTCTGGCATTTGATATCTCTTTCTTGATCTTTTCTATGGAGGATTACAGAATGCCCTTATGCTATCTTTAGTATAATCAGTACCAAAGGACCAAATGATCTCAGAATTCATTGCTGGAACCAGGAACATGCTGAGATCCTTATTTTTACTATGTCCAAATACAGGTAGACTGACCAAGCTGCTGATTTGTATTTTTTTGTAAATTTAACTTATCTATGAGTGGTTTTTGAGATTCTCTGCCTGGTGACTGCTAACATAAACCAGAAGAGGGCATCAGATGATCTAGAACTGGAGCTGGATAGAATTCTCAGCATACACGGCAGAGCCATGTCAAAGCCAGGTTCTCTGGAGAACATACATCAGTCTGAAAAACTGAACCACCTCTATCCATCTGCTTTGCCATTTGTAATAATACCAATTATTCTTGTTTTTTTTTTTTTTTTGCGGGGGGGTTGTTCGAGACAGGGTTTCTCTGTATAGCCCTGGCTGTCCTGGAACTCACTCTGTAGACCAGGCTGGCCTCAAACTCAGAAATTCGCCTGCCTCTGCCTCCCAAGTGCTGGGATTAAAGGCGTTAAATATTAGTCAAGTAGTACACAGTACACAGTAAGTTCCAGGGAATATTTGCTTCAAGGGAGAACAAGTCACTTATGACATGCTATAGGGATAAAACAGAAAACCAAATCAATATCTTTCCAATAGTAAATAATAGGTTCAGAAAAACATACCAGATGTTGTGTCATTTCTACAGCAATAGGAGTAACTTCTTCACTATATTCACAGATCATTTTCTGAATTACATTTGTAAGATCATCATTTTCTGTTTCTCTTATAATATGAAGAAGAGCCTGCATTACAGGTCTAATAAATGGAGTGATGTATTCTTTAGCTGTAATAGAAGAGGGTAGCATTATCAAACAGGTAATTAGATAAGTTGGGTACAGAGGTGCTTTCACAGCATGTATTAAGGTAGTTTCTAGAATCCTACTGGACAATTGTGTATGTTTTGTGACGTACAAACCAATTACCTTTTTCTTGATTGCTGATCAACACTTGTAATGCAATGGCAGCTTCCACTTTCACAGGCATTTCTCGATCATCAATAAGACATCTTCTTGTCAGCTCTAAAGCTGTTTGGAGATTTTGATCACTTTTGAACTTCACTTCACAAAAATAGTGAAGAACCCAGCAAGCCTTTAAAAAGGAGGGATGAGTATATATGATTCTAAAGACATTACAATAGACTTCTCCAAATAAGCACTTTGAAAATTTTTTTGTCTGGGAATTTGGAGGCTGGCCAGTGGGAGATGTGTTCAAACACACAACACTAAACCAGTACTATGATCCCAAGGTATTCTTTGGCTGCAATCTTTTGTGTGGACAGCAAGATCTGAATGCAAAACACAGACAGATACTGCGACCAGACATAGATGAAAACTATGCACACAGTACTATAGCAGCCAGACAGAAAAAGAAGTTTCATTGGTTTTTGATTTCATTCATTCCTCCCAAGACAATAAAATATATATCATATACAATGTTAAAACTTACTCTTGCTCTCATGTAGCCTAGCTCACTGCTGAAGAGAGGAAATACATGGTTTTGTAACATGTATTCCATTTGATCTTTGTAGATCTTTTTCTGTGAATATAAAAGAATGGATATAGTTCCAAACATCATTGCCTCAAGTTCAAATACACATGACAATGTTAAAAAGGACTAATAGTGACACAAATTTGATTCTCATCTGTTAAATCTTGTATTATCCAACCCACCCATTTTTATAGTATTTTCTTTGAAACAGGGTTTTAATCTGAGCCTAGCATGGAACATATGATCTTACTGCCTCCTTACCAAGGATGAATCACACCTCTGACCACAATCGTTCCAGCAATTATACATTTTAGAATTTTCTAATGAGAAAGCAAACAGCCCAAGTCTCTATAGAAACTTGTCAAATTAGATATACTTAGCAGAAGCTCTAGTACACTTGGTGATTTTAGTACAAGCATTAAGTTTGAGCAGCAGCATCTAAAAAGCTGAGCACAGTGGTCTATGCTTATAATACCAGCACATGGGTGGCAGAGCTGATCATAAGGAGCCATTAAGCCTTTGACATCTGTCTATCTCTCTCTGTCACACACACACACACACACCACACACCATACACAGACAGAGGAAATGCGATTTAATTCCAACTCCTAAGTAACTGCTAATAGGACATCAAAATATTTTCATTGTCAATTTGATCAGCCACAAAAGACATACAACTCAAGAGTGATACGTTGTATCACATAAGAAAAATGGATCTAGTCATAAAAATACTTTGTAGGGTACTCTGGTGGCTCACGTGTATAAGCCTTGCACCTGGGAGGCTAAAATGGTAAAAGATCACTATTAAACCTGATGTTAGCCAAAGAAAGCTATAATAAAAAGGAAAACAAACACCAGGAACAACACCATGTAAATGGAAACTCAGCACTTCAAAAGACTGAAACAAAAGTATCACACATTAGAAGCTAGCTAGAAACACATCAAAACGAAAACAATTAAAAAGTAACCACAGATTAAACATGTAGAAATTTAAAGTTCTTATATGCTGCTCCTGTTAAAATGTTACTGCCATTACTTATATGCTTTTGGCTCTCTAAAACACGACCAGTAACTTAGTCTCCTAGATACATGCAAAATGATAATATATATCCCTATACAAATATCAAAAGGAATATTTAGAACTTTTAAGTACTTTAAATTACATTTAGATTTAAACAATATGTATTTAAATATATATTCATAATGTATGACTAAATATAAGAAAAGAAAATATGTAATATATACCCATTAATATATAAATTTCTCTCTATCACTCACTCATACACAAAGGATTACCTTCAGAAGTATTTCAGCTAAAGAGCCAATCATATGCAAGGCTCCATCTTTTTTACGAGGATCGGCATTAGGTTCAGTAAGAATCTGGTAACAAAATCCCATAGTCTTTTGCAGTACCTGAATAAGAAAGAAAAAATAAGCTATAAACTAGCCCACAGTAATTAAAGAACAGACTAAGAACAACAAAAACCCTTATTAACATTTTAAAAAAAGGAAACCTGAAGAAATTTAAAATAATAAAATAAATTTCATCTACTTGCTAACTCACCTCTTTCCTTTTACTACAGGCTGTAAACAAAAGTGTTTGAGCAGCAGTAGTAGGAGAAATGAAATCTTCAAACACATCTAGAAAACAAATGCAAGATAAAAATTGAGAGAACAAGTTTTGCTTTGTTTTGCAACAGCACTGAACTTCTCTTCCTCCTGCCTCTAACTCTAAATTATGAGTATTATAGATATGAAATATGGTGCCTGCTTTATTAATTCTCTTCACAAAATATTTCATACATATTCCAAAATCTGAAAATTATATTCTTTGAAAAAATCACTGTCAAGGCTAGCTGCTCACAACCTTTCCATAATCATAATCCAAAATACTGCTTCTAAACGTGGAAGGCAGTGTTGGTGCATTAATACCAACACTTGGAATGCAGAGGCAGGCAGAAAAGTTCCAGGCCAACTCGGTCTACAAAGTGAGTTCAAGGACAAGATAGGGCTGTTAGAGAAACCCTTAGGTTAAGAACCAAAAAGCAAAACAAATCAAAACAAACCAAAAATCGCCAATCCTTTTTATTTTATTCACTTATTCATGTGTGAGTAGACAGGGAAGTAGATAACATAGCAGTGTATGGGAGTGGTCACACTCGGCTTCTCCTATGTGAGTCCTCAGGTCATTAGGCTTGACATCAAGGACCTTACCCACTGCTTTTGAGATAGAGTCTTACTCAGCTCAAGCTATCCTCAGATTTACTTACGTAGCTGACAATAAGCTAGCTATTTTCCTTCCTAGTTTTGGGATTGTAGGCCTACCACCTTACCCAGATAACAAGATAAATTCTTACCAAACTTCATGCGTATATATTCATAAGGATCTTCCTGCCAGAGTTCCTCATCAGCATCTGTATAGCACATCAATGGAAAAATAACATCTTGGATAATGCCCTGCAATTTAAAAGTTAAGAAAGTAACAGCCTTCAGCTTTCAAATTTGACCTATCCAATGTACTTTAAGTAGCAAAACAAAGTAATAAATATACAAAATTAAATAGCAATCTCCAATAATTTACCTAAAGTATTTTCAGCCTAATACCTAAACTGTACGAGCAATTATAAGAATTATGGACTAAGACATAGTTGTATACAGGTAACAGTCATTTATGCTGAAAGCAATTACTACAAACAGCATGCAATTGGAGTGTTGTAAAGCATCACAGGCTCTACGTTAAAACTCTAGTGATCAAAGACCAAAAAACAAGGGAAAGAAAAGCAAATTCTAGAACTAGCTAGTAAATTACCAAAATAACAGTTACAACAACTATGTGGCAAACAATGTGAGGAAGTATAATCTAATGGTCAGAGCTTAAATATCAGCTGGAAGATTCAATGTATGGAAAATGTAGCTGTATGAATATTCATATACCTTTCACTACTTCCTAGTGTTCCTGTTTTTTTCTGTTGCACTAGCAACAAAACCCACCCAACTACACACTAAGTATCAAAACTCAACAGTTTTTGAACCTTTATGGCAATTACTTTATTTCTATGACAACTACTTACAAAACTTCACCAACCCATCAAGAAAACAAACATTGCAGAGACAAAATTATTACTTGTATATGAGGCTTCAGGTTCTTCCATGTAAGAGCGTGGGAAACTCCTTGATTAATATAATTTAATGTCTGCTGTAAAACGCGAGGAGCCATGTATTGTTTCTCCTTGTACTGATATAACACTTTCAATAAAACCTTTGAAAAAAAAAAAACCAAAAAGTTTAATCTAAAACAAAATTTTAACACTATCAACTAGTAAAAACACATGCCTAGGCAACACTATAAAACAAATATCACATTTTTCTAAAGAGACATTTAAGCTTTTTTTGTGAAGAGATACATGTTTCCAAGGCATTCAAAGTAATAAATGGCATGGTAAGATGGCTCTGGGGTAGACACAAAGCCACAAAGCGTGACAAGCTAAGTTATAACCCCAGAACTCATATTGGGCTGTGACAAGTCATGCAATGGAACATGAAAAATATTTTAGATGCAAAAACACAATAAACTGAAGTAATTCTGTGTCAAAGGTCTGGTTTCCAGTTGAATCTAAAACAAAATTCTGCTAAATTTTTACTCCATAAACTGATAAAAAAAAAAAAAAAGGCTGGGCAGTGGTGGTGGGGCACGCCTTTAATCCCAGCACTTGGGAGGCAGAGGCTGGCGGATTTCTGAGTTCGAGGCCAGCCTGGTCTACAGAGTGAGTTCCAGGACAGCCAGGGCTACACAGAGAAACCCTGTCTCGAAAAAACAACAACAAAAAAAAGACAACTCCTACACTACCCTGAACACACTAATCCTCACTACTGAGAGAGCACTTTGCTTGATTCCCTTTCACAACAGTATTACCAGGATTGTCACTAACTATCTAGCTTTAGTCAACAATTATAGTTCTGTGTGTTATTTTAGAAAGACTTGCAAACTGGAGAACCTTTTAGAGGCCCTGCTAGATGAAGATAAAAGCTATTGCAAAAAATAATAACAAGATAAGTCTTTTCCTTCTTTAGTCAGAGTTCCACTATATCACTATCTGGCCTGGATATTACAATATTACGTACAGATAATGGAGTGGTTCCATGTGTACCATATATACACAAATACATACACTTGCAATTATAATCCTTTAAAAAAGTACAGAGTCTGAAGATGTGGCTCGGTGGTTAAGAATACTAGCTGCTCTTCCAGAGGACCTGATTTCAATCCCCAGTACCTACATGAGAGCTCACAACTGTAATAAATCTAGTTCTAGGAGGCGATAGATCTCACACAAACATACTTGCAAGCAAATCACCAATCAACAACAGAAACAAACAGATAATCATCTCAACTGTCTACAACAGAAAAGAGAAGCTTGAAATTTCGTCATGGTAAACTGCCATGACAGGAAACCTTAAATGAGAACTCTGACCTCAACTTCAAGACAATTTCTGCTTAGTGTAATTAGCCATCAATTTCATTTATTTCTGATATTTAGTCTTTGACTTGAAAAAAGCCTATGCTCTGCCCTGACTCTAATAATGAGATCTCAAAAGAAACTGTCACAAAGAGGCTAAGTCTTCAACTTGATAGCATTTTCTTTCCTTTACCTTTCCCATTGGCCACCCACCATTAGGTAAATCCATTCACTCATGCTCAAAAACCTGGGACAACCCGAAAATCAACAGGCAAAAAATACTATGAGAAGCACTAGTATATATTCAAACACATATAGACTCAACTCGACCCACAGAAAGGGTCACCTTTAAGCCCTAGAAGGCAAGAAGATTAGAATTAGGACTAGAGTCAGGCACAGTGACATACAGCAGTGCTCCAGAGAGAAAAGCAGGCGCGTCGCTGTGAATTTGAAGCCAGATTGGACTACACAGTGAGAATTTTCTATATAAAACAAAACAAAAGCCAGGCATAGTGGTGCATTCTTTTAATCCTATCCCCCGGGAAACAAAATCATGCTGGTTCTATACCTGGTCTACAGACTAATATCCAGGAAACACAGATAAACCCTTTCTTGAAACACAACAAACCCATCCATCTACCCACCCACCCAACTAAACAAGGAAATATGGAACTGGAGAGATAGCACAGCTACTTTTCCAGAGGACCTGGTCTTGAGTCCCAACACTCACATGTTGGCGACATTTGTAGCATTCCCTCCTAGTCTGTAAGGCAATGATTCTCAACCTTCCTATTGCAGTTACTCATGTTGTGACCCCCAATCATGAAATTGTTGTTGCTATTTCATAATTGTAATTTTGTTGTTATAAATCATAATGTAAATATCTGATATGCAGAATGATATGTAACCCTTGTGAAAGGGTTGTCTGACTCCCAAAGTGGTCATAACCAAAAGGTTGTATACTGCTGCTCTGAGGGCACCTGACATGCTCAAGTGGTGTACATACGTGCATGTCAAACACCCATAAACCTAAAATCTTTAAATCAAAAACTTGAAAGTATCATGTATATACTTAAATAATGTTAGACTTACTTGCTGGACACCAACAGCAAAGGCCTTCAGAAAGACTTCAGCAAACTCATTATACTCCTTAGAAACATTTCCAGGGCTTCCATATCTGTATTAACATGAATGCTGCCATTATTTCCTTATAATGTTTTATAATCATAAAAGCCAAAGCAGCAAAAAAAAAAAAAAATTTAATTATTGTGATAGACAAGAACATACCTTTCAAAAAGTCTTGCTAAAATATGTAATGCCCACTTCTTACATTTCCACCAGGGTAACTCTGGTCGATCATCTTCTTCAACTTGAAGTGTTTCCTTTAAAGAGACATTTATTTAATAATATTGAGAAAGTGATCATAAAAGCAAAGAACCTAAGCATTTAAATCAAGTATGAGTAACAACAAAATTATTAAAGAACAAGCTGATTCCAAGACATTTTTAAGAACTTGAGCATTCATACACTCCCTCTGAGAACAATGTCAAATCAAGTAAAAGTCACTTTGGACTATCCATTCTATGATCAATTTATAGAAAGCCTTATTTAAGAGTTCACATTTATTCAAGAGTGAACGCATATAACAGGATATACCCATGCATAACACTTTCACACTGATTCTATATAACTCTTAAAGCATACTACCTGAGTATGACATCAGCATGTGTCTACATCATAAACTATGACATGATGTGAGCACAAAAGGTACAACACAGCAAGGAAAATTGTATAAACCACAGCAAACATGAACAGATATTAAAATTAGATTAAGTAAAAGAAACTAGAAAGATTCCTTTTAAAGTTTAAACAAGACAATTAAATGTGTGATAAGAATTACATCAATAGTTTAGGGTTTCTTTGAAGTGAAACAACCACAAAATGTGGTAAATAAGACAACTGAATTGTTCCTGTTCATGGTCATCTGAAAGATTATTAGGCTACAATCTAGTAGTAAAGTTAAAATGGAAATAAAGCAAGAGAATTAGCATGCAAAACATAAAGCAATTCATTTTTCTGAAAACTCTTTGAATACACACAGAAACAGAAGAGTAAGGAGGTTGGAAATGGACAGACAGACAGACAGACAGACAGAGAATTAGAGACTTACATTAGGTACATCCCTATTCACAACAGTCTTCAAAATTTCCACCCAGTCGGTCAGGTTCTGTTGGTTTATAAGCTCCAGGGGTAGTGTATACTAATGAAAAAACAAGAGTTAGTATTCTTAAAGTCCCAAGGAAATTACTTCCTTTTACTCTACAATACCAACCAAAGGTAATTAATTCACTCAATACCCATTTCCACTTAATACACAGACTAACTTCCTTAGTGGACAATGACAATTACCAGGAACAGTCTTTTTTTTTTGGTTTTTCAAGACAGGTCCTGGAACTCACTCTGTAGACCAGGCTGGCCTACAACTCAGAAATCAGCCTGCCTCTCTCTGCCTCCCAAGTGCTGGGATTAAAGGAGTGCGCCACCACTGCCCGGCACCGGGAACAGTCTTATTCCGCTTAGCTTATACTAGTATCACATCTTATTTCCACCTTGAAGGAATTATTTATCACAGACTTCTAGTGAGCACCTTTTTATCAACTCATATGAAATCCCAAGACTAAAATCATACAATCAGCTTACTTCCCCTTCTCTCTGTTTTATAATGCATGTATATATTCATTCATTCATCCATTCATTTATTTTTGCAGTGCTAGGTAGGGATCAAAGGCCTTGGTTACGTTAGGTAAACACTCTTATTACTGTTTTTCTCAGTCTTGTTTTGTTTTTATATAGAGGAACTGCTCAATAAATTGTAATGAATCTTTACAGAGATCTGGAAATATAAATCATGCCATCTAGGATTTCTGTTCATTTTAAGATAGAGTTCCCAGAAACTCAGTATGTATACAAGGAAAGTCTCTGTAGCAAGCCTTCTGCCACTCAAAGTGCTGGAATTAAAGATATGCACTACCATACCTGGTCATACAATTGAGGATTAGGAGACACTCACATTAAGTGGTACTATCATTGGCAATTCTGTGTATCTGTGTGTGTGTTGTCTGCCTGCCTGCTCCCCCCAGCTGCCCCCCCACCCCCCACTGTGTGTGTGCTGTGTTCAGAGAAAATACAGGATATATTTGATTTCAAAGAAATGCAAGGTAGACTACTCCCAGGAGACTCTTTCCTAGACAGGTATATTCACAATCCCAGTTACTCCAGCGGCTGATCAAGACTAGTGTGGCCTACATAGCAAAACCTCCATCTTGAAAACAGAAAAATTAGTCATACTAGACAGCTAGGACTAGACAACTAGACTGCCTATTTGTAATGTTAGATTTATTAAAATTGCTTATCTGTGGTAACCATACTCATTTAGCCTTTGGATTTGCTATACTGGCAACTTACCCTTTACTAAGAGACAGTTCAGTTCCTTAATATGTTAGATATAGGCTGGCCTCGTATGTGCTCCTGACTCTACTTCCTAAATGGTATTATCCAGGCAAATTCAGTTTTTTATATTTCTCCCTTAGACAAGGTCTTCTGAGCTAGGTCAGTGGTGGCATGTGCCTTTAATCCTAGAACTTGGGAGGCAGAAATAGGGAAATCGCTATGTTTGATGCAATCCTGGTTTATAGAGTATGTTCCAGGATGGCCAGGGTTACACAGAGAAATGCGGTCTAGAAAACAAAACAAAAAAAGTACCTGAACAAGAGCATAGAAGATCTTGAATATCTGCTTTTGGATGAGGACAGACTGGTCAGACTGATCAGAAAGCAACTGGATAAAGCGATCCTTCAGAACTGGCAGGAAGTGCTGCATGGCTGCCACTAATGGACTTCGTTCTTCTGGTTTCTTGTACCTACAGGTATGAATACAAACTAATTCTGTAAGAATGTATACATACAACGTATATACCTCCATAACTGAAACACACACATACATACAAAAACCTGCCTATCAAGAGTCCAACAGTCCCTCAACAAACTGAGTACACTGCTTTGGAGTATAATAAAAAAAAATAAAAAATAAAGTAATAAAAGCCATGCCAAACATCTGAATATTTTAAAAGGTTAAGGCAGGTGTTCACTTCCAGCATATACATACAGAAACAGAAATGATACAAAGACAGCTAGCTGGCAAGTCTGTTTGTGGAAAACATACTCATGAAATATTGGAATATTTAGTATGGGAGACGGAGACAGATTTTCTTTAAAAGTTGGGTTCATGGCCACAGTGCACACCTTTAATCACAGCACTGGGAGGCAGAGGAAAGCAAATATCCCAGTTCCAGGCCAGTGGTTGCTACAAAATGAAACCCCTCCCCCCAAAAAAACTTTTCTTTCCTTTCTTTGTTTGTTTTTGGTTTTTTGAGACAGGGTTTCTCTCTGTAGCGCTGGCTGTCCTGGAATTCACTCTGTAGACGAGGCTGGCCCCGAACTCAAATTCGCCTGCCTCTGCCTCCCAAGTGCTAAGATTTTTCTTTGTAGCCTTGGCCATCCCAGAACTAACTTTCTGGACCAGGCAGGCTGGCTAGCCTCACAGATCCACCTGCCTCTCACTCCTAACTGCTGGAATTAAAGCTATGTGCCACCATACCTGACAGAGATCCTGTCTTTAAATAAAAAAAGAAAAAGGATTTTGCAGCCAGGCATGTTAATACATATTTGTATTCCCAGCATAACAGGTCAAGGCAAAAGGATGGTAAAGTCAACCTGGGCCACATCAAGTTCATAAAATTCTTGCTTTGCAAGCACAAGAACCTTGGTTTATCACGTTTCAAATCCAGGAGCAATGCTAGAGAGGGTTCAGTGGTTAAGAGCACTTACTGCTTTTGCTGAAGACTAGGGTTCAAAATCCCCAACACCCACATGGTGACTCACAACTGACTAACTCCAGCTCCAGGGATCTGATTCCTTCTTCTGTCCTCTATAGCATCCTGCACATGTGTTGCAAAGCATGCACATAATCCTAAATGGCAAGGCCTAAATGACAGCTCAGCAGATAAGGCTACTATAATAGCCTGAGCTCAATCTCTGAAATACACTTGGTGGACAGACAAAGAACAAGTTTATGAACCACACATGCATACTGTAGTGTCCACATGTTAAGAAAAAAAAAAGGGGGGCAGTGCTGGAGGCAGCCTTCAATACCAGCACTTGGGAGGCAGAGGCAGGCAGATTTCTGAGTTGGAGGCCAGCCTGGTCTACAATGTGAGTTCCAGGACAGCCATGGCTATACAGAGAAACTCTGTCTCAAAAAACCAAACCAAAAATAAATAAATAAAATAAAAACAAGCAAAAGGAGCTCTGGCTGGTGACATGACTTAGCAGGTAAAAGTGTACTGTTTTCACAGAAGATACAAATTTGATTTGCAGCACACCAACTCAGTTGCCTCTAACTCTAGCCCCAAAGGACCTACAACGGCTGGCTTACTAAGAGTACTCGCCAACACATAACCCTGTCTCGAAAAAGCCAAAAAAAAAAAAAAAGAAAAAAAAGAAAAAAAGAAATGCAGACACCAGCTGTTATTCTCTGGCCTCTACACAAAGAAGCTAAATATAGAAAAGAAACATGCAGTCTATCATTTTAAATATTTTAATGTGGCAAGAAATTATATCCATCATGCAGTATCAAATGATTATCAAGGGCTGGTGAGATGGCTCAGCAGTTAAGAACATCTGCTGCACAGGCCTAAAGATGCAGGTCCATCCCCAAAATCCATGGTGGCAGGAAAGAACAAACTACTGAAAGTTGTCCTGACATTCATATGCATTCCATAATTCACACATGTTTCCCAACATACACATACAAAACACAAATACTGAAAATTATCATATGCAAGACAAACAGTTAAGGTGTAAAAGAAATTTATATGGCAAGAGCTGGTAACACAGCTCAGCATATGTTAAGAGACTAAGCTGCAAAGAGGAGGGCCTGGGCTTGAATCCCCGCAGATGTGCACCCTGTACCTATGGATCACCCTGTACCTATGGATCAAATACCTCACAATGAGGAACTCAAATACACTCCTGACACCACTCCTGACACACTCACAGAGGGAGAGAAAACCATGAATGACATAAACTACCAACAAATCTCTACTAACAGTAAAGTTACTAAAGATTGCATTGTGTAACCCTTACCTCTTCCCATCCTAGTTGGTCATCTACAATAACTGAAAACTTATAAGAGAATTGTTCTTTTACCTCAATAATCATGCTGAATTAGGTATTGGTTAGCAAGCTAATCTAAGCTAGTAGCAATTAAAATAATTTATGGTATAAAGTAACATTACACTGTGAGATACCCAAAAACTTCCAAATATGTGATATTAATAAAAATATTATGCCAGAAAAAGGCAGCCAGATATCTGCGATAAATTAATTGAATTAAAAACAAAAAGCTCACTTACCACAAGTCTCCAGTCATATACCAAACTGATGAACCACACTCATAGGAATCCACTGAATCGAAATTTTTTTTTGCTAATTTTTTGAGATAGTTTCTCTGTGTAGTACTCAAGCTCAGAGATCTGCCTGCCTCTGTCTCCCAAGCACAGGAATCAAAGGTATGCACTACCATATCTGGCCTAATCTTTTGTTCTTAAGCTAAACAATCTAGCTCATAGTGTTCCTCCAACATACATAAGAAACTAACTTTGATGCTCAACAGCATATAAACTAAGTGTGGTGACCTAAGTGTAGAACAGGGACCTGAAAATCAAAGTCATCCTCAACTATGTAGGAAATTCAAGGCCAGCTCTGTCCCAATATATAAAATCAAAACTATCACCTTAACATCTCACCAGGGGTTACCTGAACATTTCACAACGCTAGCTGTACTCCTAAAAATCTACCCAGGGACTACATGTCTAATTAGAGATTCCCTTATAATTAGCTCATACTCATGGCTTTCCAGCTCTTTCTTCATTTGCTCATACTATTCAGTAACGTGTGATACAACTTTGCTTAAATGTTCCCTTTGATCTCCTACAAACATTTCCTGAGGATAGATGATCCACCCTAAAGGCCAAAGTCCAATTTCCTCAGGAATTTCTTAGAATTCCCACAGATCCATTATAAATACTATGCTCTATAAATACTATATGAAAATAATCTGCAATTCCTATACTGTAGTAGTAGCCTCCTCTATAACACATTTAAAAATCCCTCATATTCTTTCCTGCTAAGGTTATAAGAGAGATTCAAATCTTCTTAATGACATTGCCAACTTGATATTCTCTCTGGCTTTAGTCACTCACTTACCAGAACTACAACTGGCATTCTGATAGAAGTTGGAGCGACAGCTGGAACATTCCTTAGCAGGAAGATGGGTAGCTGGTGGGGACACAAGAAAACACCAGTACCAAGGGTGTAAATGGTGTGTTTTCATGTCTACTCAGAACAGCACAGTTCTTTGAAAAGGGATTCCAAAAAAAAGCGTAGTTCCAGAACTAGAGGATTCAGGGTGGCATCTATCTAGTTCTTAGGAATGGAGGCCAGGTCATCCATACTATACTACAATTCTTCCTTATAATTTTTCCACATACTTTCATATGCCTACCAATTTCAGTGCTTTGACCACATGCTTGAATGAAAAATCCTTCACTATTTGACTTACTACTCTTTAAAACACAAACAAACCATTTTCTTTTTAATTTATGTGTATCAGTGTTTTATCTTCATGTTGTATGTATGTTCTGCACACCATCTGCATACCTGCTGCTGTCAAGCCAAGAAGAGGACTTTGAATTTCCTCAGAATGGAGTTATGAATGGTTATGAGCCACCATGAAACTGCTGGGAATCAAATCCAGACAGCAAAGATAATTCTTTGGTCTAAAATCTTTCTTTTAATAAGGGTTTATGTAATTCATACAAGAACAGAAAATTAAGTAGGTTAATGTGAATTTCTCAGAATACATTGACATCTAAAAGATTGAAAGCTGGACATGGTGGCACACATTTATGATCTCCGCTCTTGGCAGGGCAGATGAAGGAACTTACAGAAGCATGAATCAGGAACTCATAAAAAAGGTACTCTATTCCTCAATACACTCCAAACACCTTCAAACAAGGGCATGCATACTCACAAATTTAAACGCAGTTACCGGTACCTACTGAGGGGGCCACAATTTTGATTTAGAGACAATCATTTTACAAAACACTGAGCACAGTGGGGGCAGAGTTTCTTAGTGGTGTTAAATGAAAAAGGTCCCGATTAGAATAAATATCCTGAGCCTGTATGAAGGCTCAGCAGGTGGGTGTCCCTGCCAGGTAGCTGAGGTTTTGCCACCTGCACGGTGCAGTGAAAGAGAGATGTTCCCAGCTTGTCTTCTAGCCTCCATATGTACACTGGACCACTTGAACACATATATGCACACACGCAAAATTAGTAAGTGTGATAAAAAAATCCTACACTTCAATGTTAAGTTGACAGAATTTTCTTATACCAAAAGCAATTTTCTATATTCCCACAACTCAAAAATTTAACTGGAATTAGGAGGGACACTTACTCATAATTTTTCACAAGCTGATAAAGGCAAAGAAGAATTCCCAGCCAACAAGCACTGTTATCAGACTGAAGATAAAAACCAATCTTGTCCACAATGGCAGTCCAGCGGCTTGGATAGTCATGTTTGATGATATGATGGATGCATGTAGTAAGCTGTACCCTGAAAGTGAAAACTCAACAGTAAGGAAAAAATCTTAACCTAGATAACTCTTGACTAACTCAAACAAATGGAAAATGGGTTGTTGCAATAAAATAAAATTTCAAATAATCCTTCAGGTAATTGGATGCACATATTCAATACAATTCACTCAGCAACAAGTATCTCTTCCTACCAATTTAACAGAAACCCAACAGCCATCCACGCCTGACTGTACATACATATAATGCCAGCAAGCTGGAATTAGAGGCAAGTAGATCTTGTATTTGATGCCAGTCTCAGGAATACAAGACTCAAATCTAAAAAAACCCTCTTCTGGTATATCTAGAGAAAGCTACAGTGAACCAAAAAAAAAAAAAAAAAAAAAGCCACAACAAAAAGCACAGAGTTGCCGGGCAGTGGTGGCGCATGCCTTTAATCCCAGCACTTGGGAGGCAGAGGCAGGCGGATTTCTGAGTTCGAGGCCAGCCTGGTCTACAGAGTGAGTTCCAGGACAGCCAGGGCTACACAGAGAAACCCTGTCTCGAAAAACCAAAAAAAAAAAAAAAAAAGCACAGAGTTAGTTAGAGTTTATTAAGACAGTTCAAGCCAGGCAGCGGTGGCGCATGCCTTTAACCCCAGCACTTGGGAGGCAGAGGCAGGCTGATTTCTGAGAAACCCTGTCTCAAAAAACAAGCCGGGCGATGGTGGCACACAACTTTAATCCCAGCACTTGGAAGGCAGAGACAGGCGGATTTCTGAGTTCGAGGCCAGCCTGGTCTACAGAGTGAGTTCCAGGACAGCTAGGACTACACAGAGAAACACTGTCTCAAAAAACCAAACCAAACCAAACAAACAAAAAAGCTACAGTGTACTCACATAAAATATAATTTTTTTAAAAAATAAAAATACCAGGTTGGGGCTGGAGACATGGCTTAGTGGTTAAGAGCACTGACTGCTCTTCCAGAGGTCCTGAGTTCAATTCCCAGCAACCTCATGGTGGCTCACAACCATCCGTAATGGGATCTGGTGCCCTCTAGTGTGTCTGAAGACAGCTACAGTGTACTCATATATATAAAATAAAAAAAAAAAAACCAGGTTGAATGCTTTTAATCCCTGACCTCAGCAGGAAGAGTTGGGTGGCTGAGTTTAAGCCCAGCCTGCTCTACAAAGTAAGGCAGTCTCCAAATAAATATTTTAAAAAATAAAATTTAAGGGGGCTGGAGAGATGGCTCAGTGGTTAAGAGCACTGACTGCTCTTCCAGAGGTCCTGAGTTCAAATCCCAGCAACCACATGGTGGCTCACAACCATCTGTAATGAGATTTGATGCCCTCTTCTGGTGTGTCTGAAGGCAGCGACAGTGTACTCATAAATAAAATAAATAAATCTTAAAATAAATAAATAAATAAATAAAATTTAAAAAATGATTGTATGCCGGGTGGTGGTGGTGCACGCCTTTCTGAGTCCAGCCTGGTCTACAGAGTGAGTTCCAGGACAGCCAGAGCTATACAGAGAAACCCTGTCTCGGAAAACCCCCCCCCAAAAAAAAGAAAACAAAACAAAAAACAATTTTTAAAAATACAAGCACAAAACATATACCGATAACAATCGGTGAACTTCAATAAACATACCTGATAAGCTCTGGCGAGTGGATAATGGCTTCTACAATATTTTCTCGAATGCAGTGTCGGTCTTCTTCTGGAATTGTATATGGGGAGATGTCCCCTGGTGTGGCTTCCCGATCAGGCCAATATTGTGTTATCATATTTTTCAAATAAATAACACCTAAAACATAAACATCCACAAAGTAATGTCTACTGTAAAAATAGAATACAATATCTTTGGGGGAATATCAAGATTCTTTTGTAAGTAAACTAATGACCAATTATAATAATCAAAATATGTCAATAATCAAAACTTAGTTACAGGCATTTACCCACAAAATTAAGATAGCCCAGTAAATAAACACTGTATATCAAAAGTATCTTCTAAATAAAACACCTAAGTATCAAAATATTAAATGCAGTTTCTAGGAATCATCACATGAATATGATAAGATGTATTACTATAATGTTTTATTATAGAAAAATAACCATAGTATATAAAGGTTCCCAGTGTCTAAATCCAGTATTTCTATCACAGAGAACTTCAAATTTTATGAGAAAATGTACCGTACTAAAAAAATCATTGATTACAATCAGCCAGCTGTCTAAGAGTTAACAAGCTGATGATTCAAGTATGATCTAGACCACTAACAATGGCATCTGGGGAATGTGGCTTACAAATGTAGAACGAAACGTATTCGTACATTCTGTGGGACACTAGCTTTTTGACTGGTAAATTCCACCTCAAGTCCTATACCCATATAAATAAAGGTAACTATCTTAAGAATTTAATTGCCAAAAACAAACAAACAAACAAACAACAAAAAAAATAAAAATAAAAAACCAGAAGGAGAAAAGGCGGGCCAGTGATGGCGCATGCCTTTAATCCCAGCACTTGGGAGGCAGAGTATACTGCCTGACAGTATACTCACATAAAATAAATCAATCTTAAAAAAAAATAGTAGCCGGGGCTACACAGAGAAACCCTGTCTAGAAAAACCAAAAATAAAATAAAAATAAAATAAAGTAAAACTAAAATCTTTGCTCAGAGCACTGGTTCTTTTTAAGAGCACTAGTTCAATTCCCATCACCCACATGACAGCTCACAACCATCTTAACTCTTGTTCAAGAGGATGTGATACCCTTTACTGGCCTCTACAGACTATACACAGGTAAAAACATACACACAAATAAAGCTTTTTGAAAAATAAAAGTATCCAACTTTCACTCTATAGATGGAAAGATGGCTCAGCAATTAAGACTACCAAGAGCTATTCCAGAGGATCTGTGTTCAATTATCAGCACTGACAACAGCAGCTCACAAAGTCCAGTTCCAGAGCTGATACCATTAGCCTGAGGGCAATGGGAGGCACACAATGCACAGATACATTATTTAACACCCATACACATAAAATGAAATAAATCAAATTTTTTCATTTAAACCCTATCACCAAATATCAAGATACTTGCTTTTGCTATAAAAACCTTAAGTTAATGGATTCTTATTGGTGATTATTCCTGAAGGGCCATAACAAACCTTTCAACCAATATTTTGTACACTCAAGGAAATAATTCAAGAAACTTGCCTGCCTGTCTCACAGGTAAATCCAGTTGTTCTGACATAGTAATCTGGAGCAATGTTGAAACGAAGTTCAGAGACTTGTGTGCCTATAAACAAGTAAGCAAGAAGAAGACTTCAAATTTCTGCAGACGAACATACTTTTATTTATTTACTTGAACCTATCTTCCTGCTTCCTTAGCCTTCTCAGAGCTAGGATTACTGGTGTATATTGTTTACAAAAACTGATTCCTTGGAATGATTGTACTGTGCTGGATGGATCCCATAGCTAACATCTTTAACTCCTTAGAAAGAAGGAAGATAAGGCCAACCTGAGCTAAAAAATAAGAGACTCAGAAAAAGCCGAGCAGTGGTGACACAGGCCTTTAATCCCAGCACTTGGGAGGCAGAGGCAGGCTGACTTCTGAGTTCCAGGACAGCCTGGTCTACAGTGAGTTCCAGGACACCCAGTGCTGCACAGAGAAACCGTCTTGAGCCCAGCCCAGATTCCCCAAAAAGAGACTCAGAAAACTCTCAAAAGTCAATGGACTCACAGATGCAGCTCAGTTGGCCTGGTGCTTACATAACACAAAACCTTGGGCTTGATCCCTAGCATCTCAAAAAACAGGTGTGATGGTGCATGCAGTCCCTGCACTCAAGTGGATGCACGAAAATAAGGAATTATTTAACCATTTAAATGCACAACCATTTAACCTGTTTCAGGGGATCACAAATCTCTTCCGGTCTCCAAGGACAGTCTGCACACATGTGGTGCACTCATACACATACAATAAAAACAACTAAAAAAAATTGGAGCAGGAGAGATGGCTCAGGTTAGTATCACTGGCTGCTCTTCCAGAAAACTTGTGTTCAATTATTAGCACCTACATGGTGGCTACCAATCACACATTCCTCCAATCCAGGGGATCCAACACTTGCCTCCCCATGCAACAGACAAGCAAACAAAACAATCATGTGCATAAAAATTACACACACACACAAAGAATTATAAACTGCCAGGCACTTATGGTGCAATCTTTAATCCCAGCACTCTGTAGGCAAAGGCTGGCAAAACTTACAGAGGAAGCCCAGTCTCAAAAAAAAAAAAAAAGAGAGAATTATGGACCAAAAGTTTAACAGTAGTAGTGCTGAGCCTTCCACTGTATCCATCTTGCTTTCATCAATTAACAGTAATATGTAAATACTTTCCAACTAGGATGAGTTGTTAGAAATTACTTAAAAGACCAAAAAGCTCACTTTAGAACTATCATTATTAAGGTGCTGCTGACGGAAAATTAACAGACTATTCACCTACTACAATCAGATTTTTCTTTTAAATTGTTTTATGTATATGGCTGTTTTACCTGCTTGTATACCTTGTCCTGCCTAGGCCAGAAGGAGGCATGTAATTTCCCAGAAAGATAAGCCAGTGCTCTCAATCACTGAGCCATCTCTCCAGGCTGTTTCTATATTTTTAAAACTATTCTGTAGCATTGATTTAGCCTACTTATAAAGACAGGATTGCAAATACTAATACAGTATTATCTTTTAGAACTTTACAATGCTGTCATTATATTGTCTCATAGCCAAAATATTCCCTCCCAGTACTCTTGGCTAAGGAATGTTATGAATTTGCTGTGGTAAAGGGTAGGCAAGGGACCAGGAGTTCAAGGTCATTCTCAGCCAGTCATTTCAAACTAACCTAAAATACCGCCTCAAACAAAAACTAAAAACAAGTTTGATTCAACACACCTATTATTCTAGGAAGAGAGATACTGAGATTACTTCAAACTCAAGGTCAGCTCAGGATTTATGCACAAGACCCTGCTGCAAGCAAATGGGGTTTTCAAACCACAATTCTGGTCTCTCAAACATAAAGATCCTGATGCTCAAACTAATTTCTAGACACCTTAAATTGTCCAACAAATGGGTCATTATTTTGCCTCTTTTCAAATCCATTTCTTTGTTTTGTTTTTTTGAGCACAGGTTTCACTGTATAGCCTTGGCTGGCTTGAACAAGAGATGTGCAAGTATCTGCCTCTCAATTATTGACTTTAGTAAACATTTTAAGCCCTTCACTATTATTTTCTTGAATGGGAGGAACAATAGAACTGAACCTAGGACCTCACACATTCCAGCCCCTTTTAAATAATAAAACAAAAATCAGGTATCCTTCCCCAGGGTCTAGCCCAGATAATGGATAGACTTAGAACCAGAAACACAAACACTGCATTTTCTCTTTCATTTGAGGCATCTATTTCCAAGTCTTCAAATGTGAATACATATTCTAGAGTAACTGTAGTAACCAGAAAAGTAGAAAGGGACCAGTATTGGGGGAGGAATAGGAGAACTAACGGTGTACAAATGATAAATCTGAATAAGGGGAAAAGGACTAAAATTAGGGAATAAGGAGGAAGATAGATACAGAAGAGGGTAAATACAGTAAAAATTTCTTAAAAAGACACAAGGAAATCATATAATTAACTACTTTTTAAAAAGAACCTGTAACAGGCATATAGTTTAAGACCAAGTTCTCTTATCTGGACTCCCTCCAAGAGCCAAGACCATCCAACAAAAACTCTAACACCAGACATGAGAAACCCCACCCCTTACAGGATTTCCCTTTGTAGGTTCTCTCCTGTTCTGGAAGACACCATACAACCTTCCAAAGGAAGGAAGCAACCAAGAGTTCTACCCAGCTCTAATGCCTACAAAGTACTACAATGACAACCATGGCATGACAGCTCTAAGGGTGCAGTAATTGCACACATACCTTGATAGTAACAATGACTCACTCCAATTAAACTTAAAAATCTCCTTGATGCCGGGCAGTGGTGGTGCACGCCTTTAATCCCAGCACGTGGGAGGCAGAGGCAGGTAGATTTATGAGTTGTGGAAAAAAGGGCAGAAAGAGTATAAAAGCCTAAAGACTACATTTCGCTACTACAGGATTGGGTCTCCTAGGAATATCAGAAGCTACAACCACAAATCTGAGCAACACAACTGCCCAAACACAAACTGAACAAGGATAATACCAAAAACTCAAGAATTCTCAAATTTACACAAAGGACTATAGGCAACTAAGGAATTCTGGGAGACTTTTCCAGAGAGGATCACATCAATTGGTTATCCAATAGAAAGTTGTTAGCCCTGACAACATACAAATAACACTAAACAGACTAGTAGGCAGTAGTCATGTGCTTAGGAATATATATGTATATACATACATGTAACTAAACTGGAAAAAAAAAGGCCCTGAATTAGTTTGAAGAGGGCGAGATATGGGTGGTTAAGAGTAAGAAAAAGGGAGAAATGGTATAATTATAATCTTAAAAATTTATATATACATATATATATATATATATATATGGAACAAACATTAGATTAGGCTTGTTTTTTTTCTGGTGTATCTAAGCAAAAAAAATAAGTTCAAGGCTATCCTTAACTACATAGCAAGTCTGAGGTCAGCCTGAACTACATGAAATCCTGCTTCTCAAAAAAAGTATAAACAAACATTACAGTAATGAAAGTAACTGCTTGTAGCAATCATTTCAGGACTCAGTTTAAAACAAAATAGATACTCATCAATACCAAATTGACTTACTTTCTCAGATGAAACAGCCTGAACCTACTACAGACTAAATAAAGTCTGCCCTTGCAATCCAAAATGCATTTGCCACATAACAGACACTCAAGATTCCCTAAAAAACTTATTATGTACTATAAGCTAATAATCTGATGTTTGTTCTCCCAAATTGTCTTCTAACTCCACACAGATGCTGTGGAACATAAGCATGCATGCAATGCAGAAATATGTAGCACACTAAAAAAAAATGTACATTTTCTCCTAACCTAAAGAAGATACATCAAGCCAGGCAGTGGTGGTGCACGCCTTTAATCCCAGCACTTGGGAGGCAGATTCAGGCGGATTTCTGAGTTTTAAGGCCAGCCTGGTCTACAGAGTGAGTTCCAGGACAGCCAAGGCTACACAGAGAAATCCTGTCTTGAAAAACCAAAAAAAAAAAAAAGATTCAATTATTCTCCAAAACATAGCATTCAAATGAAGCTATAGCTAACCGGTTTCTTAATTTTCTGAAACAGATTTTTACTTTTTAATCCAATCTGACCAGGAACTCTTCAACTTACTATATATAACCCTCCTTTTTCAGTATCCCAGGTATTAAACTGCAATGCCTAAACAAAGATCTATTTTAAGGATTTTCTAGATGGTTCTAGACATCAGGAATGCTGGCTATTCTTCCAGAGGACCCTGGGATTCAACTCCCAACACCTACACTGTAACTTACAATTCCAGTTCTAAGGAATGTAATGTTGTTTTCCTGGTCTTAAAGAATATCAGACACATATACATGTGGTACAGACATACATACTACCAAAATACACATACACATAAATTTCTGTTCTTTAAAGAAATGTGTTAAATTTCTGATATGTATTTGAGTATTCTGCCTCCATGTGTATGTGTGCCATATGCTCCCATTGCCTGAGGAAGTCAGAAGAGGGTGTCAGATCTCCTGGGAAACAAACCTGGATTCTCTGGAAGAGCAACATGGACTCTTAATTACTGAGCCATCTCTCCAGCACAAATCAATGTTAGGTTTTGAATTCAACAAATATTTCCTGTGTCTATTATGTGCCAGTCACTACATGCTTAGAATTGTCAATTTTCCTATCAATAATGCTACCTTGTAGTTAGTGATTTAAGTATACAAAGAAGCATTTCAACTGAAGGTAGAAGAACTAAGACAGAAGTAGACAAAGGTAGGAAACAAACTCTAGGCTTCATCAACTTGTACATTAAGTAACATATGCAATTCAAGTAGCTTGGAGGACTAACTGATGGCACACCCCTAGGTTTTTACTTACACCACTTCCTTGAACCACACAACACAGTGGCAAATACTATTTAATTACTCTTATAAGTAACCAGCACTCAGCAGGTTCCACAGCCTGATATTCAACATAACATAGATCAAAAGACTTTAGGGAGAAAACGGCACCTGTACTAACAGACTTTACAGAGCATTTACAATAAACTGGACTTGTACAGGGTGGCTAATGATGCAACTCAGTAGTATATAAGCTAATGCTAATATGTAAATATCCCATCTTACACAAGAGACTTTACCACTGTCCATGGCAAGATACATTGCATAGAGAACACTGTACAAAATTTTAAAATCTTTGTATTTATGTATGTATATATTTGCCTACATGTAGACATCAGCATATATGTTGACATTATTGCTCGATTTGGTTCTCTACCACAAAGGCCATTTGAAAATACAATCTAGGTTGGGCATAGTGGTGTGATACTTGTAATCCAGCACTCTGAGGCAAATTTAGATGACAAAGAAACCACGTCTCAAAAAGGGAAAAAAAATACAAGCCCCAAACAGTCATTAGTTTCTTAGTCTAATGTCATTTTTTATTTTATTTATATTTTATTTATATTTATTTTATTTATATTTTATTTATTTATCCATGATATTCATGAGAGCTTTGTAAAACAAGGGAAGGAGATAGAAATGTAGTCAGAACATGGGAACTACTCTACAAACAGAGATGAAGGAGCTAGTCAGGGAGATAACTGAAACAAGAGTGCCAAACAGAATCCAGAGCTGAGCACAGGCTCAGCAGTCAGAGTACTATTATACTTTGAATGAAAACTCTGTAAAGCTGGGCATGGTGGCACATGCCTTTAGTCCCAGGCAGAGGCAAGTAATTTTTTGTATTCAAGAATACCCAGGTTGAGCTCGGCAGTGGTGGTGCACACCTTTAATCCCAGCACTTGGGAGGCAGAGGCATGCAGATTTCTGAGTTGGAGGCCAGACTGGTCTGCAACTGGTCTACAGAGTAAGTTCCAGGACAGCCTGGGCTACCAAGAGAAGCCCTCCCTCAAAAAAAGAACAGAAACGCCGGGCGGTGGTGGCGCACGCCTTTAATCCCAGCACTTGGGAGGCAGAGGCAGGCGGATTTCTGAGTTCGAGGCTGGCCTGGTATACAGAGTGAGTTCCAGGACAGCCAGGGCTACACAGAGAAACCCTGTCTCGAAAAACAAACAAAACAAACAAAAAACAACAAAAAAAAAGAACAGAAACAACAAAACAAAGCAAAAACAAAAACAAGCCAGGCGGTGGTGGCACACGCCTTTAATCCCAGCACTTGGGAGGCAGAGACAGGTGGATTTCTGAGTTCAAGGCCAGCCTGGTCTACAATGTGAGTTCCAGGACAGCCAGGGCTATACAGAGTGAGTTTCAGAATAGTCAGAACTACAGAGAAACCGTCTAGAAAAGCCAAAAAAGAATAGACAGGTTGACAGCAAATTCGAGGTTAGCCAGGAACTTACTAAGACTCAAGCACCCTTCCTCAAAAAAAAATAATAATTAAAACTGCTGAAAATATCTCACATACACACACACATATATACTATATGTAAGTTTTTAGCCAAATGATTACCTCACTTAGTTAAGGGACTCATTAAAATATCAAAGATCTTTTAACATGATGAGCAATGTTTAATGTCTAAGGAGTAAGAACAGCTTTAATGGATGAAAGATAAAGTGTGCACCTTATCACAATGAGTGTAAAAGCCTCTCAAAAATGGTCTTTTTTTCATTCTTCAAGATTTATCTGGATTGTTTCCTTAGTCAGAGTAAACATTCTAAAAGATACCTTAGAAAGATTACCTAACAATCTAGAAGTAGGAACTGAAAAACATACAAGAGCTAAACATTACAGAAAAGCCAACCTTTGCTTTGGCAGAAGATTATCAGTGTTCACTGTTCCACTGTACTCCAGAATAGCAGATCAGTGGCTGAGTCAAAGCCTTTGATTAATATCTTCATTATTCCTTTATCTTTTAAAACATAACTTGTCAATATTTTCTCTAAGTAAGTCTGTATTACACTAACTAGACATGCTGGCACATGGACTAGGAAAGCTAAGGCAGAATGATTAGCCGGGAATTTGAGACCAGCTTGGGTTAAAGGGTGAAATCCTGTCTGAAAAACAAAAACTAGAAATGAAGTAATTTTTCACAGAAAAACATTTACCTAATCTTTATGAAAAGTAATCCATTTTTTTTTAAGAACAATTTTAAGAGTCCCATGTATTCATGGCAGAAATACCTAGGAAATACCTCAGGTTTTCTAGACTTATTTAAAAGAGCCACTCTGTAGACCAAACTGACCTGAAACTCCTGAGCAATCAATCCTCCTGCCTCAGCATTCCAAGTGCTGAGAGATTTTAGGTGTAAACCACCACAAAATGCTTGGTTTTATTACATGTATTAATATTCCATAAGCAAAATATTCATTATAAGGAAGATCTGTCTGAAACAGAACAACTAGTCCATTAACTTCTCCTATGATTTAATAACATTTTAAAGAGACAATTTGTTTCATCTTACCATTTTGCATGGTAAAGGAAGCTCTTGCCTAGGTGACTTAGGAGTCTAAAAATTTCAGTATACTATATGATCCTCCAGCCTGGTCTCATTTACATATAAATGACTTACCTTTTCATTTTGAAATAATCCAATTTATTTGAACTATAGGTGGTCTTGGAGAACTGTAAATTCCTTGAGGGCAGGCATATCTTTACAGCACAGTAAACTTCAGATGATCAATTAATAGTCTCCCTGGTGTTTCCTCTAAATCAATGCTTTAAGATTTCTTTAAACAAGAGTTTTTTTGCGTTAAAAAATTTTATGCATAAGTGTAAAACCTGTATACATGCTTTAGTACATGTGTATATATAGTATATACATTCACATATAACTAACGTTGATCTAGAGATGTTACGAGGGCCTTTTATAAACCTCTTAAGTGCTTACTAATATACAAAATAGCAAAGTTCAGAAATAAAGAATTATGATCGAATCAGTACAATGTAATATCCATGTAACATTACGGTTTTCCAAGGGGCACTGCTGAAAACAGATGGAAAAGTAACCAGCTCTCCACAAATGTAGCATATGAAAGCTCTAGAGGCAGACTTAGATTATCTCACTTGACCATCACAGCAACCCTGTGGCCTAATTTCATGAATGAGTACAACTCAGGATCCGGAGGTTACCAGACTTGCCCAAGGTCACTCCAGATATCAGTGAGGCTGCTATACCTAGAAGGTCGCACTTATCTGACCCTTTCCACTATATCATCCCGCCTCCCAACTGTGGTACTATGACAGTACTAGAGTGGGGATCGCACTGTGTAACCTAACCCTGCCCTACCAAATCTGAAATCTGTCCCTAGCAGCTCGCCGGCGAGAAGAAAGTTGTACCGGACAGGCAGGTCACTGATCGGCCAAATGCGGAGACAAGGCTGACAAGCGCAGCCCGCAGTGGACTAGCTAGCCTTCCCGGAACGCCGTCCGATCCGGCGCCGGCAAGACTGGTCTGAGACACATCTCTACACCCTCCCAGTTTGTCTCGCCCCCTCCCGAGAGCAAGCTAGGAGAGAGCCAAGAGGGCGGCGGGACACGGGCGCCGGCCATGTGTCCACACCGTCACGCCCGCCTAGCTCCGCCGGCTCCTCACGCCCAGACCGGAGCCAGAGGCCCACTCGGAAGCCGACTGAAAGGCGGCCTGGACGCCGCGTACCCACAGCGAAGCCTGGCACGGCGGGCAGATCTCCGCCCAACCTCTCCAAATGGGCTCGTCGGCGACGCGCTCCGCGTCCACAGCCAGGCCTGGAAGGCTTGGCCTGCCGGTCCACCAGCCCGCAGCAGCCGCTAGCCGGCCGTCCTTACTTCATTGAGCTGGCGCTCAGCGGCCTCGCGCAGGGCTGGGTCCATGGTGCCCCGTAGGGCCTCGATGATGGTGTTGGGATCCATCGCCGCGCGGTCGGTCAAACCCGGGACACCGGTGCTACTGAGGCAGAAATAGCGCCACTCACTGCGCACATGGACCGGCCGCGCTCCGCAGCGGCAACCGGCGCGAAAGGAAAGAGAAGCGCCAAGGCCCCGGATAGAACCTTCTCGCCTCGGCGTGGAGGCGGGAGATGCTCCGGCCACTTCCTGTCAGCGCTCCCGCGGAGCACCTTGGGATACGTAGTCCGCAAACGCAGACACAGCCCACGTGGCTGGCTCCCGCCCAATAGTCTAACTACTGAAAGAGAAAACGTTCAAATGCCACAAAGAGGAAAGTAACATAATTACAAGATTTTATGATATCCCTAGAGAATTTCAAGCAATGAGTGATGCAATACGTTGTTACTAACTGTATAATTAAAAGAAACGTCTGTTTTGTATTTTGAGACAGGCTTGGGCCGGGCGGTGGTGGCACACGCCTTTAATCCCAGCACTTGGGAGGCAGAGACAGGCAGATTTCTGAGTTCGAGGCCAGCCTGCTCTACAGAGTGAGTTCCAGGACAGCCAGGGCTACACAGAGAAACCCTGTCTCGAAAAAACAAAAAACCAAAAAAAGAGAAGAAAAGAAAAAGAAATTAAAGTCAGTGCTGGGCAGTGGTGGCGCACGCCTTTAATCCCAGCACTTGGGAGGCAGAGGCAGGCAGATTTCTGAGTTCGAGGCCAGCCTGGTCTACAAAGACAGGCTTGGGATGTAGCCCGTACTGACCTGAACTTATTGTAATACCACTGCCTCAGCCTCCCAGATGGAACTTTCTCAACAATGATTTGAGATTAATTTCTAAATGCCATAAAAACTGCTCCACTTTGATTCACTAATCTCATTTTGTGAGACTTTATCTTATATACTGAAGTTGTGTCTTATTAATGCGTGTTCAAATCTCAGCTACGTCATTATATAATTTTTTTTTTTTTTGGTTTTGTTTGTTTGTTTTTTTGAGACAAGGTTTCTTTGTGTAGCCCTGGCTGTCCTGGAACTCACTCTGTAGACCAAGCTGGCCTCGAACTCAGAAATCCGCCTGCCTCTGCCTCCCAAGTGCTGGGATTAAAGGTGTGTTCCACCACTGCCCGGCTAAATTATTTCTTGTTTTTTGTTTTTTTTTGTTTTGTTTTAGTTTTTTTTTTGTTTTTTGTTTTTGTTTTTTTTTGGGGGGGGGTTGTTTTTTGTTTTTTGGATTTGTTTTTTTTTTT
>NW_021604629.1:3093901-3112234 GCF_004785775.1 Grammomys surdaster | reverse complement strand
TTTTTGTTTTTTGGATTTGTTTTTTTTTTTCTTTTTGTTTTTGCTTTTTTTGGTTTTTTCGAGACAGGGTTTCTCTGTGTAGTCCTGGCTGTCCTGGAGCTCACTCTGTAGAGCAGGCTGGCCTCAAACTCAGAAATCCGCCTGCCTCTGCCTCCCAAGTGCTGGGATTAAAGGCGTGCACCACCACTGCCCGGCAGATTATTTCTAAATTCAGAATAAATGCATAATGTCCATGAAAACTTCACTTCCCAGTTATGGGTATTTAAACCTCTAATTCAGTGGTTCTCATCCTGTGGGTCGAGACCCCTTTGGTGTTGTCCCTTTCACAGATGTTGAATATCAGCTATCCTCTGCATATCAGATATTTACAGTACAATTCATAACAGTAGCAAACTTGCAGTTATAAAGTAGCAATGAAAATGCTACTCTTATGGTTGGGAATCATCATAATATAAGAAACTATATTGAAGGGTTGCAGCAATAAAAAATATTAAGAACCACTGTCATACATTTCAAATCATTCTATGGTTAGAAATCAAATCAATTTTCAATTAAAATCTGACTATATACTGAGCTTCACGCAGGCCTGAGCTACAATGTTTGAACTTATCTCAAAAAGGAGCACCCAGGAGTAGTAGAAATGCCTCAGTGATTAGGACTTTATGTTCTTGAAGAGGGCAGGAATTCAGTTCTCCAAGTAGCATATACTGTCCTTACATTTATAATCCTGCTCCACCCCACAAGTGCTGGGATTATGGGACTGTACTACCATGCTTGATTATAAATTTAAATTCTCATGGAATAAGAATATTTTGATTTCTGTTTTAAATTCCAGCACTTGGGCAGAGGTAGTCAGATCTCTGTGAGTTTAAGAACCAGCCTGCTCACCATATCAAGTTCCAGGACTGCCAGGACTGTATACCCTGTCTCTTTTTTTTTTTTTTTGGTTTTTCGAGACAGGGTTTCTCTGTGTAGCCCTGGCTGTCCTGGAACTCACTCTGTAGAGCAGGCTGGCCTCGAACTCAGTAATCTGCCTGCCTCTGCCTCCCAAGTGCTGGGATTAAAGGCGTGTGCCACCACCGCCTGGTGTGATGTTGTTTTCAAGTCTCAGATTATTCATTTTGTACCCCTTGCCACTTTCTTGCTCCATCTGGTATTCTTTTTCTGTTAATGGTGTTTATTCTTTGTAGTTTTGTTTTTGTTTCCCCGACAGGGTCTTGCTAAGTTACTCAGGTTAGTTCAAGTTATTATGTAACACGACTAGCCTCAATACAATGATCCTCCTGCCTCTACCTTCTAAGCATTGAGAAGGTCAGGTAATTATTAATTACATGTTGGATGTTGTGCATGTTACATGATTGAGTTGCCTTATCTCTCTTTATGAATATGATGCACTGTTCAAATAAGCAGTGGATTGTTTACAGTTCAGTGAAATACTTCCAGGTTTGGTTTCATGGTTTTTTGGGTTTTTGGATTTTGGGGTTTTTTGGGGGGGAGTGTTTTGTTGTGTTAATAATTTTTGAAGCAGGTTTGCACATAGACCTGACTTATCCTATACCTATCAATACTGATGAATGACCTTGAATTTTCTGCCTTTATTTTCAGAGTGCTGGGATTACAGGTGACTACCTCTATTGTTCTGACTACCATTATGTAGTCAGAATGAGAAATGGTCACAGTAGTCTCAGGCATTTGAACACTTGGCCCCCAGTTGGTGGCACTGTTTGGGGTGGTTTATGAGGTGCAGCCTTGCTGAAGAAAGTATGTCACTGGAGTCAGGGTGGGAGGAGAGATGAGAAGATGCGGGGTTGAAGGTTGTTTAGAGTAAAAAGCCTACCTACCTGCCTTCTTTGTGTCTGCTTAGTGCTCTGGAGTTTGGAGGTATGAGCAGCTTCCTCCTAGATGCCACCCCACTACTCTGCTATGGATAACAGCCGAAACAAAGGCAATCACAATCAATTTATTTGATTCTAGGGATCAATATTTCTGCCTGCTAAACAAGCACTCTACCAACTAAACTACATCCTCAGCTCCTAAATTTTTTAAAAGTTTTTTTTTTTAAATTACTCAAACGGACAAATGTATATGGAGCTGGAGTGAGGAGCAGGTACACGCTCAGGAGTGCAAGTTCCCTCAGAATCCAGAAGGTGTTGGAGCTCCTGGAGTAGAAATTACAGGCAGTTGTTAACCACCCAACATGAGTGCTGGGAACCAAATTCAGGTTCTCTGTAAGAGCAGTACACATTCTTAACCACTAAGCCCTCTTCCTAGCCCTCTTTATTATCTATCTATCTATCTATCTATCTATCTATCTATCTATCTATGGTCTTGTGCTGGCTAGACTTATGTTAACTTGACACACAAACTAGAGTTATCTGAAAGAAGAGAGCCTCAGTTGAGAAAATGCCTCCATAAGATCCAACTGTATGTGTGGAGAGCTCTTGGTGCCCCTTTTAGGATATTGGCAAGAATTTGACCTAGGGTAAGACAAGAAAGTAGGCTCAAGATCTTGATCATCTTGATAAGACCCTGAATATGATGGGACCTTTGTTTATGTTTTGTTCTTTGACTACTTTGTTTAGGCCTTGATTGTTCCTTGACTACTTTGTTTATACCTTAGAACTGGACATATTCTTTGCATGTACCTAGAATGGTATAAAAGCAGAGTGGGAGAAATTAAACTCACTTCAGCACTTGCTGGAGTCATACTATAAGGCTGTCTATTCAGCCTATATAAAGGACATGGAAAAAGGAAGTTAACTTTCTCTTTGCTTGGTTGCTACTACTGGTAAATTCATTCCTTTACTGATATTGGAGCCTACTTATTTGGGATTCCAGCATATACTGAAGACCAACTGAGACATGCAACCTCATGGACTTCACAACTCCTGGATTCTTGGACCTTTCAGTTAAAGACAGCCATTGTTGGACTAGCTGAACCATAGCCTGTAAGATACTTTAATAAATCTCCTCCTCTCCCTCCCTCTTGTCAAAGAGAGAAAGAGAGAGAGAGACAGAGAGAGAGAGAGAGAGAGAGAGAGAGAGAGAGAGAGAGAAGAGAAGAGAGATTTCTATAAGTTCTGTTCCTCTAGAGAACCCTGACTAATAATATACTTACCTTGTACCCAAGCTATTGTTTTAACCTGCCATAAGAGAACAATATAACAACCAACCTTACTTGTCTTGGATTTCCCATGTAATCAGTTTTTACAACCTAAGCTAATGAGTAGCTGTAATCTTCAGTTACATTATTTTCCATGCCCCTGATCTGGTTAATGCATGTATACCATTAGCCAAAAGCAGAAAATACAGAAACTGAAAGAAACTTTCTAAAATCTAACACAAAGTTTGAAAGCAAGTATTTATGGGTATTAGTTAAAAAAAAAAAAAGATTTAGTTGGAGCCAGTGACTTAATTCCTTGTAAATCTCTGCTACATTTTTCTGTAAAGTATTCCATTCCTTCCTCCAAGCAATGCTTTCTAAGCAATACAATAAATACAGTGACACTACTCACAGACTGGAACATGCAACATAGGACAGACCCAGAGGCGGGGACAAACAGATTCACAAGGCAGCCTTCAGGCAAACACAGATTCAGACTCATAAAACCGACAGACAAAGGATAAAAGACACAGGGAGGATAAAGTAGAGAATTCAAATCTGAACTGACTCTTGGTTAAAAAACTTCAAGGAGAAATACTTTTATTCCTTTACTTAATGTGACACCAATCCATAATTGGTAACTTAGAATTAATCACTAATGCATTATAATTCTTTTTTTTGTTTTGTTTTGTTTTTTGAGAGTGATCAAAGAATGGGGGAGAAGACAATTCAAAGTGGGCTTGGTTCTCAACCATTGTTTGAATAATTACATACTAGATCTTGTGAGACTTCCTTAGGAATTATTAAAAATGCATCTCAAGACTTTATTTAGGGGAAGAAATTAAGAAACATCTGCCTACTCCTGCTACATTGATAAAGGGTTGCCCATTTAGTGTTAAACCTGACTGAACACTTCTGAACTATGACATGCTAAGTTCCCCAACAGGTGGCTACAGGAATCCAGAGACGGATAACACAGATGTCTTGGAGCAAGATGGCAGAGATAATTACAGGTGTGAAATGGGGTGCTGCCAAGTTGCACTTGAAGGATGGTAAGCCGTTGGCAGACTACACAAATTAGTCACTACAACTAGACTCAAAAGAACTTGTAAAAGATACATGAAAGAACCTTGAGGGACAGAGAAATGTCTCAGTAGGTAAAACACTTACTGAGTAAGCATGAAGAACAGAGTTTAGATCCCCAGAACCCAGATAAAAGCAAGATTGGTGTGACAGCCCCCTGGAACCTTGGGCAGGCAGGGTAGCTAGAGCAGCTGAAAGTGCAGAGGTGCAGATTCAGTGAGAGACTCTGCACTGATAAATAAAAGTAGAGAAAAGTTAAGGAAGACTCCAAATATCAACTTCAGGCCCTCACACTCAGGCACATAAAAGTATATGAACAAGACAGACAAGGGAACACACACACACACACACACACACACACACATACCACAAATACCCATGAACTTTATCGGGTTTTTTTTTTGTTTTTGTTTTTGTTTTTTTGTTTTGTTTTGTTTTTGTTTTTTCGAGACAGGGTTTCTCTGTGTAGCCCTGGCTGTCCTGGAACTCACTCTGTAGACCAGGCTGGCCTCGAACTCAGAAATCCGCCTGCCTCTGCCTCCCAAGTGCTGGGATTAAAGGCGTGCGCCACCACCGCCCGGCGAACTTTATCTTTTGAAATACTGCCCTCTGTAACCCCTGTGTGCATATCTTTCCAATCTGCTACAAAGCCCTTTCATCTACTTTATCTACAAACCCATCAATTCCTTCAACTCAACCCTCATATTAACACTGGGGTCACAGATGAGGTGGCTTAGCTAGTAAAGGTGCTTGTTACCAGACTGATCCAGGAGCCATCCGTCAGTCTCCAGGCTCTGCATGGTGGAATGAGAAAGCCAACTACTGTAAACTGTCCTCTGACTTCTGAATGTACATGCACACACACAAAATAAATAATTAAAGTGCAATGAAATTGAAATAATAACATTAATTTGGAGGAAGCTAAACATTCAAACCACAGCACTACCTATAAGTCTTCTTGGTAGTTAGAACCCACTACCCCCATTTTTTTAGACAGCGTGCCCTTCACCCCCCACACATTGAGCAGGCCTGAGAAACCTTGTTTACCAAACAGACCGAGTGAAAGGATCTAGGTGGAGTTACCCACCTTGGCTGCCTGGAACTTAGAAGAAGAACTGCCCCTGGGCTTGCCTGAGATATCTCTGGCCATGACCTCGCCCAAGAACAGATTATCCCACCTCCAGCTGAAACCAGGAGGGGTTCGGGCGGGGTCTTTCCCTTTATTGAGACCTGAACTTTAAAGCATTGAGCCTTGATCAGAGAACTTTGTCTTGGCTTCATCTCTTTTTGCCCTCTGTCCTCCTTTCGTTCCCAGCCCCCTTTTCAGTTGAACCTGGTTGATTCATGGCTGCAGGTGGTTACAAGACAGGGTCTCATGTAACCCAGCTGTGGTGGTTTAAATAAGAATGGCCCCGCCGGGTGGTGGTGGCGCACGCCTTTAATCCCAGCACTTGGGAGGCAGAGACGATTTCTGAGTTCGAGGCCAGCCTGGTCTACAGAGTGAGTTCCAGGACAGCCAGGACTATGCAGAGAAACCCTGTCTCGAAAAACCAAAAAAAAAAAAAAAAAAAAGAATGGCCCCTATATGCTCATATATTTTAATGCTTAGTTGCCCAGCAGTGGTGGTGCACACCTTTAATCCCAGCACTTGGGAGGCAGAGGCAGGCAGATTTCTGAGTTCGAGGCCAGCCTGGTCTACAGAGTGAGTTCCAGGACAGCCATGGCTCCACAGAAAAACCCTCTCTCTCTCTCTCTCTGAAAAAACAAAAACAAAATGCTTAGACAATGGTACTATTTGGAAGGAATAGAGAGATTAGGGGGTATAGCCTTGTTGGAGGAAGTGTGTGTCACTAGGAGAGGGATTTGAAGTTTCAAAAGCTCAAGTTAGGCTCAGTCTTTCTTCCTGCTGCCTGCAGATCTGGATGTACAACTCCCAGCTCTGTACCATGTTATACACCCATGCTCTCCACCATGATAATGCACTAACTCTCTGAACTTGTAAACAAGCCTCAGTTAAATGCTTTCTTGTATAGGAACGGCCTTGGTGATAGTATTTCTTCATAGCATTAGAACACTGGATAAGGCTTCAAGTTAGTGTCACATGTACTATACATCAGAGGCTAGTCTTAAAATCTGTTCCTCTTCCGTCAATCTCCTGACTGCTTGGCTTACTGGCATGTGCTACCACACAACTTGGCCCACTTCTAGTTGTTTTTCTAATACTTACAAATTTTAAGAATTCTCTGTATATGAGTATCAAACTTTTTTCTAGTATAGAACTTGTTTTTAACAGCAACCTGCCCCCAACAACACATACACAGACACCCCCACACACACATACGCAGGCTCTCCCTAGTCCTGCATGGCCAGTGTAGACTAGGTTGACCTTGAATTCACAGAAATCTACCTGCTCCTGCTTTCTGAGTTCTGGGATTAAAGCACATGACTTTTTGAATCTCCTAACATTGTCTTATTTATTTATTTATTTATTTATTTATTTATTTGACAGGGTCTTACTGTGAGGAACTGTACATAGACCAGGTTACCATCTGCCTCTGAGTTCCAAGTACTGGGATTAAAGCATGTGCTACTACATCAGAAGTATTTAATAGCCGGGCGGTGGTGGCGCACACCTTTAATCCCAGCACTTGGGAGACAGAGCCAGGCAGATTTCTGAGTTCAAGGCCAGGCTGGTCTACAGAGTGAGTTCCAAGACAGCCAAGGCTACACAGAGAAACCTTGTCTTGAAAACCAAGCAAAAAAAAGTATTTAATAGAATTGCTGCTGTATGTTACTTGTTCTAACTATGCCTGCTGATAATTTCTAGATAAATTATTATATCATAATCAAATAATGTCAACTTTGTCCCTTTCGTACAAATCAGTTTCTTCCTTTTTCCTTCCTTCATTTTTTCCTTTTATATCTACCTTTATTTATTATTTGTGTAAAGGAATACACACCTGCCGAGAATATGTTGGAGGTCAGTGAACAGAGAAAATAAATTGCAAAACAAAAGGCTCATAAGCCTGGCTAATATGTCCCCACAGACTCTGAAGGAATGTTGATTGAGGGTGTCAGTGCCAAGTTGAAAAGCAAAGCTACAGGAATGGGAATTTTTTTTTTTGGAATGGGAATTTATTAACATGGAATGATTCATCTATGACTCAGACCCCACCTCTTGGTAAGAGCACATCTAAAACCTTTCTTGACACTATGCTTCAGTGGATGTTCTGAAGCCTCAACATAGGCAGGACGTGAACACAGCTTCCAGCAATTGTGCAACTATGTAGAAAGTAAGACTCAAAGGCATCCTGTCAACTGTGTATGGTAACATGAGTCTACAACTGCAGGACTCAGGAAGCTGAAGAACAGACATTAAAAGTTCAAAGCTTGGGCAGTGGTGGTGCACACCTTTAATCCCAGCACTTGGGAGGCAGTGGCAGGCAGATTTCTAAATTGGAGGCCAGCCTGATCTACAGAGTGAGTTCCAGGACAGCCAGGGCTACACAGAGAAACCCTATCTTAAAAACAAACAAACAAACAAACAAACAAAAAAAGAGAAGTTCAAAGCTAACTTCAGCTACCATTTCTCTGAAACCAAAACTAAAACCAACTAAAAGGACATACTTTCTACTATGTACTGTCCACTGTCCGTTGCTATCTTTTCCCAACTCTATTTTATTTAAATGCAGTACTGGGGTTTAAGTGTTCATGTTAGACAAAAGATTTATCATTGTTTTATACCCCAGCCCCAAAGCTGTTTTAACTTTCTTTCTTTCTTTTTTTTTTTTTTTTTTTTTTTGGTTTTTCGAGACAGGGTTTCTCTGTATAGCCCTGGCTGTCCTGTCTCTGTAGACCAGGCTGGCCTTGAACTCCTGTTTTAACTTTCTTGCCCATGGTCATTATATGGTCTTCAGTAACCTTGATCTCTTGTACAGAGTACCATACTGGTTCAGTATATTGAAAACATCAGGCTCATTGGACCTAGAGCAAGAGTGTTAACCACCCAAGTCCTCTAGTGTGTATGTAGACCAGAGAGTGAGAGATGGGACTGGGGAGATAATTCAGTGCCAGAGTGCCTGCATGCCACATCTAGATGCTCTAGTTGCTTTGTCACTGGTATTCTAAGATAATGTGCACAGGTCTGTTAGGTTCCAGTTGTAAAGCAGAGGATTTTCTTAAAGGGTTACTCAAGGGAGAAACAGTATTTCATACATGTATGAGTTGGGAGCCATTTGCTACTTCTCTGAAGCAGAGAAAAAAAAAGAGAGAGAAAAGTCTGCCTACCAGGCAGAGTCAAGGCAAGTCAGGGTCTGTTGTCAGATTTCCTGGCCTGCTGGAGGCATGGAATGACAAAAGGAGGTACACTTGAGACAAGAGGCTAGAGGTTTTAGAGTCTATTGACCTTTGTGGAGTGAACATGGAGGCATTTGGATGGAAAGAGATATCCTGTGTATATTTCAGCAAATTGTTTCTGTTAGCTTGTGGCTTTGTTTCCCGTTGTACTGTGAAGTATAAAAGGGCTAAGAAAAATAAACTTGAGGCTGATGTGGTATTGACCTGCAGCCCTCCCAATTCTAAATCTTGACTTTGCATCTTTTTTCTATATTTCCTTTACTCATCCTCACTCACCCCACAGAGGATAGACAGTTTGACTCCTGCCAGCAGGCTCTGGTGTATACAACATACCCAATTTCTGTTGCTTTAAAATATATATGTATTCCTTCGAAAAGGTTTTAAAAAACATTTTTTTTTCTAAACTTGTAGGGCTCTAAGAAACAGGTAAGAACAACAACTAAAAGAATAAAAAGAAACTCTAAGGCCAACCAAATGACAAGCTGTATTTGACTCACAGACCATGCATGGCTTGCCAGCCTCTGATCTAAACTAGAAATATGCTGTATGTGGGTTTGTCCTTTCTTCCTTCCTTCCTTCCTTCCTTCCTTCCTTTCTTCCTTCCTTCCTTCCTTCCTTCCTTTCTTCCTTCCTTCCTTCCTCCCTCCCTCCCTTTCTTCCTTCCTTCCTTCCTCCCTCCCTTCCATCTTTCCCTGCATTTCTCCTTCCCTTTATACTTCCTTTTAATTCTTTCTTTCTGATTTTTTAAAAGACTTTAAAAAGTGAGAAAGTAATTAAATTCACTGCCTTTTCAACTACATGACTGACCCTATATAAATGTTATAATACAGTGTAGGGATCTCAAAAATATTTGGCAACAGTAAAAGTTTTCTGAATGTACAATAAACAATGACTCTGAGTTCTTGCTAGCTCTTCTAGCCCTTGTTGCCACCTATTAGTTTTCACTACAGACTTGGTTCTGGACATTCAGCGAGTGCACTTTGTATGGCATGAGCCATCACCCCACACAGCATGGATAAATACTGCCTAAACACTTTGGCTAATATTGGACATAATGAACTGTGGTATTTTTTTACTATACATTCAAAGCTGTATACTTGTAGAAACATAATGGTTTTGTTTGTTTTGTCTCTGTGTTTGAGAAAGGGTTTCTCCGTGTGACCCTGACTGTCCTGAAACTCACTTTATAGATCAGGGTGGCCTCAAATTCATGGAGATCTGGCTGCCTCTGCCCCATGAGTGCTGGGATAAAAGGTTTATGCCACCACTGTCTGGCTAAAATTAATTCTTATGTACAAATAAGCAAGCAAACCCACATTGTTACTATACAACATTGCTTTTATTTTTAACAAAGTGTAAAATTTTATGCATGACAAATTATTGTTGAAAAACAAATTTCTAGCTAAGGGTTGTGGTATATGTCTTTAATTCCAGCACTTGGGATGCAGAGAAGGTGTATCTCTATGAGTTCAAGTTTGGCTTGGTCTATGTAGTAAGACTTTGTCTGAATAATAATAATAATAATAATAATAATAATGGTAATAATAATGTTTAAAATATAAACATGCTGAGGTTCTGGGTTGTTATATAGTTGGTGCCACCTTATCCTAGCTTGTCTGTGCATGTGTCTGTTCCTCATTTCCTTATTCCCCCCAGCCAGGTTTGCAGGACCAAGCTGTGCAGAATGTGGCACTTTGCCTTAAAGAGTGACAGCACAGCTTGATTCTCTGGAAAACTAAACATGGTGCTCCATGCCTGTAATTCAAACACTTGGGAGGTAGAGACAAAAAGATCAGGGGTTCAAGGTCATGGTAGCTATGGTCAGTTAGAGGAGTTGGAGGCTAGGCTGGAAACCTGGAAACCAAGTCTCAGGGGAAAAATAGAGACAGACAGTACTCTGCTGGGTCTAATGGTACATGTCTTTAATGTTTGGACCCTAGAGGCTGAAGCAGAAGAGGATTATAAATTTGCATGAGTCCCTATCTCAAAAACAAGAAACAGGGGAGAAGAAGCAGGACAATAGGGAGAAAGAGAAGCGGAAGAGATGGAGGAGGAGGGCCTCTGAGGAACAAGGGAGTCATTGCTTGTAGCTAAAGTATCAAGGGTGGCAGGGTGGTGGAGGAGGAAACATCTCAGCTGGCTCTGGAACATGACAGTTCTGTGAGTGTCTCACGGGCAGGACAGTCCAAGTGGAGGAGACGGTAAACGTTCGGAAATGAGAGAGCCTGGTTTGGAGAATACAACAGCTAGAATTTCTCATAACAAAGACACATCACTTAAGATGACGGATTTATTCCAAGGCTATGTGGGTAAAGAAAATAAATGTTGCCGGGCAGTGGTGGCGCACGCCTTTAATCCCAGCACTTGGGAGGCAGAGGCAGGTGGATTTCTGAGTTTGAGAGTTCGAGGCCAGCCTGGTCTAAAGCGTGAGTTCCAGGACAGCCAGGGCTACACAGAGAAACCCTGTCTCAAAAAACAAAAACAAAAAGAAATGTCAGTCATCTTGATTAAGGCTTTGAAGGGTATTAAATCCAGTCTGGGTCCTGAGAGGTTATACTACATCCCAGGCAACCTAGAAAGCCAGGCATGTTGCTTGGATGTTTTTCTGGGCCCTGTCTATATATATCTAATGGTCCTGCTGTGAATTTCCTTCTATACTTCTGAATTCTAAAGTCTCCTGCTTGCCTCTGGCTTCTGCTGTGTCATATCTTCTACTCAGAGCCTTTTCTTTGTGTACCTTCCAGCTTCTGACTTATTATCTAGGTCTCAAATTCAATCTTTGAAAGAGAAAATTTTATTCTTCTAGTTAATTATTATCATTCCTATCTGGGACAGACTATGAATAGGCTTGATTAGCTCAGCTAGACGAGTCAAAGGCAACAGAGTTCTGTAGTGTTTTGTATCTGTGGAACTAAGATGTAGCTCAGTCAGTTGAATGCTTGCTAGCAGGTACAAAGCCTTGAACTCTCCCACCATAATCCTAGAAAACTATGCATGGTAGTGCAAGCCTGAGCTGAACTTTGGGCCTCAGGAAAGCTAGGAGACAGCCCTACCCTGGAGCTATTTTCCTATCTGAAGGATGATTTCTTGAGGGTCATTTTCCAACCTTGGGAACATTAGGAGTTCTACCCTAGAGCTATATTCCTATCTGAAGATTTCTTGAGGGTCATTTTCCTCCCTCGGGAATGTTAGGACTTCTACCCTACAACTATATTCCTATTTGAGGAAAGATTTCTTTATGGTATTTCCTTCCAACTCAGTCTCACAGCTCAGGACAGGTGTAAGTTTCTACATACAAATTTTTTCAAAGGATCTAGTAGCCAGGCATGGTGGCACCACACACATTTAATCCCAGCACTTGGGATGCAGAGGCAGGTGATCTCCAAGTTCAAGGCCAACCTGGTCCACAGAGCAAGTTCCAAGACAGCCCAGGGCTACACAGCAAAACTCTGCCTTGAAAAACAAACAAACAAAACAAAAAATCCTGTGACATATCCATTTCATCATTATTCATTTTCTCTTTATGAAATCACTGATCTTATTAAGACGGACTTGGAATTATCTTCACAGGTAGGAAGAGTTTGCAAAGAAACATTTCTATCATTCCATCCAAGACAGCCCTGACAGACTCAACTATCACTCCTCCCTGCAAGCTAGAAGGATCTAGAGTTCAATGCTGGGCTGGAGGGATAACTCAGTGGCCAAAAGTAGTTTTTCTCTAAAAACAAAAAAACAAACAAACTAGAGCTAGGTTCCCAGCACCCAAATACTGGCTCACAATGAACTGTAATTCCCATTCCAAGGGCTCTGTGCCCTTTTCTGACCTCCAAGGGCTCCTGTACATATGTGATACATGTACTTACATGTCGGCATTACACACATAAGATAAAATAAATATATTTTTAAAGAGTTCAAGGTGATCTCCAGGCCCATAGCAAATTCAAGGCCAGTCTGGGCCACTTAAGTATGATCTTGCCAAATCAAACCAAACCAAACCAAGACAAAAACCAAACTGACAAGCAAATAAACAAAAAAATGACTCACTGAATAGCCATATTCTCTGCAATAGCAAAAAGACAGTAATATTTGTTCATAAGTAAAATATTCTAAAGCACTAACTACATCATTCTAAGTACTCACAAACATGATCTCATTTAGCTATCACAAGAACTAATGTAGTGTTACTTTCCCCATTTTTTTTTTTCAAAAGGAAAAACTGAGATAGCTAAGACACCTGTTCAAAGACACATAGCTAACTTGGTGTGAGGGCTCATTCCTTTGATACCAGCACTCAAGAGAAACAGGGACTCTAAGTTTCTGGACAGCCTGATCTATACAGTTAGTCCCTTCATAGCCAGAGACCCAGTCACAACCCCCACTTAAAAAAGAAAGAAAGAAAGAAAAAAGAAAAGGAAAAAAAAGGGGAGGATGTTCATATTTAATCCTATTTGAATTTCATCTTGGAGATCAAGTTTCTACTTTTATTTTTGCAATTCTTTTTTTTTTTTTTTTTTTGTTTTGGTTTTTGAGACAGGGTTTCTCTGTGTATCCCTGGCTGTCAGTATACACGGAGTCCAATGGATAAACCTCGCTCTGGGAAAATCACTTTCTTGATCATGATATTTCCCTATCCAGGTAAGTTTAAGTGTCTTTGATCTTCATCTAACCAGTCTTGGAAGCTTGCAGATTTTGACAGTCTCTCTTAGCTCACGCTGGCCTTAAACTACTGATGCGCTTCCTCCAATTCCCAGGTGCTAGGATTTCAACGGTTCGGCACCTGGCCTAGTACCCCAACCGTACTGCGTGGCCTTTACCAACAAGGCAGCTTCCACTGAACCACTATACAGTGTTTGCAGTTTGGGCCATTTCGTAGCTTTGGATTCAGGTCTCGGCTCCTGAGGTGAAACAAAGGGACAACGGAGGTCCAGCGCGGGTGGGTCTCCAGGCGCTTCCCAGCGCTGACTCAGCCCTTCCGGTCAGCCAGCCACGTCATCCTGAGTAGTCCCGGCCGGTGGAGAGGTGCAGATGCCAGAGTCACCGCCGTGGTTTGCCTCTGACTCAGCCACTTCCGGAGCATCTGAGCGTCCTAGCGTGGCCGCCTCTGGCACCAGGCAGCCTCCTACACGCTGTGCCCCACGAGCTTTTCTCTCTTGCAGGAATGCGATCTCAGCGTGGCAAAGCTCTTCCTGGTATAGTGTTTAGAAACCGAAGGTCTTAAGAGCACAGACCCTTGCTTCACCATGTGTATGTAGCAGGAACTTTATGCTTTAGCTGCCTTAACTAGCTAGGCTAAGCCACCTGTCCTTAATAAGCCAATTAAAAGAGTAAATTACTATTGAAAAGCAGAAAGCGATTCATTCCATGAATGGCCACACTAAGAAAGACAGTTAAGAATGAGAGAACCCTCTCGAACTCCTTCCCAAGTCCATCTTCCCGCATGGGATCTAGGTTGAAGTAGAGGGCCAATTTTAACATAGCTTTGCCAGTCTCTTTCCAGGATTCAATATTCCCCTTCAAGGAAAAGAAATATTCCTTTTCTTCTCGCATGGAATTCAATGGGGCAGGGAAGGGAGAATTCCAATTTCTCGGGGTCCATTGTTTGTTTGTTTAATCTTGTTGCTTTTGTTTTTTAAAGTTAGAGTCTCTTTGTAGTCCTGGCTGTCCTGGAACTGACTCTGTAGACTAGGCTCTGCCTCTGCTTCCCAAAAGCTGGGATTAAAGGCATATGCCATCACCACCAGGCAAGGAGTCCACTGTTTTAATAACTCAAAGGGAGGGACTCGAGTGTCCTTTAAAATGCCCTCTCTGTTAGGATTATTAACTAGAGCCATTAAACCTGGCTGAATTTCACCTAATACATGGATGCAATAAGAGTGACTCTATACCCATCTTAATGTTCCTGCCATAGCATACAGGAATTTGGTGGACTGCTTGTTTGGTTGGTTGGTTTGTTTTTTTCGAGACAGGGTTTCTCTGTGCAGCCCTGGCTGTCCTGGAACTCACTCTGTAGACCAGGCTGGCCTCAAACTCAGAAATCCACCTGCCCCTGCCTCCCAAGTGCTGGGACTAAAGGCGTGCACCACCACTGCCTGGCTGGACTGCTTTTCTTTTTTCTTTTTTTGTTTTGTTTTGCTTTGTTTTTTTCAAGACAGGGTTTCTCTGTGTAGCCCTGGCTGTCCTGGAAGTCACTCTGTAGACCAGGCTAGCCTTGAACTCTCAAACTCAGAAACCCGCCTGTCTCTGCCTCCCGAGTGCTGGGATTAAAGGCATGTGCCACCACCGCCCGGCTTGGACTGCTTTTCAAATAACATTATTTTTTGATTACACTTATGTGTTTGCATGCACATCCAACTGTATGTGTTGGACATGAATGCTATGGTCAGAGTACAACTTGGAGATGTTGATTTTCTTCTCCCACCAAGTGCATCTTGCGAATCAAACCCTCTACCCTGATTATCTATCTATCTATCTATCTATCTATCTATCTATCTATCTATCTGGTTTTTTTTTTCAAGGCAGGGTTTCTCTGTGTAGTCCTGGAACACACTCTGCAGACCAGGCTATGCCTCTGCCTTCCAAGAGCTGGGATTAAAGGCGTGTGCTACCACCTCTGGGTTCAGGGTGGAAGTTGAGAAAACTCACTTTAAAGAGGAAAATTTAAGCCGGGCGGTGGTGTCACACGCCTTTAATCCCAGCACTTGGGAGGCAGAGGCAGGTGGATTTCTGAGTTCGAGGCCAGGCTGGTTCCAGTGAGTTCCAGGACAGCCAGGGCTATACAGAGAAGCCCTGTCTCGAAAAACCAAAAAAAAAAAAAAAAAAAAAAAAAAAAGAGGAAAACTTAAAAATGAAGGCTTTATTTTCTGAGGACTTAGGGAGGCAGCCAGTTTAGGATCTGAACCTCATCCATGAAGGGAGACTGTATTTTAATAGAATAGGAACACAAATTGAGGGTTAGGAGCTGGGGGGAACTGCATTGTATTTTTACATTATGGGTTAAACAAGGGAGTGCCCATTGGAGACTGGATGTATCTAGGGCACCCAGCTTCAAGGTCCTTAATCCACTCTCCAATACTTTAGATCCGGAGCTCATAGTGATAAGGGAACAAAGGGGCAGGGCTGCTGTGTGTGAACTTGTTTAACTCTGCCATCAAGATGGAGAAGTTGTCCTTGAGATAGCTTGCCTCAGACAGCTGTTTACAACAGAAGCTGTTCTGCTATAGGGAAGTCCTCAGTTCCCCTAGGGCCTGGGACCTTGAACTTATTTTCTCTCTATGGTTAACTGGAATCTGAAAATGAAATGGTAGTACTTAGATTAAGTTTCTTTTGCTTGTTCCCAACAACCACCATTTCCTTTCCTGGCTGAACCATCTCTCCAGCCTTTCAAGTGATTTTTAGACTTCCTTTTTACTCTTGTAGCCATAGCAACCTTCTTAGCCTCAGTCCTAAACTACAGAGTCATCTCAATGACTACTTAAGTGGTTTTGCCACTTTCCTACATTCATTTTTTGTGGCTACTGTTTTGTGGCTTGTGTTTTCAAGCCATTTCTCTGCATAGGAAAAAAATGAATAGTCCTTTGTTTTGAATAGAAAGCTATTTTCCTGGTTTATTACAGTATGTTTTAGCCGGGCGGTGGTGGCGCACGCCTCTAATCCCAGCACTTGGGAGGCAGAGGCAGGCGGATTTCTGAGTTCGAGGCCAGCCTGGTCTACAGAGTGAGTTCCAGGACAGCCAGTGCTACACAGAGAAAATCTGTCTCGAAAAACCAAAACCAAAACCAAAAAAAAAAAAAAAAAAAAACAGTATGTTTTACTTATTCTCAAACTCTTCCTTGCCATCATGGTGCATAGACTGCTGCTCTCTGAGAGCTCTAGTATATGTGGGGGGGGGCATAAAATTACATAATTATAGCCCTGTGTGATAGCTATTCTGATTGAATATGAGCAGGAGAGGGAGCAAGTAATTGTAAGGTCTATCAGACAGATCTGGAATGTCTGCTTCTCAATGCTACTTCCTCTGTGACACCTTTCCAGCTTTAAGATGGTCTTTTAATTTAAAACAATTTTTATTATTGTTTGTGGAGGCTAGAAGTATATGCCACAACACCTGAGTGAAGGTCAGAAGACAGCCTGCATGATTCATTCTTTCCTTCTATTGTGTGGGTCCTGGGATTTGAATTATGGTTGTCAGGCTTGATTCAGTGCCTTTACTGGCTTAGCCATCTCACTGGCCTTGGGGAGATCTTAGAGACATTAGCTTTATCAGAATCTCTTGGTTACTAGAGACCCTAGAGGCTTACTGAGATCATTTTACCATTTGTAAAAGGGTTTACTTGCCAGGCAGTGTTGGCGCACGCCTTTAATCCCAGCACTTGGGAGGCAGAGGCTGGCGGATTTCTGAGTTCGAGGTCAGCCTGGTCTACAGAGTGAGTTCCAGGACACAGCCAGGGCTACACAAAGAAACCCTTTCTCAAAAAACCAAAAACAAACAAACAAACAAACAAACAAACAAAAAAGAAAAACTAAACAAAACAAACAAAAAAAGGTTTACTCCTTTGGCTACAATCAGCCATAGAGCCTAAGTGGTACTGAAGATAGTTTGGGGACTTTTGGATCCAAACTCAACCTTCCCAAGCCTTCCCTAAGTCCCGCAGAGGACAGTATGTACCAAAGTAGAAAGAATTTAATCACCTGGGGCCATGTCCTCTTCTGGGTGGACCTGAGTTTGGTTTCCAGTACCAACAACTGCCTATAAATCTAGCTCTCAGGGTCCAATATCCTTTCTGGCCTCCTCCACACACATGATATGTGCTACCACCAACCAGCCAGAAATTTGTTTTGTTTTGTTTGAGACAGGCTTTCTCTGTGTAACAGAGCCCTGACTGTCCTAGACTTGCTTTATAGACTAGACTGGCCTCAAACTCACAGAGGTCTCCCTGCCTCTGCCTCCCAAGTGCTGGCATTAAACACATGTTACCACCATGCCCTGCCCTGAAAATGGCCTATCTTAATGAGATATGGAGTTCTGAAATAGTCATCAGGATATCATAGATAATTTTGGACAGTGGGTAGTGGAATAGTATAGAATCCAGAAGCATTCCAGTTATAAGAATGGAAATTAAACTCTCTTGAACCAGGCAGCCTCAGCCGTGAACAATGTAGCAATGGCCAAGTTTAAGGCTCGAGACCTGCGGAGCAAGAAGAAGGAGGGAAGAAGGAGGACCTGTTGAAACAACTGGACGATCTGAAGGTGGAACAGTCCCAGCTTTGTGAAGCCAAAGTGACAGGCAGCGCTGAGTCCAAGCTCTCCAAGATACGAGTCATACACAAATCTATCGCCCCGTGTCCTCACTGTCATTAACCAGATTCAAAAAGAAAACCTTAGGAAATTCTACATGGGCAAGAAGTACAAGCCCCTGGACCTGCGACCCTAGAAGACTAGAGCCATGCACCGCCAGCTCACGAAGCACGGTTAATCAAGAAGCAGCAGCAGAAAGAGTGGCTGTACCCACTGCAAAAGTACTCACTGTGCAAGTATGCAGTCAAGGTCTGAAACAGCAACGACAATAAAGTGCATGACTGACTGGCAAAAAAAAAAAAAAAAAAAGAAAAAGAAAAGAAAAGAAAAAGAGGGAGGCAGGGGCAGGCAGATTTCTGAGTTCTGAGTTCGAGGCCAGCCTGGTCTACAGAGTGAGTTCCAGGACAGCCAGGGCTACACAGAGAAACCCTGTCTCGAGAAAAAAAAAAAAGAAGAAGAAGAAGAAGAAGAAGAAGAAGAAGAAGAAGAAGAAGAA
>NW_021604629.1:3050189-3093891 GCF_004785775.1 Grammomys surdaster | reverse complement strand
AAGAAGAAGAAGAAGAAGAAGAAGAAGAAGAAGAAGAAGAAGAAGAAGAAGAAGAAGAAAAAGAAAGAAATTAAAAAGAGTGTCCAGGTCTTACTTGTAGAAGACCAGGAGACAGAGAAGAATATTGGGATTAGATATAAGGTACTAGGTTAATATCCATGCACTTGGGTGAAGCTGAAGGTTGGTTACCTGATTCATATCCCTTGGATCTGGAGTTAGAAGCAATTGTGAGCTGCCTGTTTGAGTGCTAGGGGACTAGAGTGCTGAATTTCCTTTGCTGAAAGTTCCTCCTCCTGCTATCTCTGGACAGGATTTTTTTTTTTTGTTCAATGACAAGACCAAGGCTAAGCCACATGTGCTATTAGATGCTCCTATGGAAGGGCATAGAGGGGCAGAGAAGCTGGTTCCACAACAGGCCTGACAAACCAGAATGTAGGTGGTGAAGGAACTAGGCAGCTGGAGTGTGGTGAGCATAGCTCTGGACAATTAAAATTAAACACTTCATCCTAACACAGAGTTTCCCCTTTACCTTTATAAACTACCATTTCCCTATGTGCCATGTCTGTTTTCTCTCTACCCAGAGGCAGTACTTTATCCTCTGTGGCAAATACCCGTCCTGTCTCTCCCTTGTTCCCGTCACCTTCTCCCTCATCCTTTATCTCTTGTCTCTTATTCCCCATTTTCTGTCCCTCTGCAGGAAATAAATCTCTTTTGTGCTGAGAACTTGATCTTGGTAGTCCTGAGCTGTTATTTTTCCTTTCAGGCAGTAAGTTCTTTGGCTGGAATATATAAAGTATGGTGGCTCATCTTCATTTTCAACTAGACTAGGTTTGAAGTCATAGAGGATATGCATCCCTGGTCAAGTGTGTGCGGATTTTTCTAGAAACGTTTAACTGAGGGGGAAAGACCTACTCTGATTATAGATGTTATCATTTCATGGGCTAAGGTTGTATAGAACAGATAAAGAAGAAGGAAAAATCAAATGAACATCAACATTCACCTCGCTGCTTCCAGGGCTAAATAGGGCTACATGCATAGGAAATCAGCCTAAGCTGTGTGAGACTCTATCAGGAATGTCTATTAACCCTCTGTTCTCTAATCTGTTAAAACTGTCTTTTAATAAACCCTAGTACCATTTTTGAAAAAAAAAAAAAAAAAAGGAATGTTTGGAAGGTATTTAGAAACAGCGGATAACTGGAGAGATGGCTCAGCCGTTAAGAACACTCACTGACTGCTCTTCCAGAGGTCCTGAGTTCAATTCCCAGCAACCACATGGACGCTCACAACCATCTGTAATGGGATCTGATGCCCTCTTCTGGTGTGCCTGAAGACAGCTACAGTGTACTCATATAAATAAAAGTAAATAAATAATTCTTTTAAAAAAAAAAAGAAAGAAAGAAACAGCTGGTTGTGGTGGCACACGCTGGTAGGATTTGCTGAAGGAGGCAGAGGGCAGGAGGATCACAAGTTCGAGGCCAGCCTGGGCTATACATTTGCTGGGCTGTGGTGGTGCACGCCTTTAATCCCAGCACTTGGGAGGCAGGGGCAGGTGGATTTCTGAGTTCGAGGCCAGCCTGGTCTACAGAGTGAGTTCCAGGACAGCCAGGGCTACACAGAGAAACCCTGTCTAGAAAAACGAGAAGAAGGAGGAGGAGGAGGAGGAGGAGGAGGAGGAGGAGGAGGAGGAGGAGGAGGAGACACAAAGATTCTGAGGGCTAGAGAGATGGCTCAATGGTTAAGAGCACTAATTGTTCTTCTAGAGGTCCTGAGTTCAAGAACCATCTATAATGGGATTTGATGCCCTGTTCTGTCCTGCAGATGTACAGGAAAGCAGAACACTCATATACATAAATAAATAAATCTTTAAAAGAAAAGAAACAAAGAACAGGAGTTCTTATCTGTAATCCTAGCTCTCTGAGGTTGAGGCAGAGGGAGTCACAACTCCAGTTTAGTTTTGGCTTCATAATGAGACATTGTTTCAAGGCAGAAAAAAGTCAGACTCTCCTTTAACAAGCCCATACCCGCCGGGCGGTGGTGGCCCACGCCTTTAATCCCAGCACTTGGGAGGCAGAGGCAGGTGGATTTCTGAGTTCGAGGCCAGCCTGGTCTACAGAGTGAGTTCCAGGACAGCCAGGGATACACAGAGAAACCCTGTCTCAAAAAACCAAAAATCAAAAACAAAAAAACCAAGCCCATACCCACCTTCTCCCACGTCTTGTCTTACTTTCTTACTGAACACTTTCTTTCTCTTAACTTTAGTGGTTAAAATCTGTATTAAACTGTCTTTTTTTCTTTTTCTTTTTTCTTTTTTTGGTTTTTTGAGACAGCGTTTCTCTGTGTAGCCCTGGCTGTCCTGGAACTCACTCTCTAGACCAGGCTGGCCTCGAACTCAGAAATCCGCCTGTCTCTTCCTCCTAAGTGATGGAATTAAAGGTGTGTACCACCACCGCCTGGCTACAGAATTATTTTTGTTGCTACTTTATGACTGCAATTTTACTACTGTTATGCATCATAATGTAAATATCTGATATGAAGGATATCTGATACGTGATCCCTGTGAAAAAAGTCTTGAACCCCAAAGGGGTTGCAACCACTGTTATAATGAGAAGTTCTGCTCTTTATATGCAGGATTTATTCAGAATCAGTCTTCCAAATTAGTTATGAAACCTTACGCCCATCACATACTTTGGGCTGAGAAGAGAAAATCAATCAAACATTTGTTTGAAAATCAGCTGGGCAGTGGTGGTACATGCTGTTAGTCTCAGCACTTAAAAGACAGAGGCAGGAGGATTTCTGAGCCAGCCTGGTCTACAGAGTGAGTTCCAGGACAGCCAGAGCTACACATAGAAACCCCATGTAAAAATCAAAGAAAAAATCAAAGTTTAAAATTTTTTATTTATTTTGGGTTTTTTGATACAGGGTTTCTCTGTGTAGCCTTGGCAGTCCTTGAACTCACTCTGTAGACCAGGCTGATCTTAAACTCAGAAATCCCCAGCACTTGGGAGGCAGAGGCAGGCGGATCTCTGAGTTCGAGGCCAGCCTGGTCTACAGAGTGAGTTCCAGGACAGCCTGGGGTATAAAGAGAAACCTTGTCTCGAAAAAAAAAAAACAAAAAAAGAAAAGAAAAGAAAAGAAAAAAGCAGAAATCCCAGTGGGAATGGAACATCCCTTTAATCTCAGCACTTGGGAAGCAGAGGCAGTCATATCTCTGAGTTCTAGGCCAGCCTGGTCTACAGAATGAGTTGCAGGACAGCCAAGAGAAACCCTGTCTCAAAAACAAAACAAAACAAAACAAAACAAAACAAGAAAAAAACAAAATAAAGCAAACACAAAAACAAAACAAAAAAAAGTGTGCACCACCGTTGCCAGGCTAAGTTTTTTCTTCCTGTTACATTTGGGGACAGGGTGGGCATTGGAGAGAGTGTATGTTTGTATGTTCATTGTGGGTTCACAATGTGGGTCAGGAGACAATTTATGAGAGTCAGTTCTCTCCTATCATGTGGGTTCCAGGGATCATATTCAAGTCATCAGGTTTTTCAGCAGGCGCCTTTACCAGCTGAGCCATTCCCACCCGTTATCATCATCATCCTATTGTGTATGTATGTATGACATGGGGTATATGAGTCATGTGCATGTGTGGAGGTCAGAAGACACACTTGTTGAGTCAGTCTCTCTTTGCACATCATGTGTGTTCTGGAGATTGCCCTCAGGTTGCGAGGCTTGCACAGCCAGCACTTTCATCTCACTGCTATCTGTAATACCACTATGTGGCAAATGACCAATTGAGTATTTCTTTCAATACGTAACTACATCTCATGGATTTGCCCCATTACAATTGTTAGCACACAGTTTTGTGTGTGTGCATCCTTATAGGACACATGGTAAACTGTGTAAAACCACTACAGTGAGGCTAGGCAGTGGTGGCACATGCCTTTAATCCCAGTGCTTGGGAGGCAGAGGCAGGCGGATTTCTGAGTTCCAGGCCAGCCTGGTCTACAGAGTGAGTTCCAGGACAGCCAGGGATATACAGAGAAACCCTGTCTCGAAAAACAAAACAAAACAAAACAAAAACAAAAACAAAAAACAAAACAAAACAAAACAAAAAACCCCCACTACAGTGAAAGTTTGGGGCCTGGAGAAATGTCTCAATGGTTAAGAGTAATGACTGCTGGCTGGGTGGTAGTGGCACATACCTTTAATCCCAGCACTTGGGAGGCAGAGGCAGGCGGATTTCTGAGTTTGAGGCCAGCTTGGTCTACAGAGTGAGTTCCAGGACAGCCAGGACTACACAGAGAAACCCTGTCTCGAGAAAAAAGTACTGACTGCCCTTCCAGAGGTCCTGAATTCAAGTCTCAGTAACCACATGGTGGCTCACAACAATCTGTAATGGGATCTGATGCCCTCTTCTGGTGTGTCTGAAGAGAGCAACACTGTATTCTTATACATTATTATTTATTTATTTATTTATTTATTTATTTATTTTTGGTTTTTCAAGACAGGGTTTCTCTGTATAGCCCTGGCTATCCTGGAACTCACTCTGTAGACCAGGCTGGCCTCGAACTCAGAAACCCGCCTGCCTCTGCCTCCCAAGTGCTGGGATTAAAGGCATGTGCCACCACCGCCAGGCATTCATATACATTAAATAAATAAATCTTAAAAAAAAAAAGAAAGTTTGGGTTTTTTTTACTCATGGCACAATCAATAAAAGTAGGCCAAGAGCATGCTGCCTTTGATAGGAAAAAACTCCTCTGCTGGAGCCTCACTTCCTCCTCAGTCTCTGTGACAGTTCATATTGTCAACTAGACAGCATCTAGAATCACCTAGCACACAAGCCTCTGGATAGGCCTGTAAGCATTGTCCACACCAGATAAACTGAGGAGTGAAGACCCACCTTCACTGTGGGTGGTACCTTTCCATGAGCAGGGGCCTGGAATACAATACAGTAAGTGAGCTAAGTACCAGCAAGTCATTACTGTCTGCCCAATGTTCCAAACTCTTCATATTCCTTCCACAAAAAATCCTGAAAGCCTTTAAACCACATGCTCGGGCTTATCACTGCAACCACCCACTCCACTGTATCACTTCTCTGTATTTTCTGTTCTATTGGTGTGAAAAGATACCTGACAAGAAACAATTTAAGAGAGAGGGCTTACTTGCCACATAGTTCAAAGGTCACACAAAGACACAGTGGTAGGGTATGAAGCTCCCAGTCATATTGCTTTCAGACAAGAAGCAGACAGTAATGACTTGCTGGTACTTAGCTCACTTACTGTATTGTATTCCAAACTCGTGCTTGTGTAGAAAGGACTTTACTGATTGAAATATCTCCCTAGCCCCCTTATCCTTTTTATAACATTTTTGGTAATAATTACTTTTTTTATAATTCAACAAGAAATTTTACCAGGTATTTGTGCCATATACTGTTCTGACCTTTGAGGAACAGCAATGGATGAAACATAGTAATCACCCTCTCCTGGGCTTTGCTTTCCAGTCAGAGGCATGACAAAACAAATACCTATATGCTTTATAATACAAGGAAGCTTGATAACATGTCTTATGGAAAAAAAACAAAATAAAGTTTCTCTTACTAAAAAATTAAAAGGTAAACATAGGGCAGGAAGAACCCAGAAGGTGAAGGTAAGAGGAGCAGGAATTCAAGGTTGTCCTCAGCTTCACTGTCAGTTTGAGAGTAGCATAGAACACATGAAATCATGACTCAAAGATAGATAAATAAATAAATAAATAAATAAATAAATAAATAAATAAATAAAAGCGGGATCTCACAGTCTGATTTGTTCAGGTAAACTGGTCTCTAGAGATCTTTTTTGGTGGAGATGCATTAGACAAGGCCTTCTCTAGATAGACCTGTCTGGCCTGGAATTCCCTTTGTCTACCAGGCTGTCCTTGAACTTGTAATGATCCTCCTTTATCTGCCTCTGGAGTACTAGTACTATAGACATGAGCCACCACATCAAGGGAGACTTCACTGGCTTGAGCACATCACAAGAGAAATGGTTCATAAGCATCAGATCTTGAAAAGCTCTTATTGATTTTTTTACTTTTTTTTAAAACTTTTTATTGATTTCTTTTTGTGAATTTCTCACCATTCAAATTCCCATCGCACCAGTCCCACTCATTTCTCATCCTTTTGTATTCACCCTCTGCCCTTGCAACCTCTCCCCACCCCATACTGTAGTATGTCACAGTGCCTCACACAGTATATCCTTCTGCTATACATCTTGTAAATACTCATTGCAAGGAGTCATTGGTATGTTTCAAGGCCGCTGGCTTCTGTTACACTATCTGTACTGGATCTTTGTGGGGACTCCTATCAGACATCCTGTTGTTGCCTTGTGTCATAGACATCCTGCAGCTTTAGACCTGCAGGGCCAGCCCTTTCATGTGCTCCAGAAGATAGATCATAGATAGGGTAAATGTTAGGGTGGGGCACCTCAAAGCCCTGGATCTGATTTAGGAAGCAGCTAAGATGATCAGCCTGCCAGTTCGCCTGCACCAACAGGGTGAGCTCTCTAGTACTGCCCCAGCTAGCTCACTCAGTGGTGTAGCTAGCAAGGAGCAGAGTCAGCTCTCCTGCAGGCCAGGTCACCCATACCTTCACACCAGAGGCAGCTTTACTGTGCTGCCCAGGAGAGGAATAAGGCCTGATCTCCCAAGTGCTGCTTTAGCCTCCTAATTTCAGGAATTACAAGCATGAGCCACCACACTTGGCTCAAAGCCTAAACAGTTTGGACTCTTGTCCAGCACTCTCCCTACTCACATAAATAAAAGAGCAGTTGGAAATGCCTGTATTCTTTTCATACACAAGTGATGTTAAGCCAAAGAATTTGACTTGGCTGGTTACCCTCAAGTGGAACTGTCATTCTCCCCATTACACTGCTGTGACCATATTTGAAGGTGTCCCTACCCTTAGTGTAACTTCATTCCAGCCCATCAGCTGCTTTCCAGGCATCCCACTGACTTCTGGTCTGCCTTGTCTGATGCTGCCTGGATATTAGCATTTAGAAATGAGTTCTGAAGTCAGGGTTGGTGACATATGCCTATAATCCCAGCACTCTGGATGTGGAGCAGAACCCTATTGGTGGGGGCAGGGGGAGGTAGGGCAGGGCAGGCACTGACTCTTTCTAAATGTCTGGCTTGGGCCACCACATTCTTATCTATTTTTAGGACAACATCCTTTCTTTGGCTCCCTGAGAAACCGTTCTTTTTCTGTTCCTAAACTGTTTCCACTCCTACTTTAGACTGAGGCATCTGTACATGGAAAACACAAAGTTTTGGTTTCTAGTTTTTCCCCCCATATCTAATGTGCTGGTTATGCTAAATTGCCTTGGTCAAGGAGGTCAAGCTGAATATCAATAACACAACAAAACTTGTATTACTGTAGTATTACAAGACAAAACAGAAAAATAAAACATGGTCTTTTAGAATCAAGGCTGGCCTTGAACTCACTGTGCAGCAGAGGTTGGTCCTGAAAAATGAGGACTTTTTTTTTGGGAGGGGGGTTAGCTTTGGGTCTTGCTAAAAAGCTAAGGCTGGCCTAACTTACAGTAGTATTTCAACACTTACCTCCCTTTTCATACTTCTAATTTTGTGGCTGCAAGAAAATCACAAGTTCCTTGACAGTAGATCTTCCTATGGCTACCAGGCTCACACCTGCTATAATAATTCTCTTTGCATACCTGGTGATAAAGGTATGCTTGGGGAGGGTCAGTTCAAAGCAGCTTGAAAGCCAAATGAAGAGGCTGAGTGTGGTGACACATGCTTAATAATTCTAGCACTTCAGAGACCAAGGCATGAGAACAAAAGGTTCAAGGTTCATGAGAACCTTGGGCTACTTGTCTCAGGAAATGAGAAAACAAACAAGACCTGATCAAGGTAATGAAAAGAATGTTGAATGTGATGACTTAGCTTGACAGAAGCCAAAACTAGGTAAAAAGAGAGGCTGTGGATAGAACTTGGTTGGTAGAGTGCTTGTCCAGCATTCTGGAATTCCTGGATTTAATCCCTTAGAACTACACAAAACTGACATGAAACAGTGATCTCAGCACTCAGATGTGGAGAAGGGAGTGTCAGAAGTTTTCAGTCACCTTCAGCTACATAGCAATTTTGAAGACAGCCTAAGATGCATATGATCCTGCTTCAAAATCAAAATATCTAGGTGAAAAAGTCTACTTAGGGATGCTGCTGCAGAAGAAAGAAAGGTACAGAAATAAAGAACTGTTGGGTTGGGGATGTAGCTCTGTAGTGTGTGCCTAACATGCAGACATTAAGCCCTGAGTTCCATCCTCACCAAAAAGTTCCTGTAACCATCCATGTCTGTGTCTTTGGATGAACAAGAGTTTTCAGGTGCCAAATGTGAGCATCTTAGAACTGCTGTGCCAAAAGCTGCCTGTTTGCTTAGTTGTATGAGAAACTGCCAGTTTTCCAGGGCTCTTGAATCATTTAACATTCCCAACAGCAATCTGTAAATACCTCTTATCCCTTGGGAAACTAAGTCAGGAGGGGAAAACTCTTTTTTTGTTTGTTTTGTTTTGTTTTGTTTTTTTGAGACAGGGTTTCTCTGTGTAGCCCTGGCTGTCCAGGAACTCACTCTGTAGATCAGGCTGGCCTGGAACTCAGAAATCTGCCTGCCTCTGCCTCCCAAGTGCTGGGATTAAAGGTATGCGCCACCACTGCCTGGCCGAGGGGAAAACTGTTTATGACTTTAGATTCTTCTCCATTTTCTCAGAGAGCTTCATTTTCTTCTGCTACCACCTTCCAGCAGTTCCTACATTCCTAGTCTGCAGATGACAAAGCTCTTAATTTTGTTGATCAATAATGTCATCATTTTACCTTCACTTGTAAAGATATGTCTGCTGGAGTTTTATAACTCTTGGTTTGAAGTTTTTTTTTTTTTCTTGAAACAGTTTAGTGATGTTCCTTCATGTCTTCTTGTTCATGCTGTTTTGTTTTTTTTTTCCGGAAGTTGGCTCTGTGCATGCCCGTATGTGTGTTTTCCTACACATGTGTATATGTTTGAACAGAAACTAGAAGAGGGCATAATCTCCTGGAACTAAAAGATCAGATGGTTGTACGCTACACCCAGTTACTATGAAAGAACAGCACGTGCTTTTACCTACCAAGGCAGCTTTCCACTGCCCTGAAGTTTATTTTTTGAGACAGCATCTCTCACAGGATCTGGAGTTCACAGATTTGGAAAGACAAACAAGGATCAAAGATTCTCTTGTCTTTGCCTCCCCAGTGCTAACGTTACAAGTGAGCCATCATGCCTGTCTTTTGATTAGGGTACTGAGATCCAAATGAAGCTTGCCTTTTTTCTTTATTTCTTTTTGTTTTCTTTTCTCTTCTCTTCTTTTCTGAAACAGGGTTTCTCTGTATAGTCCTGGCTGTCCTGGAACTTACTCTATAGACCAGGTTGGCCTCAAACTCACAGAGATCTGCCTGTTTCTTCCTCCCAAGTACAGGTATTAAAGGCCTGTGTTACCACCTCTCTCTCATGCTTTAGTTGACTAATCTATCTCCCTGGCCCAGGAGTTCTCTGTTGTCACTGTCATCGTCATTGTCATTATCTTCTTCATTGTCATCCTGCTCTTCCTCCTTTCAACTTCTTCCTCTTTTCCTCTCTTTCTCTCTCTCTCTCTCTCTCTCTCTCTCTCTCTCTCTCTTTCTTTTCCTTTTTTTTGTAGTTCAGGCTAGTATTGAATGTACTTTTTAGTTTTCCTGTATTTTTACCCTACCAGTAGTTAACTGCACTTTTTGCTATTTGGCCTTGTGCTTAAACGACTTTTCCTCCTCTTTTGTTGTTGTTTTGCAGTACTAGGGATTACACCTTGGGCCACACACTTTAGTCCACCACATTACCAAATTCATAGCCTACTTTTTCTTTTCTATATTTGTTGAATACATGTACACTCATGATACTACATTAGTTTGGAGGTTAGAGGACACTGTGTTTAAATTAGTTCTTTTGGGCTTTATCCACTGAATATCTCACTAGTCTTTTCTCTGAATCTTGGCAAATGTTTGGACTTGGAGCCAAGCCTTATGATTGAAGGTTCCAGCAACAATCAAACAAACTTTCCCACCCCTCTCTCTCTCTGTCTACTCCCCTCCAGGACTTCATGTACACTGGCTGGCCTCAAACTCACTATATATTTGTTTTGTTTGTTTGTTTGTTTTTGTTTTTTGAGACAGGGTTTCTCTGTGTAGCCCTGGCTGTCCTGATACCTGTAGACCATGCTGGCCTCAAACTCAGAAATCCGCCTGCCTCTGCCTTCCAAGTGCTGGGATTAAAGGCCTGTGCCACCACTGCCTTGAATTCCTGATCCTTCCAAGTGTCTTGATTACAATCTTGAGCCACATACCTGGCTTTATGGCTTTAATGAAGACTTCAAAGGAAACGAAGAGCTACCTCTTAAGAGTCCTTATTAATGAAAAGCCTAAATATATGTAGGTAAAGGGTATACACATAAACAGTTCTGGTTGGGGCTGGAATTTAGTTCCCTGGTGGGTATATGCTTATTATACAGAAGAGTCTGGGTTCAATTTCCATCAGTGAAAACAAAGTATTTCTAGTCAATAGGTATTACAAAATTTACTTAACCATTTAAAAATTTTGTTTCAGTGTTGGATTACAAATTGTTTCTGTTATGTGAACTGAAATTCCCAGGGGCTAGGGGAACTCAAACCAATAGTAAAGATCCTATACAGGTGACTAGTGGATTAGAACATCCTGACTATGGACAGTTGGCTGACTGTAGATCCAGAGCCCAAAACCAGTCACTGAAGTGCTAACTTTTAATCCCAGCACTTGGGAGGCAGAGGCAGGGAGTTTATTTATTTTATGTATATGAGTACACCATTGCTATCTTCAGAAACACCAGAAGAGGGCATCAGATCCCATTACAGATGGTTGTGAGCCACCATGTGGTTGCTGGGAATTGAACTCAGGACCTCTGGAAGAGCAGTTGGTTCTCTTAACCACTGAGCCATCTCTCCAGCCCTAGAATAAATTCTTATTCCCTTGAGGGTGAGAATTGTTTTGTGGTGACAACTACTATACTAACATTATTAAATATGACTCCTCTGCTTACTTTTTATAAAATGACTTTTTTCCTTCTTAATTTTTTATTAATATTACACTTGTGCGCGTGCATGAATGTCATGTCGAAATCAGAGGACAACTTGCAAGAGTTGGTTGTCACCACCATGTGAGTCTCAGAGACTGAATTCAGACTGTCAGGTTTAGAGACAAACACCCAGTGAGCTGCCAACTCTCTAATAATGTCAGATTATTTCTTATAAGTGTAATTACTGGATAGGAACAATCCAATTTCCCACTCTCCCTTTTTGTCCAAATTTTAAAATACACTGCCAAGTTCCTTTCCCGAAGAAATTTCCCATTATTACCTTCGACACCTGTTTTTAAAGAAGATAACGGAAAAAAAAAAAAAGAAGTTAATTGGATAGGGGCATCGCTCAGCAACAGAATGGTGTGCATGTCCAAGGTCTAGGATTACACCGTCAGCAAGAACAACTAAAACAATCCTAAAACTTAAAAGAGGGGTCTCTAATATACTTACCAGTGAGAAGCTGGATAGCTGTTCTGAGGGGCAGGAGTAGAAAAACTGTTAAGAAGCTATGCCTTGGCTCAGGAAATGCCAAAATATAATGAGTAAGGGTGAATTAACTTGTGACAAGTGAGTTGAAGGCGGGAAAGCATTAGTTTTGAACAAGAAAACCAGGACTCTAAACTCATTTCTGCCACTCTGTGACCTTCATAGGTTGCATCTTGTCTCTGGGCCTTAATTTTTTGAGATTCAGGTTGGTTTATTTCATGCTTTAAATTTTACACTATCTTCAGACCAGGATTCCAGTTTCTATTGGGTTTGCAACCCAGTTGGTGCGGAACTTACACGGACTCTTCAATCAGGAAACACCATCTAGTCGCGCGCTGATACTTCCGGTCGGCGGAACAAAGAGTCTGAAGTACTAAAGGCCTCACTTCCGCGTGACGAAAGCTGCGCCGAATCCTTAAGCCGCAGACCCATGACTTGCCAATGCGGCTGCTCATGCGCCGTGCACGAGCGAGGTGGGCGGGGCGCCGGAGGGGCGGGGTCGGTCCTGACTTGTCTCGCGGTTACTGGGCGTGCAGGAGCGCGCGAGGCTCGTGGGCGGTTCTGGGCGGGCCCTCACCTGACATCTCTGGAAGGCTCCGCTGAGTGTCAAGTTTTCGAGGTCGTCTCAGGTGAGGGGGTCGTGCGGTAAGTGGCTGTGCCGCGCGCCTCGGTGTTGAAAGGAAGCTGCGGGAGGAGCATTAGTCGTTCAAGGGGGCGCGGCACCACTGGGAGCTCTTCGCGGCCCCCGCAGCAGCCATGGCGAAAGGCAGAGTCGCCGAGCGATCGCAGACCGAGATGCTTCACTCGACTCCAGCGGGGGACCGGGCAGTGAGGACGCAGGGTTCCGCCGCGTCAGGTAGCAAAGATCATCTGAAAGGTGAGTGGACCTGCGGGCCGGAGCTGAGGTTACCCCAAAGACTAGGATCCCATGGTGCAGGTCGCTCGCAGGGAAAAAGGGACCTTTCAGCTTCTAAGGATCTCGGCAAGAGAGTCATGTACTTGGCGAGAAAACCCTCACAACAGAGGGCTAGATTTCTAGTAGGTACTCTTTCTCAATAGATTTTAGTTAAGGGAAACAGTGACCCCGACTTCTTGTGACATCAAATAGACAGGTTCGTTACCAGGCCACCCAGACAGGTGTTTAAGAGACTTGAGCTTTCATTGCATTGTTTTCCAGATGAACATACTGAGGGTTATGCAGCTACATGACTTGTGTAGAGTCACAAGCCAAACCAAGGTTGTGATTAAGAGCAAGGACTTGCCCTTCCGGGTGCCACTTGAAAGTGTCAGATTCTAGCCGGGTGGTAGTTGCACATCCTTTTAATCCCGGCTCTCCGGAGGCAGAGGAAAGAAAGTTCGGTACTAACTTGGTCTACTTAGCGAATTCCTGTGCAGCCACGGCTACACAGAGAAACCCTGTCTCGAAAAAGCAAAAATTTCAGATCTTGTGTTTCCATGTACCCTGGTTTGTAACTTAAATTTGTTTCTTTGATTTGTTTTCAAGTCAAGTTTCTCCGTGTAGCCCTGTCTGTACTGGAGGAACTTGCTCTGTAGACTGGGCTGGTCTCTAAGGCAAAAAGATTCGTTCATCAGCTTCGGCCTCCCAAGTTCTAGGATCCAAGGCATGCACTACCACCTCAGGCCCGCTGCCTGCCGCCTTGTTCTTCCTCCTCCTCCTCCTCCTCCTCCTCCTCCTCCTCCTCCTCCTTCCCCCCCCTCCCTCCCTCCCTCCCTCTCTCTTTCTTTCTTCCTGACCGTTCTATAGACCAAGGTGATTTGGAACGCAGAGAGCCACCGGCCTTAATTTTCTGAGTATTGAGATTCAAGGAGTGGGCCACCCACAGTAATGAATTTGTAACTTTGAAAAAGTATGGGAATTTAAAAACCAAAATAGTTGTTATCTTATCTAATGCATGGTATAAACAGAACAGTTCAGCTAAGCTTGGCTTCTATGAGATGGTAGCACATACCTTTAATCCCACTATTCTGGAGGCAGAGGCAGGTGGCTCTCTATTGAGTTCTAGGTCAGCCCAGTCTACAAAAAAGTTTCAGGACAAGGAGAAACTCTGTCTCAAAATAAACCAAAACCCAAAACAACAACAAAAACACCCAACAAAGTAACTAAGGAATAAGGAGACTCATTCATAATGTGTTTTAGCCTAGTACACTAACCTGAAATTTCCTTTTTTTTTTTTTTTTGGTTTTTGGAGACAGGGTTTTTTTGTGTAGTCCTGTCTATCCTGGAACTCACTCTGTAGACCAGGCTAGCCTCCAACTCTTGAACTCAGAAATCCACCTGCCTCTGCCTCCCAAGTGCTGGGATTAAAGGCATGCGCCACCACCGCCCGACATAACCTGAAATTTCTTGACTCTTTAAATATAATTTTTTAAAATGATATGTTTGTTTGTTTGTTCGTTTTATGTCTGTGAGTACACCATTGCTCTTTTCAGACATACCAGAAAAGGGCATCAGATCCCATCACAGATTGTTGTGAGCCACGATATGGTCGCTGGGAATTGAACTCAGGACCTCTGGAAGAGCAGTCAGTGCTCTTAACCACTGAGCTATCTCTCTAGCCGCTTAAATATAGTTTTAAGGGGGAAATGTGAGTGCTTTGATTTTGTAATGGGATAGTATTATTCATTGCTTTTCAGCAACTGTAATGATTGCATCCTTTTCTATGCTTTTGAAACTCAGATATCTGAAGTGATTAGAACAAATAGCCATTAAATTGTTTGTAGCTCACTGCTGTCTTCCATTGCTAGCAAAGGCCAATGGGTGGTCTTATAAGACTATGTAGTGGAGAGGCTGGAAAGATGGTTAGTGGTGAGATGGTTAGCTGGAAAGCCTCAGTGGTTAAGCATACTGGCTGCTCTTGGAGAAGACCTGGTTCAATTCCCAACATGCACGCCAGCTCATCACAATCTATAACTCCAGTTTCAGGGAATCTAGGACCATCTTCTGGGTGACCTGCACTCACTCCCACCCCCACACAAATAAAATCTTTTTAAAAAATAATACACAGTGGAAATGTATTTTTAGCTAATTTTAATGTCTGTTGTACTCTAGTTTGCCTCTCATTAGGTATTTGTATTTTGGAATACACTGTGTAGCTAAATAATTGTCGTATTGCTTGAGATGGTCTTAGGTTGTGTGGGTTTGTTTTTTGTTGTTCCCCCTTAGACTTATAATAATAATAATAATAATAATAATATTATTATTAATACCACCCTAAAACTTCCAGAGTGCCTTTATGGTGGTTTCTTTTATCAAATGTCTTGAAAACTACACACACATAAGCCAAAGGATAGAGATGTACAGCTGTGCCCTCTGGAAGAAATGGGGTATAGAGAAGTGAAGGATAAGGGGATGTGGAGCTAGGGGAAACAGTAGGCTTGAAGGTTAGTGACACCCTTTATGTGTGTCAGTAAAGAGGCAAGTTTGTCAGCAATGTTGGGTGGTAGATTAGGATAGTCTGTTTGGCATGGTGTTAGATTATATTAGGCAAAACAATGCTTTTTAAAAAATTCATCTTGTTTATTAATGACTTAATTCTTTTTCCCACTTCTGCCTTTTCCTTTATTTATTTATTTATTTGTTTGTTTATTTATTTTTATTTTTTTGAGACAGGGTTTCTTTGTATAGCCCTGGCTGTCCTGGAACTCACTCTGTAGACCAGGCTGGCCTCGAACTCAGAAGTCTGCCTGTCTCTGCCTTCCAAGTGCCGGGACTAAAGGCGTGCGCCATCACTGCCTGGCTCTGAAAAGTACTTTCTGATAGAATCTTCTTACAAATTCTATAGCACTTTAGTGAGTGGTTTTTATTTGTTTTTAAGATAGTCTCTGTGTATCTGGACCTGACCTGGAAGATCCTATTTCCTCAGCTTCTGAGAACTGAGATCCCAAGAGTGGGCCCCAATATAGCAGGCCATAACACTTTTTTGTCTGTATGAGAAAGAGTCTTATTACATAGACCAAGTCTAGAACTCACTGTGTGGACCAGACTGCTTTCCATCTTTTGGCAATGGTCCTGTCTACGATTGCAGACAGGCCACCATCAATGGCCTTTTGGGTATGTGAGATTTTGGGTTTTTGCTTTTTTTTCCCTCTTTGCTCTTTTTTCTTATTTCAGGGTGTATTTTGTATTATACATGCATTAGATACAGGGAGATAAGTTCAAAGGTCACCTTTGATTACATTTTTGAGTTGCAGGCCAGCCTTGTCCACTTGAAACCATCTCAAAAAACAGAAAATGTAGAGGTACAATATGGTTAATTTTTTAATGTTTTGACGCTCTAGCTATTTTCTTACTGTGTTTCACTGACTGAACTTGAACTCACCCTGTGGACCAGGCTGGCTTCAGACTTACATTTGCTTCTGCCTCCTGAGTGATGAAACTGTATATAGAAATTAGGAAAAAGGTGCTTACAAGAGGCAAAAATTAAAGATGTCAATAAATGGAAACAATTTACAGAGTAATATCTAGAAGGAAATCTGTTAACATTTAATATAAAGATAAGACAAAGGACGTTGATTTTTGTAAACATTTCTAGGAATAGAAAAGGGAGTTCACTAGTAGGAGTCAAGGGCCTTGGTTAATGAGGAGAAATGTAGAATTAAAGTCTTGAAAGAACTTATTAGCCGGGCGGTGGTGGCGCACGCCTTTAATCCCAGCACTTGGGAGCCAGAGGCAGGCGAATTTCTGAGTTCGGGGGCAGCCTGGTCTACAGAGTGAGTTCAGGACAGCCAGGGCTGCACAGAGAAACCCTGTCTCGAAAAAACAAAAAACAAAAACAAAACAAAAAACAAAAGCAAAAACAAAAAAAAAACCTTATTAATCATTTTAGAGAGTGTTACGACAGGATTCCTGTGTGTCACTGATAGATAGTCCATAGTGAAGGAGGGAAAGTATATATGACTTGTAGGCTGGTGAATCGTGATTCTTTCTCAGGCAGTACCTTTGACCTGGGAGAAAGTTAGAAAGGCAGATATGGAGATAACAAGTGTGATAATATTTATTCCTTAATAATATTAATGAATATGATGATAATATTCAGAAAGATCTAGAAGCTAATGCATTTCAAGTGCAGGCATGGTGGCTACAAGAGCTAAAAGCACATGTGTCTGGCAGAGTTGCATAGTACAAGTTCACATGGAAGTTTTTAAAAGACTTAGAACTAAGTGGATTGCATGCTGGCATTTAGGTTTAATTGAATTACGCAGGAGCATCACTGAATCATAGACATCCACACTGTTAATGTATACTTGTTTATTTCAGAGAAGCCTTGTGCAGAAGCTGGATCAGCAAGAACATCACTCCTCATACTGCTGTCCATTTTTTCATGTGCAGCTTTTGTTATGTTTTTGGTATATAAAAATTTTCCTCAGCTTAGTGAGTAAGTATATCACAAAAGAAACTGAAAATGTCTAGATGTTTTAGAGATGACATAAGTTAAAAGCTAAATCTCCTTTAGCAACAGAACTATTAGGATGCTTGTGTACTAGCTCTCACCCATATAGCAAGTCCATAAGCTCTGTTCAGATTTCCTGGTTGACTTCCTTCTTGCCTTCCTGCCCATTGTATTATACAAAGATTCTCTTAGCTCCTTTTTTACTTAAATTCCTGGTTTCACCAAGAATGACCTTGAATTTGTAGTTCTGCTGTTTCTGCCTCCCTAGTCTGAGATTACAAGTGGGTCTACCACCCCAGGTTTTGGTCCAGAGTTCCTGTATGTTAATCAAGCAGACTACAGCAGATACATCTCTTCATTTCTTTAAGACTAGGATAGGAGGAGCTGGAGAATTGACTGTGCAGTTAAGAGCACTGCTGTTCTTCTAGAGGTCCTGAGTTCAGTTCCCAGCAACTACATGGTTACTCACAACCATCTGTAATGGGATCCGATGCCTGCTTCTAGTGTGAAAGTGACAGTGTTTTCATATATATATAAGATAAATAAATCTAAAGGTGGGGGTAGGAAAATAGTGGTGATGTATACCTTTAATTTCACCACTCCAGGGGCAGAGGAGGAGGAGGGTGTGTCTCCGAGTTGAAACTAACCTGGTCTACAGAGGAAAGGCTAATAGTCCACATCCAAGGATTGCCTTGACTTTCTTTTTGGAAGGCTTTCATGGAACTAGTTCCCAAATGAAAAGTTCTTTTACCAGGGTTTGGCAGCACACACCTTTAATCCAGCATTCCTCTGAATTGAAGCCCTCTCTCTCCCCACTGCTAGATCTGAAAGAGTTTAAAACATGGCTGAGGAGAGCACACATACACCTCCACCCCCACCCACTTTGACCCTCAGCCCTTCCCACATCCTCCACCCAGTAGTCACCTCTTTCTCACAATAACACAGGATATCTGGATTTGACTTTGATCCCAGCACTTGGGAGGCAGACATGAGGCAACCCTAGTGTAAAGAGTTCTAAGACAATCCTGGCTATTACATAGAGAAACTCTGTCTTGAAAAAAGAGAAAAATTTCAACTATGTGTTTGAGACCAGCCAGGTCTACATGGGGAATTCCAAACCAGCCAAGACTACCTAATGAATCTGTTTCAAAAAGAGGAAAGGAGGTAGGGTAGCTTTCATCATTTTGACCTGGGATATCTTTTTTCTGTAAAGCGTGATTTCAAAAAAGTTTCTAATTCTCATTATAAATGATTATTGACTTTAGAAAAAAATATTCAAAATAATGTTAAATATGTTTTTAATATGTTAATATTCATGGTTAATTTCTTAATGTTTAATTTAAAATTTAAGCCAATATTAAAAGAGATGTATTTAATATTTGATTTGTATTATTTTGAACTTTAATTTGTATTTGCTTAGACTGTTGAGACTACAAAATGTGAATTTGTCCTTATTACAGATCAATGGCATTGCATTATTTTGACTTTGACTTTATCATGAAACTCTTGTTTTTAAATTTTTTTACATTATTTTTTTTCTTTAGGGAAGAAAGGGTGAATATGAGGGTTCCGAGAGATATGGATGATGCCAAGGCTCTAGGAAAAGTTCTCTCCAAATATAAGGACACCTTTTATGTACAAGTATTGGTTGCTTATTTTGCTACCTATATTTTGTATCCTTTTATCTGGATAATGTTTTCTAGTTTGTTCAAAAAAAGTTTTCAAAGGTCTACTGTGTAGTTAGAAGTGATGACTGTTTTCCTTTCAAAATGTTAATGCAAGGGGCAGTAAGATGTCTTTAGGTAAAGGCACCTGCTGGTAAAGCAAGCATGATGTCCTGGATTTGATGCCAAGGATCACATGGTAGAAGGAGAGGACCTGCTCTTAAACATTGTCCTCTGACCTCCACATGTCACTCATGCCCTTACACATACACACCCAAGTAAATTAATTTAATTTAATGTTTAAAATAAAGTGGGGTTTGTTTTGTTTTTTAAGACAGAGTCTCACAGTGTAGCCTTTTCTAGCTTGGAACTCTAATTCTTCAGCTCTCAAACATTATAACTCATTTAATGCCAGCCAGCACTCCAGAGGCAGAGTCGAATGGTTCTCTGCGAGTTCAAGGCTAGCCTGTTACTTAGAGAAAAACAGTCACATATAACCCAGGCTGCTCTTAACCTTGCTATGTGGCCAATAATGACAATGAACCCCTAGTCTTTTGAATTTACCTCATACATGTTATAGGTGCTGGGAATTGAACCCAGGTCCTCTGGAAGAACAGCTCGCACTCTCAACCACTGAGCCATATCTCCAGCCCCTTTATTTTATTCTTTTTTTTGGGGGGGGGGCTATAATTTTTAAAGTTTTGTATTTTAATTCTAGTATTCATTCATTTGACCAGTTTTTTAAGAATAGTAAGTTTATGCTAAGTTCGTGTCTTATGTTTTGAGTATTAAAAAAGTATTACTAAGCTGGAACAATGGGAGAATATAACAGCATAGTTAATCAGCCAGTCTTCATTAGCACTTACTAGTGTGCTTTTAATCTTAGCACTAGGGGGGCTGAGGCAGGTGGATCTCTGAGTTTGAGTCTAACCTGGTCTACAAAGAAAGTTCCAGAGCAGCCAGGGGCTACAAAATGAGAATGTCTTAACAAAACAAAACAAAGAGACTGTACTGAAGACTTTTTTTCTGACTGAGCCACCCAATTTGTCCCTGCCTGGTGCCTGTTGGGGATGTTTGTTCTAGATTTCCTCTTAGCATAATCTTACCAATGTTGTATTTATTTGCTTACTGCATTTTGCGTCATTTGTTCATGGGTATCTAGCTTGGAGCTAGAGGCATCTGGCTGACAACTTACATACTTTTTAGACATTTGATTATGATTTTACATTATCCTTTACTGTAAGTTGGGTATTACTAATCCTCAAAACAAAATAACGAGAATCTCCACAATATACAACTAATTTTAGTGCAGCTGTGATACTACAAGTAGAAAAACCCACCTGCCCTCATGGGACAGGGTTCAGTCCAACACAACACAAGGAAATAATACTACGTAAAATTACTCTGGGGTTCTTAACACAGGTTCTGTATTATAATTTTCTTTGAATGTCAACTTTATGTTGTAAAACTAACACATCATTATGTCTTAATCCTTAACTTAAAAGTTAACAGTTTGCAAACGTTTGCTATCCCAGGTTCCATATTCCTCAGTATTCTCTCCGGGTTTCTTTATCCCTTCCCACTAGCCTTATTCCTTGTTTGTTTGGTAAGTATGTGAAATGAATGTGGAGACATGAAAATAAGTAGAGCATTGGGGATGCTAATGGCAGCTGAGCTCTGCCAGGCAGTCTCATCTCGTCAGTTTTCAAGATGCTAATGTTAATTTATTTCTGTTCAGTCTCATAAGGAGCTCTGAAGAGTTTGCTTTTCCTAGAATGAGGGTACTATAGACTTACTTGTGGTTACATAGCCCTTCTTTCCTGTTGTACTTTGTAGGTCAGATGGACTGAAGCGTATGTGTGGACTCAGTGAGTCCCTAGTCTGGGAGTAGTGTCTTTATGCATGGCTATAGTAGAGGGTGGGAACGAACAGCTCCTTAAGCTGAAGGCCAGCAGTAATTACTGGATATGGTCAAAAGTTTAATCTCGGGCTGAAGAGATGGCTCAGCGATTAAAAGCACTGACTGCTCTTCCAGAGGTCCTAAGTTCAACTCCCAGCAACTACATGGTGACTCACAATCCTCTGTAATGGGATCCGATGCTCTCTTCTGGTGTGTCTGAAGACAGCTACAGTATACTCACATATATGAAATAAATAAACCTAAAAAAAAAAAAATTAAAAAAAAAAGTTTAATCTCAGGTGCCAATTTATTTTCACTGATCTTGTTTGAGTTAGTTTGAGAAAGGACAGATCAAATGGGTTTTTATTCTTTTTTTTTGTAAAGATTTATCATCTATCTATCTATCTATCTATCTAATCTAATCTAATCTAATCTATCTATCTATCTACTTAGTGTATGTGAGTATGATGGAGCTGACTTCAGACACACCAGAAGAGGGCATCAAATCCAATTACAGATGGTTGTGAGCCACCATATGGTTGCTGGGAGTTGAACTCAGGACTTCTGGAAGAGCAGTCAGTGCTCTTAACTACTGAGCCATCTCTCTAGCCCCAGTTTTTATTCTCTAAATAAGAAATAGTATATGGACTACCTTGCTTGGGTCTAAAAGAGACAAGTTAAGTAAATGCATCTACAGGAATAAGATGGGAAAATACAAATGATGCATGTGACTTCTTGTTTTCCAGTGCTCTGGACTTGGTGCCTCATTCTGCTACATGCTCTCCTACTTGGTTGGAAGACCCGTTGTATACAAATACCTAACAGATAAGGCAGTGAAATGGTCGCAGCAGGTAGCTGTAAACTTTAGTTTGTTTCTTTGTGGATCTTTGATTTTGTCATCATTAAAAAAAAAATGTTATAAGAAATTTTTTTAAAAAAGGTTATTTGAGAATTTTATACAGTGTATTTTGATTATATTCACACACGTCTTATTTTAAGTATTTTTTTTGTTACAGGTCTCACTATGTAGCTTTGGCTGGCCTAGAACTCAGTTTGTAGACTAGGCTAGTCTCAGATTCAAATCTGCCTGGCTCTGCCTCTGGAGTAGAAGAATTAAAGGTTTGAGCCACCACTCCAACAAGAAGTTTATTTTAAAACGTGATGGTTAGTTTTAATTGCTGACTCGACACAAAGTAGAATAAGCTGGAAGAGAAAATCAAGTGACAAATAGTCTAGATTGGGTTGATCCGTGGGCTTTTCTTACTTAGTTGGGTTATATGAGATGGGAAGACCCACCCTGAGAGTGGTCAGCACCATTTCAAGGACTGGTCCTCAACTGAATGAGAAGATGAGCAACCTACCACCTCAGAAAAGTGACCCCTCACTCTGATAACAGCCACTAGCTCCCACTAGCTTCCTCGCTGGTGGCAGAGCCTCATAAGCCCCTCTCCATGTGTGCTGGAAGGTTTGCTTGCTTAATCTTGGACAAGTAGCCATAGGTGCTCTCATTCATGAGTGCAGTGGCCATGTAATGTCCGGATATCAGTTCACAGAATTCCTCCCATCCTCTAGCTCTTAAATTCTTTCCTCTTCTGTGATCTTCCCTGAGACCCATTTAGATCTGAGAACTTAATGCCAGCACTTTGGCCAGTTATGACTATGCATTGCTCCCCACCACAAAAAAAACGAAACAAAACAAAAAAACCACTTAGGGTTTGGTTTTTGAGAGTAGCACTAACCTACATGTATAAACATACAGATTTAGAAGGCTTTGATAACATATTAGTGTCTATGATCTCTCTAGCCATGAGCTTGTGACCAGATTTACAGTGGCCCAGTTTATATTTTTTGTGATGACCTTTCCATATGGTATTTCATGTGGATACGATGTATTTTGATCCTATCCACTTCGTTTCCTCCCTTTAGTCCCCTGGAGACTCACTTTCCAACACATTCTCAAGTTACATGTTACATGTCCCTTTTCTCTCTTTTTTTGGGAGTAGCAGGGTGGGTTGAGACAGTTTCTCCATGTAGCCATGGAACTCGCTCTGTAGATCAAACTGGTCTCAAACTCACAAAGATCCTCCTGCCTCTGCTCCCTGAATGCTGGGATTTAAGGTGTTCGTCAATCACCACCTCTTTGTCTTTTTTCTTAATATATCCCACTGGATCGGGCTGGTGCTCGACCATACATTAGGTAATTGATGTATGAAATTCATTCATTCATAATAATTTTGACAAAAATAGTATCATTGGGATGCAAAAATGATGTTCATGCTTGTTATTATTATGTTCTTTTTTCTTTTTCTCCCTCTTGCTCTTCCTTGATGTGTGCTAAGGATCCAGGCCCCTGCTTGTACAAAGCACAGTGCTCTGTCACTGAGCTGCACCCTCAGCGCTCTGCCTTCATTTGTTTGTTTGTTTTGAGACAGGGTCTCTTATGTAACTTTGACAAGGAACTCACAGACATCTGCCTGCCTTTGCTTCCCGAGTGCTCGGATTAATGGAGCGTGTCACCCTGCTGGCAATTTTACTTTAGTTTTAAATTTTATTTCCAATTGTTTTTTAATTTACTTGTATGCGTGTGTCATGTGTGTGTGTTGATGTTTATAGAGGACAGAATAGAGTCAGACCCCTGGAACTGGAGATACAGGGAGTTATGATCCTCCTATGGGTGTTGGAATGTGAGAGCAGGTCCCCTGGACGAACATCAGGTGCTCTTGACAACCAAGCTGTTGCTTTAGCCCCACTGATTTTACTGTTTTTGAGACAGGGTGTCATGTAGCCTGTGCTGACCTTGAATTCAAGCTCCTCCTGTCTCTTTTTTTCTTTTTAATTTTGGTAAACTCAGTTGGCAGAAGATTTAATGTCACTGTGAAGGCATTCCAAAATTAGCCACTTCATGTGTTGTGTGAATGTAGCAAATTGTCAATGTCTGACTGAAGAACTTTCAGCTTACTGCTGCCAGGCATTTCAATAGGAAAAGCTGTCTTGTTTAAGACTAGCAATGATTCATATACTCTACACAGAAAAATGCTACTACCATAATCTTTGATTTTATTAGACCCTTTATTATTGTAACAAATGCTGGAAAAAAATATAAACATGATTTTTCTGCATGGTTTCAGTTTGTAGTCCCTAGCTCTGCTCATTTTTAGGCTACTAGTAGGACAAAATATTAGGGCAGTGGGTGTTTGTGGCAGAGTCTGTTCATCTCATAGCAAAGAGGAACCCAACAAGATCCTACCTACTCCAAGAACACCCTTCAATAACCTACTTCTTGCAGCTGACCCCCTCCTCCCAGTTTCTGTCACTTTTACTAGCTCCAGCAAGTAGAGACCCAGGCTTCAACATATGTTATAGTTGATGGGGGCTCTTTTACTTTTAAACCATAATGGGGAGAATTCTATTTTTATAAAAAGATCAGAAGCCAGGCTGTGAGTTCCAGGACAGCCAGGGCTATACAGAGAAACCCTGTCTTCAAAAAATAAAAACAAAAGGATCAGAAGAAATAATTACACTTCAAAGGAAATATAGAGATCATCCTGCTTCAACTTCTTGTTTTGGAGAAGGACATTTTATATTTTAGTTTGTGATCATTTATTTGTAAAACATCTGAAATCTCTGGCTAGACTTTCAGTTTAGACTTTCAATCCAGTGACACTTTTGTTACATGTGTACTAAGTATTAGATTTACATACACATTTTTCTTTGGAATAACTGTTTTGTATAAGTGATTTTGCTAGTAATGCGGAAATACAGGTAATCGGTATTTAATCTTGCCATTTCTCCAGCCCCTAATCCTTGGTCTTGCATGTGGTAAGCAAAATCTATACCACTGAGCTACATCCCCAGAAAATACATTGTTTTCTCTTGGGTAAATTGTGATATGTCTGTGGTAAGAACTTAAGGTATTTTATATTAAACAACTTTGAAGAGTGGTCTTCACTGATACTGGTTTTTTTCTTACAACAGGTAGAGCGTCATAGAGAACATCTTATTAACTACATTATATTTTTGAGAATAACACCATTTCTGCCTAATTGGTTTATTAATATTACATCTCCTGTGATAAATGTACCATTGAAAGTGTTTTTTATTGGAACTTTTCTAGGTAAGACTTCTGACTCATGTTGTGTGACAACTCATTGTGTGCATGTCCAACTGTCCAGCTGGCCTAGATTTCCTGCTGTTTGCAAAATCACCAGTACCATATATAACTCTTGGGCACAGAGCCTGGCCTAGATGCATAGCTTGTTCAGTGTGTTGTAATGTGCTATCTCTTTAAAGAATGAGCACTTTCTACTAGATATTATTTTAATAATGTGAGATTAAGCAGAACCCCTTTACCTTTTTTTGTTTGTTTGGTGATACTAGGGTTCAGATGGATATGGGTGGGGTGACCTGTATGTTAAGCAGTCTGTACCACCAATCACATCCTTAGCCCAAAGAGAATATTTTTCCATCCCAACTCTGACCCAGCAGCCCTTTCTTCCTTTGCCAATGGGAACCAGTTAGATCAGAGATGTCAGGATCTCAAGGCCGTGAGTTTTATTGGCTGAAAGCTCTTTTTATGAGCCTAGACTACATGCTCCCTGATGAGCATCCCAGGCCAAGCTCCAGGTGTCCTCTGATCTTTTAGAGAATTTGCTGGTGATGACTAGTGACTGACCAAAGATAACTTTTACACAGTACTTTCTCTGTTGCACAGATTTCACTGTCCCCAAGAAGAACTTTTTTTTTTTTTTTTTTTTTGGTTTTTTGAGACAGGGTTTCTCTGTGTAGCCCTGGCTGTCCTGGAACTCACTCTGTAGACCGAACTCAGAAATCCACCTGCCTCTGCCTCCCAAGTGCTGGGATTAAAGGTGTGCGCCACCACTGCCCAGCTTGAGTTACATCTCTTAACCTAGTTTTCTGTAGTGGGCTGGGGCAAGGGCGTTGGCAGTACGTGGGCTTGAACCCAGGGCTTCATGCTTGCTGGGCACACACTATACCATTGAGTTAGACCCCCTGGCCATGTTGTTTGTTTTCACTCTTTACTCTGGGACAAATTGCTTAGGCAAAGCTTGATTTCCTGCATTGGCTGTCCTGTAGTAGTTGGAATTACAGGACCGACTTACTTTTTTAAAAATACCTTTAAAAAAAAAAAGATTTATTTATTTTATGTATATGAATACACTGTCACTGTCTTCAGACACACCAGAAGAGGGCATCAGATCCTATTACAGATGGTTACGAAGTACCATGTGGTTGCTGGGAATTGAACTCAGGACCTCTGGAGAAGCAGTCAGTGCTGTTAACTGCTGAGCCATCTCTCCAGCCCCTAAAGTATCTTTTTAAATGACTTTAAAAAAATTTTAAGTACATTGATGTTTTGCCTGCATGTATGTTGGATCCCCTGGAACTAGAGTTATAGACAGTTGTGAGCTGCCATGTGGGTGTTGGAAATTAAACCCAGGTCTTCTGGAAGGATGGCTGGTGCTCTTAATTGTGGAGCCATCTTTGTAGCCCCAAGACTAACTTTTAAAATATTAACTTGCTATGTTGACAAGGCTGGCCTCAAATTCACAGAGATCCTCCTGCCTCTGCCTCCCAAGTTGTGAGATTAAAAGTGTGTTTTTCTACATCCAGCCTGGTTTCTTCTCTTTCTACTTCTGTGTGTGTTCCAGGGATCAAACTTAAGTCCTTGGTCTTCTAAAACAAATGGTGACTCACTGAACCATCTGGCTTGCCTTGTTCTTTTGAATATTATTTCAATTTAAATTGAGACAACAGGGAGAGATTTGATCTTGCTACATGTACCAAAGAATTCATTTTACCCAGCACACAGCTGTTGGTAGAACTGGGTGAGCCGTGTAAGGGTATGAGGAAGAGTAACAAATTGTACTTCCATGTTACATATTGTATTCCATGTTATCTGTGTGTCAGATAACTTTATCATTTCAAAGTGTAATCCATGTGAATGCTGGTGTGTCCTGGGATTGATCACTGCCCCTTGTATGCTAAGTACCTGCTTTAAATTCTTAATCCTTTCTTCAGATTGCAAATAGCTGAGTACCTGAAAGACATTTTATGCACACAGAAATTTAAATTTCTTAAATATGATTTGGAGGTCTGGGAGATGGTTCAGAGGTCAGTTCTCACATGTAGACTTACACCTGTTTGTAGCTCTAGTTCTAAAGATCTGATGACCTCTTCTGGCGTCTGTTGGCACTGCATGCACATGGTGCACTACATACTTGTGCACAAAACATTTGAAAAGGTGATTTCTCCTCTATTTGACAGGCTGCTACTGCTCCTCACTCACTCACTGTTTGTTTGTTTGTTTTTAATTTTAGGTGTTGCACCTCCCTCTTTTGTAGCAATCAAGGCAGGAACAACTCTGTATCAGCTTACAACAGCTGGGGAAGCTGTTTCCTGGAATTCGGTATTTATTCTGATGATTTTGGCTCTTCTTTCTATTCTGCCAGCCATCTTCCAAAAAAAACTAAAGCAGAAGTTTGAGTGAAAAATCATGGCTTTCTGTTTACCACCACCATCACTCCTGCCACCACTGCCATCACCATCTCAGGATTAGCAGGTGTATTCATTTTATGTTTGGAAATCACCTCTTCAGTAACTGGAAGAAGGATTTATAAAGTAAAAAATTATATCCTGTGAGATATAATGCACATATGTGGCAAGGGAGACCAGAAGTTAGTATGCTATGAGAAGTGCTGTCATCTACATCTGACCTGTGAGAGACACCTTACAAGTCACTGTTCCAGGATTGGCTCTGAGACGTCATTCATAATGGCTTGGTTTGGAATTCTTACTCTAAATGATTCATTTAAAGTGTTTTTCTCTTTTATGTCTGACTAATGACTAAGATAGTGAACTCAGGTACAGTGGAACATGCTTATAACCCCAGCTGCTCAGGAGACTAAGGCCAGAGTATTGCTAGTTTGTGACTGTCACAAGATACCCTGTATTAAAGTAAAATAAGGAGCAGTGAAATTAAATAAAATAAAAATTCAGAGCACAAACCAAATACTTGAAGCAAAAATGAGTTTTTCATTTTCTTTCTCTTTTCAGACAGCACTTTCCATAGGCCAGTAAATGTAGCAAGGATGGGTTATTTAAGTTTTCCTTAGAAATTTGTATCATGGATTAGTCTGATAATTTGAATTCTGGCCAGTCTGTTTTCATCCTTTTTTTCTAGGTTTTACAGTATTTCCACCATACATATAGAAAAGGAGAATTATATATCTGTATCATATTGGTGTTGATAATGTATATTAAGATAATGATATTTTGTTACAGTGTCTTTATTATCTCAAAGGGGGCTCTAAAAGTAAATACTCGAAGCATATACTTTTTAGACATTAATTATTTTATACTGAAACAACTGACAGTAGGACATTAGTGAATAAATCTAGTTTATTTGTTCCAATGACTGTAAAATTTGCCTCATAGTTTTGTCTGCTCATTAAAGAACATATTGCAATTACTTTTTGTGCATGATACCTCTGCAATGGCTTTTGTTGCCTTTCCTGATGATCTTTGGGGCAGCACTTGATTAGTACACTTTCCCAATGGTAAAGCTTGTACCCTCTCGCCTTGACATAGTGATCAGTGTCTCCACCATTCTTAGAGGAGACTCCCTTTGGCTGCTTAGGTATGTCTCTTGTTCCATGCCAGGACAGAACCATCTAAAGCAATAAAATCCCAGTTGGTATGTTGAACAATTGCTTTAGTGGAATGGGAAGTCCTTGTGTTTTTATTGTTCAAAGTCTGATCATCTCAAAGCCTGTTTCTCCTGCAAAATATGGAGTAATCCTTTTCTGCCACAGTATTAACATGTGGAAATATTACAAATACAAGGAAAATAATACTGATCAATATTGTAGTCTGTCTTGTGTCCTTTTGTGTGAAATTGTTATGTCTAGCAAAGTTTTCTTTCTTATTGACCAGAGACTGAGTGATGAAGTTTTTGTTATTTTTACAAGTGAGTTAAACACAGCTGTTTGGGACGAAGTTTGCTAATATATATATATCTCATCGAAGCTGGGCATGTGACATGCTTGCAATCCCATGACTTCGGAAGTAGAGGTTCAGGGTTAACTTTGGCTACATAGTGAGTTTGATGCAACAACCTGGGCTATATAAGAACCCGTCTCAAAAAATACATGTATATATATTAATTCATACAAATTTTTATTGGGCCTTTAAAGCTTAGATTTTGGGGAAACCCTGCTGTTTTTTTTTTGGTTTGTTATGATGCTTAACTCTATGCCGAGAGTATTCTCTCCATCGTCTAGTGCATGAACCCTTTCCCCTTGCTATATTTTTTCCTACATTCAACAGGAGTTACCACATTAGTTGGATATATTTTCTTCTCCCAGTAGAGAGTAACCATTGTTTTAACATTTTACCCTTTACTGTCAAGAAAGAACTTGGACCTAGCATTATGACTAATTAATGCCCAGTGCTTGGAAGGCTAAAGCAGAAGGATAAGGAGCTTGTAGACAGCTTGGATTGCCCTCAGCAGTGGATTGTACTCCACAATCACCTGTATGTCACCTGTGTTCGTGGAGCACAAATTTGACATAATGCCAAATGTAAGTAGTCTAATCTTATCTTTGGTGCCAGAAATCGATTCCAGGACACACTAGGACTGAGGCTTGACCACAGCCACAAAAGATTTTCTAGTAGTCCCAACAGGACATTCTATTGTAATGGAAAGGCAAGCAGGCTAACTATGTAGTCCACACACTAAGAGAGACAATGTCCTTCTTAGTTTCTGATTGTATTTCCAGGAGCTTTGTTACTTTGAATGTAATATACCTACGATCTTAATAAATGTAAACTAGCTTCGTGGTGACAGTGGCGCACGCCTTTAGTCCCAGCATTTGGGAGGCAGAGGCAGGTGAATCTCTGAGTTTGAGGGCAACCTTTTCTACAGATCAAGTTATGCTACAGCCAGGGCTACACAGAGAAACCCTGTCTCAAAAAACCTAAACAAATAGATTGATTAATAAAATAACGTAAGCTAAAATATAGCTTAAACTGGAGAAACTTCAGTGTCATGCATGCTTCAGATTTAATTCATCAAAGTACATTTTTAAAAACATCTCTCTCGAAAAAAAACCAAAAAAATAAAAAAATAAAAAATAAAAAAAACTAAAACATCTCGATGAAAAGAATTGTTTTGATTATTGTTATTATTATTGTTGTTGTTTGGGGATGTTTGTTTTTTCAAGACAGGGTCTCCCTGTAGCCCTGGCCATCCTGGACTTAATTTGTAGACCAGGTTGGAGTCTAACTCACAGTATCTGCCTGCCAAGTGCTGGGATCAAAGATGTGTCTAACTTGGGTTTTTTTCTTGTTGTTGTTGTTTTTTTGTTTTTTGTTTTGTTTTTAAAACTTGGGAATTGAACCTAAGTTCTTGTTTTGTTCTGTTTTTTGTTTTTGTTTGTTTGTTTTTTGTTTTTCGAGACAGGGTTTCTCTGTATAGCCCTGGCTGTCCTGGAACTCACTCTGTAGACCAGGCTGGCCTCAGAAATCCGCCTGCTCCTGCCTCCCAAGTGCTGGGACTAAAGGCGTGTGCCACCACCGCCCGGGTGAACCTAGGTTCTTGTGCACTGTAGACGAGCAGTCTACCACTGAGCTATATTGGTGGTCCCCTCAAAAATTCTGACATAGATTGAGTTCTTAAGAACAGAGAGCATGAGGACTGGGGTATAGCTTAGTTGGTACTTAGCTATTTATTATAACATCTCCATCCCTCCACAGCACCTCATAAACCTGGCCTAGTGGTGCATACCTGTGACTCAGACCCTTATACATCCAGCAAAAGGATCAGAAGCAAGTTCTAGGTTAACAGGCTAGCATTTGTTTAAAAAACAAAACTAAATACATGATTTTTAAAATATGATTTAAGTCTGTTATAAATGTTTCAAAATAAGATTAAGATCAGTCTGTGGGGTGCTGGAGAGATGGCTTAGTGGTTAGGACCACTCTGCTCTTCCAGAGGACCCAGGTTCATTTCCCAGCACCCACATGGCAGCTCATACTTGTCTATAACTCCAGTTCCAGGACTTCTGATACCCTCACACAGACATACATGTAATGAACATAAATAAAAATAAATAACATATTTTAAAAACTGGAAATAACTTCCCAACCAGTAATGTTTGAATGAGTGATCTAGTTTCTCTTTTTAGCAACTATGTTCATAATAGACCAAAATGAAAGCAACCCAGATGTCCCTCAATGAATGAGTTTTTAAAATGAAAGCAAAGTTAAAAAAAAAAAAAAAGAGTTCAGTGTGGTGGTACATTTAGAATCCCAGCCCTCAAGAGGTGGAGGTGAAAGGAATAGAAGTTCAAGTCTAGCCTGAGCTACATAATACAACCCTGTTTCCCAAACCAACAAAAAAAATCTAGCATCTCTTAAATCTCTTGGCTTGAGCTATAGCTCAGTATTAAAGATTGCCCAACGTGGCTTTTAGGTTAACCTCTGGGAAAATACAACCAAAGAGTAGAAATTAAAGAGACCAAGTGTGGGGTGTTTACATACTAGATGTGGCTGGAGAAAAACGCAAGTCCTGCCCAGGCTAATAGTGAGAACCTATCTCAACAAGCATGAAAGGGGCTGCAGAAGTGGCCTTTCTGTCTCAGATAACCATGATTAAAGGAGTGCGCCACCACTGCCCAGCCGAAGTAAATAAATCTTGGGGAAAAAAAAAAGCACTTGTTTCTCCTGAAGAGGACCAAGGTTTGATTCCAGAGCCCACACAGCCCCATAACCATTTGTAACTGCCAGAGGATCCAATGCCCTTTCCTGACCTTTGTGGGCACCAGGCACCCATGTAGCACACATACATACATGAAAGCAAACATACACTTGGGAGTCAGAGGCAGGTGGATTTCTGAGTTTGAGGCCAGCCTAGTCTACAGAGTGAGTTCCAGGACAGCCTGACTTACACAGAGAAACGCTGTCTTCTTGAAAAACAAAACAAAACAAAAAAAAGAAACAAAAGAAAAAAGAAAACAAACATACATAAAATAAATCTTAAGTCCTTATGGTCCGTTGGGGAAAGCTCAGCAGTTGCAGTTAAGATCGACTGTTGCTCGTCATGAAGGCTAGAATTTGGATTCCAGCACCTATGTCCTCCAAGTACCTATGACTTCAACTCCAAGGACACATAAAGACACAAAACCACAATTTTTTTAAAGTTTAAAATATATGGTACGTGCCTGTAATCCTGAAAACTGATGCAGATTTGTGAATTTCAGATCAGGACTGCAAAATAACATCTTGTTTAAAAAATAAAAAGGGGGCTCAGAAGTTCTGAGTTCAATTCCCTTTAATCTCAGCACTCAGGAGACAGAGGCAGATGGCTCTCCGAATTGAGGCCTGCTTGGTCTACATACCAAGTTTATGCCACCCACAGCTACAAAGTGAGACCCTGTCTCAAAAGCAAAACAAAAAGCACTTTCCTATAACTCAGACTAGCCTTGAGTTTACTGTTAATGAGAATAGCCTTGAACTTCTGATCCTTCGTCTGTACCTTCCAATAGGCCAACAGTCTCTTTAACAATGCTGCATAAAGAAGTAAGGGAATAAGAACTAAAGAAGTCGCACAGTAAGTGAGGCGTTGGATTGTGGCTCAGTTGGTAGGGTGCTTGCCTTGGCATACACACAGCCATGCATTTAAATCCCCACACTACAAACACTGGTCCTTGTAATCCTACAATTTACTAGGTGGAGGCAGGATAATTCGGAGGATGAAAGTCATCCTCAGCTACATAGTAAATTTGAGTTCAGCCTGATCTACACTCTGCCAGTGGGCTATGCCCCAGTCCTTAGTGGACTGGCAGGCATTCCTTGTGAGATTTTTCAGTATTCCTGGTGGAAAAGTTGACATAGATGCTCATCCTGTCCTGAGCTTGGATCTCCGAATTCCCCCATACCACACTGATCTTGGAATTCTCTGCCCAGATTATGAACTTTTAAAGGAATAAAGGCAGAAAAAAAAAAAGGGCACTCATGTCTCACAGAGCTTCAGTTTGCATGGACTAGTCCCTCACCACATATCATTAAACCAAGTGTGTGGCCATTCTGAGCACAGTGCCCTGTGTGTGCGTGGAAAGGCAATGAAGATGGCCCTGGGCATAGAAGAAAGGTAGGTATAGATGCTGCCTGCCCACTGGCCATTTCCAGCTCAGTGCTAGCAACCAGATGATGAAGGTCAAAGGTGAGAGGAGAATGGAGCAGAAGCACAAAGAAAGCCATGATGAAAGAGCAGAGCAGATGCTGACTTTTTAGCTTTGCAAATCTGTATCCTGTCTATGAGCCATGTGCTGGCATATATCCAGCAGCCCTGCCAGCAGCACATGCTGTGTGTGTGTATGGAAAGGATGCCTCTTTTCTTTAGACACTCTGCTGCCACCTGTTGGAAGATGGTTACAGTAACTATGCAGATTAATGGCGCCTACAATTAGACCTATTTGATGGACCGGTCTGTTCAAAAGTTAGTACAAAAGTTAGTAGGCAGCCTATGCTATGTGCTACCCTCAGGGTGTTAGGAGCCAGAGGCACAAATACTAATTTACAACCTGAGGTGAGTTTGATACCAGCCTGGGCAACCTGGAGAACCCTATCTAAAAAGACCAAACAACAACAAATCCTAAAAAAGTCCATTATAAGTTGTATGTATTTTCAGATTAGTGATATTTGCTATTTTTAGTGGGTACTTTTTGTCTATCATGAGCCATAATGTAACCACCACTACAAGATACATGACAATTCCATCACCCTGTCTTAAAGCCTTTCAAAATTGTAATGTGGTACCATATGCTTTTTAACCTCAGCACTCTGGAGACAGAGACAGGTAGATAGCTATGAGTTTGTAGCCAGCCTGGTTTATTTAGAGTTTCAGGCCAGGCCAGTCAAAGATACATAGTGAGACCCTGACCCAAAAATTAATAAAAATCTGGCTGGAGAGATGGCTCAGCAGTTAAGAGCACTGACTGCTCTTCCAGAGGTCTTGAGTTCAATCCCCAGCAACCACATGGTGACTCACAACCATATGTAATGGCATCTGGTAACCTCTCCTGGTATGTCTGAAGATAGTAACAGTGTACTCACATACATGAAATAAATAAATAAGTCTTTGAAAAATTATAAAAATCTTTCAGAGTTCAGTTACAGCTAAATATATCTGCCTATGGGATCCGGTCCAAAGCCTTTCATTTCTCCCTTGCTACACCATCCGGTCTTTCCCAGGACACTCTTGTCCCCAAGCTGATGAGAATAACAGTGCTACTGTATTCACAGTCTAAGGAAAAAGGCCGGGTGCAGCACACAAGAGACCATCTGGTCTGATTCTGAAAAGCTTTTTAGTCCAGTGGGACATGGGAGGAGGGGAAGGGCTGAGAGAAGCAACTGTTAGTGTCTCTTTGGCTTGGAAAGCCAAAGATATTCCTCTGCTTTCTGGGTCTGACTACCCCACCGTACATCAGCACACACACACACACTCTCATGCAAACACATCTATATACACATCTACTTTCAAGATTGGTCCTGTACCTGAATATTCACTCATACAGAAAGAAAGAACCTCAAATGTATACTTACGTACACACATACACATGTTCATATACTACTTTTGGGAAAGTTGTAAGACTTGGTGATGTAACATTTGTTCCTGTTTCTCAATTCATCCTTTCTCAGTTGCAGCATCAGAAGTGGCCTGAGGCTGACTGATTTGGGGAGCTTCCTTGCTGTTGTCAGTTATGTGGCTAAAAGGTTAAATAAAGAATGAAGCAGGCCGGGCAGTGGTGGCTCACGCCTTTAGTCCCAGCACTAGGGAGGCAGAGGCAGGCGGATTTCTGAGTTCCAGGCCAGCCTGGTCTACAGAGTGAGTTCCAGGACAGCCAGGGCTACACAGAGAAACCCTGTCTCGAAAAACAAACAAACAAACAAACAAACAAAGAATGAAGCAGAGGTGGTTGATGGTTCAGTGAAGGAGCTGACACATAATTGCTCTCCAGGAATCAGCCTTGTTAACAGAAAGGGCCTTGGGCTGGAGAGATGGCTCAGCGGTTAAGAGCACTGACTGCTCTTCCAGAGGTCCTGAGTTCAAATCCCAGCAACCACATGGTGGCTCACAACCATCTGTAATGAGATTGGATGCCCTCTTCTGGTGTGTCTGAAGACAGCTACAGTGTACTCATAAATAAAATAAATAAATAAATCTTAAAAAAAAAAAAAAAAGAGAAAGGGCCTGCATCTAGATGGTGACCAGGCTATGAGGTGGGAGACCATTAGAAAAACAATAAACTGGACAATGCTGGCAGCACATACTTTAAATTCCAGCCCTCAGGAGGCAGAAACAGGCAGATCTCTGAGTTTGAGGCCAACCTGGTTTACAGAGCAAGTTCTAAGACAACCAGGGCTACACGGAGAAACCTATCTTGAAAAACAAAACAAACAATAAAAAGAAAAAACAATGTGGCTAGAGAGAGAACTCATCATTTGGGAGTGCTTTTCTGCTCTTCCAGAGATTAGGACTTAGGCTCTTTGCACCCAAGTCAAGTGGCTCACAACTTCCTGGAACTCCAGCTCCAGGTTAATTCAATAGCTTCTGGCTTCCTCAAGTGCTAGTGAACAGGCACACAAATAGCATATGCAAAATAGTTTAACATGAGCTTAAACAGGAAAGAGACACTTTTCTTTTTTTAAATTAATTAATTAATTAATTAATTAATTTTTGTTTTTGTTTTTCGAGACAGGGTTTCTCTGTGTATCCCTGGCTGTCCTGGAACTCACTCTATAGACCAGGCTGGCCTCGAACTCAGAAATTCACCTGCCTCTGCCTCCCGAGTGCTGGGATTAAAGGCATGCGCCACCACTGCCCGGCTAATTATTTTATGTATATGAGTACATTGTAGTTGTCTTCAGACACACCAAGAGAGGGCGTCAGACCCCACTGCAGATGGTTGTGAGCCACTGTGTGGTTGTTGGGAATTGAACTACTCATGACCTCTTGAAGAACAGTCAGTTCTCTTAACTACTGAGCCATCTCTCCAGCCCAGAGACACTTTTCCTTTAAAACCTGGAGAGGAGTCTGGGCAGTGGTGGTACACACCTTTGATCCTGGGACTCGGAGAACCAGGCAGGGTTCAGTTACTAGCACCTAAATGAGTGGCTCACAATCATATGTAATTCCAGTTCCAAGGATTTCAACACCCTCTTCTGATCTTGGTAGGCATCAGAAACACACATAGTGCACATATATGCAGACAAAACACTCATCAAATCTTAAAAAGAAAAAAATAAAACAAAAACCAAGGGGAGTTTCATTAAGAGGTTTAGTTTCACAGTTAGAACAAAAGTGCTCCAGATGGAACTGCCATAATAAGGATGGCCGAAGCCGGGCGGTGGTGGCGCACTCCTTTAATCCCAGCTCTTGGGAGGCAGAGGCAGGTGGATTTCTGAGTTCGAGGCCAGCCTGGTCTACAGAATGAGTTCCAGGACAGCCAGGGCTACACAGAGAAACCCTGTCTCAAAACAAACAAACAAACAAAAAAAGGATGGCCGAGAAAGGCTCCTCAAAAGAGCCTTCAGAGAAATCATTGAACAAATGAAACATCAGACTTGTGTTCATTTTCTGGGGCTCATGGGGTTCTTCCAGCATGAAATTTAGTCTGGGATTACACATGTAACAAAAGAACATGGAGGAGCCAGGCCCTGGTTAGAACCACCCATTAGGAACGGTAAAAGACAGCACAGCACCGCCTCTTAACTTTGCTCCAGGCAGGGAGTTTTGCAGGGTGTGGCCTGCTTTTTAATTCTTTTAGAACATGTGTTGTTGAGAGACAGGAGAAGCACTGTTAATAAGCAAGGTGTTGGGGGCAAGTGGGACAGTAGGGTGTGGAAACATGAGATATGTATGACTTCTTAGGTAAAAATCAGAGCTGGCTATGACCACTGAGCATGAGAGCACATGCCTATAACCTTACCACTCCAGAGACTGTAGCCTGACAGCCTGGGATGCATAGTGAGACTGTGTCAAAAAAATAAATTAACAAAACACCAAACTATCTTGGTGAAGGATAGTTGGATTCCTTTGTTTACACAAGCAGAACTCTTCTTGGAGCAAAGCAAATATGTTTTTTTTAAAGATTTATTTATTTATTATATATGAGTACACTGTAGCTGTCTTCAGACACACCAGAAGAGGGCATCAGATCTCATTACAGATGGTTGTGAGTCACCATGTGGTTGCTGGGATTTGAACTCAGAACCTCTGGAAGTGCAGTCAGTGCTCTTAACCACAGAGCCATCTCTCCAGCCCCCTGCAAATATGTTTTTATTTGTTTTGTTTTTAGATTTTTTAAAAATTTTGATTTTATGAGTATGTGTGTATGTACTGGATTGTTTTATGTCAAACTTGACACAAGGTAAAGTCATCTAAAAGGAGGGGTCCCCAATTAAGAAGAAGCCTTCACAGCCAGGTGTGGTAGTGCACACTTTTTTGTTTTGTTTTTTTGAGGCAGGGTTTCTCTGTGTAGCCCTGGCTGTCCTGGAACTCACTTTGTAGACCAGGCTGGCCTCGAACTCAGAAATCTGCCTGCCTCTGCCTCCCAAGTGCTGGGATTAAAGGCGTGAGCCACCACCAACTGGCATAGTGCACACCTTTGTAGGTGGGTCTCTGTGAGTTTGAGGCCAGCCGGGTCTACAAAATGAGTCCAGGACAGGGATACATAGAGAAACCCTGTCTCAGAAAACTGGTAAAGAGAAAAGAAGAGAGAAGAGAAGAGAAGAGAAGAGAAGAGAAGAGAAGAGAAGAGAAGAGAAGAGAAGAGAAGAGAAGAGAAGAGAAGAGGCCTCCTTAAGATCAGTCTGTAGGCAAGCCTGTAAGGCATTTTAGTAATTAGTGTTTGAGAGAGGAGGGCCTAGCCATTGTGGATGGTTGGCCCTGGGCTGGTGGTCCTGGGTTCTATAAAGAGTCATGTGGAGCGAACCATTAAGCAGCACTCCTCCAAGGCCTCTGCATCAGCTCCTGTCTCCAGGTTCCTGTCCTGACTTCCTTCAATGATGAATGATGATATCGATGTGTAAGCCAAATAAACCATTTCCTCCTAACTTGCTTTTGGTCATGGTGTTTTATTACGGCAATAGAGATCCTAACTAAGATGGTGTTTTGTGTACACGTATGTCTGTGTACAGTGTGTGTACAGTGCCCTCAGAGGCCAGAACAGGGGGTTGGAGCTTCTGGGACTAGAGTTATAGCTGTGAGCCACTGTGTGCATGCTACGAACTGAGCCCAGATCCTCTAAAAGATCAAGTGCTCTTAACCACTGGACCATCTCTCCAGTCTCTAAATACTATCTTAAAAAAAAAAATAGGGTCTCATGAGGCTGGAGAGTTGGCCCTGCAGTTAAGAGTACTGACTGCTTTTCCAGAGGACCCAGATTCAATTCCCAGCATCCACATGGCAACTCATACTGTCTGGAGCTCTAGTTCCAGGACTTCTGACACCCTCAAATAGACATACATGCAGGCAAAACACAAATGAACATAAAATAAAAATATTTTTTTAAATAGGGCATCAGCCTAGTTCAAGCTGACCTTGAGCTCCCTATTTAACCAAAAATGACTTTGAACTTCTGATCCTCCTGCATCTATCTACATCTTGAGTACTGGGATTACAATAATGCCTGCACTGCTGTTTCATTCCTGCCGTGGTGAGGACAGAGTACAGGGCTTTCTATCAAGTGAGCTATACCCAAGTCTGGCTGGTTTCCCTCTATCTATCTATCTATCTATCTATCTATCTATCTATCTATCTATCTATCTATCTATCATCTATCTATTTTGCTTGTTTGATTTTGTTTTGAGATAGTGTTTCTCTGTGTAGTCTTGGAACCCGCTCTGTAGACCAGTCTGGCCTTGAACCCAAAGAGATCCTCTGTCTCCGGAGTGCTGGGATTAAAGGCATGCACCACCACCTCCTGGCTGGTTTCCTTCTTTTTAAAGGCTTGATGATTCTACTGTAAGATATACTACATCATCCAGTAATCTGCCAGTGGACCCTTGGATTGCTTCTATGTTTCAGCTATTGTCTTTACACTTTTTTTTTTTTTTACTCCAGGACTTTGCATGTGCTAGGCAACTGCTCTACCACTGAACTACCTCAGCCCTTTGTTTGCTTTGAGGCAGAGTCTAGCTACATAGCCCAAGTTGGCATTCTGCCTCTCTGTCCCAGATTGTAGGCATGTGCCATGGTACTCTATATACCTTGCTTCTATATACCTTGCTGTATATGTGTGTGGGCATGCTTGCAAGCATGTGAGACAGATACATATGTATCTATCTATCTGTGTATCTATGTATCTATGTATTTATGTTGTATGTATGTATGATATATATATATATATCCATGATCATTACTGAGCTACATCTCCAATATTGGCATTAAAAAATAATGATCATGAGGCTGGACAGATGGCTCAGTAGTTAAGAGCACTGGTTGCTCTTTCTATAGCACCTGGGTTCAATTCCCAGCACCCATGATAGCTCACAGCTCTCTGTATCTCCAGTTCTAGGGGATCCCACACTCTCTCACAGACATACAGAATCCCCCCACCAATGTACATAAAATAAATAAATCATCTAAAAACAATCTTATTTATTTATTAAAGACAGGTCTCCTGTATCCCTGGCTGGCCTTGATGTAGAACAGGCTTGTGTAAAACAGGCTGGTCTTAAACATACAAAGAGTTGTCTGACTTTCTCCTTCCAGTGCTGGGATCAAAGGTGAACCTTAACACTAAGGGAAGTTAACCTTGTTTTTATTTGTATACTGTTTTGCCTCTATGTGTGTTTCATATGTGTGCAATGCCAGGAGAGGCTAGAAGAGGGAGTCAGATTTCCTAGAACTTGGGTTACAGATGGTTGTTAGCTATCGTGTGAGTGCTGAGAACCAAACCCAAGTCCCTCGGAAGAGCAGGCAGTGCTCTTTACCTCTGAGCCACCTTTTCAGCCTTAAGTTTTTCTTTCTTAATTGTTCTGATCTAGGAGCTACATGAAAACACTTCTGTAAGCATGCCGTTGGTGTGAACTACTCAGATTCAAGGAAAACAGAAAAGGCCTGTGTCTTCTAAGGACAGATCTACACACGGTGGAAAGAGGAATGTGATTTTTATAGTGAACTTCAAGCACCACTTACTGTCTTTTTCCCAGTCTCAATCCTCTCAAGCCACCCTAGCCTCCTTATTGATCCATGAACATTCCAGACACACACTGCTTCACACTCCTTTCTGCAATTATGTCCCCTCAGATATTCACTTGATTGCTAATATCCTTCATGCTGAATTGGGCACCCCAGGTTGTGTCTACAAAAAACATATTGTACATTAGACTGGTAAAAAGGCTCAGCTGGTAGCCAGGCGGTGGTGGTACACGCCTTTAGTCCCAGCACTCGGGAGGCAGGAGCAGGCGGATTTCTGAGTTAGAGGCCAGCCTGGTCTACAGAGTGAGTTCCAGGACAGCCAGGGCTATACAGAGGAAACCCTGTCTTTAAAAAACAAAACAAAACAACAACAACAAAAAGGCTCAGTTGGCAAAGGTGCTTGCTGCCAAACCTTACAATTAGGGTTCTACCCTGAGAACCCATGTCATCAAAGGAGAAAATGGATTCCCCTAAATCTTGACTTCCACACGTGTACCACTGCATGTACACACAGACACACACACACACACACACACACACGCTTAGATATAAATAAATATAATAAATATATTCTTACATGTAAAAGAGTATATTATAGTCATGCATGGTGGTACATGTTCATACTCCTAGCACTTGGAAGGCTGAGGTAGGAGGATTTTAAGTTGGAGATCAGCCTGAGCTTCTTAAGCAATTCCAGGTCAATCTGGGTTATATAGAGAGACTCTGTCTCAAACAAAACAAAGCAAACATATAAAGCTCTCAATATTTAAAATTATTTCCACTAATTCTTTAATTTCTGAATCTGCAGTGTAATCTGTTGGGAGGTAAGAATAGCTGTTCTTGGTTGGGAGAGGTTAACTGGTGTCCCTCTTTTACACACCTAGGAATAGTGGGGCAGGGATTTAATCACTAACTAGTAATATCCAGACCTATATTTCTTCTGACTCTCTAAGAAGCAATCATTCTGCCGAGCATATTTCCTGCTGGGAAGAAGATCACTTTACAGTTGAGTACTCTAGGCCTCTGAGCAAATTAATATAGGCATGGATTTGCTTTCCACTGGTGTTTCACGTGATGAGTTAGTATGAGAGACGTCTTCTAGCAGCTGGCAAGCCTAGATAGTTTCTTGCCTTTTAAACTGAGGACATTTATTTTTTTATTTTTTTTATTTTTCTTTTTATGTATATAAGCACACTGTCACTGACTTCAGACACAATAGAAGAGGGCATCAGATCGCATTACAGATGGTTGTGAGCCACCATGTGGTTGCTGAGAATTGAACTCAGGACCTTTGGAAGAGCAGTTAGTACTGTTAACCACTAAGCCATCTCTCCAGCCCTTGTTTTGTTTTGTTTTGTTTTTGAGACAAAGTTTCTCTTTGTATCCCTGGTTGTGCTGGAACTCTGACTAAACGGTCGGTCCTTGAACTCACAGGGATCTGCCTGCCTCTGCCTCCCCAGTGCTAGGGTTAAAGGCATGCACTATCACTGTTTGACTTTTTTTTCCTCCTTTTTTTTTTTTTTTTTTTTTTGGTTTTTCGAGATAGGGTTTCTCTGTATAGCCCTGGCTGTCCTGGAACTCACTTTGTAGACCAGGCTGGCCTCGAACTCAGAAATCCGCCTTCCTCTGCTTCCCAAGTGCTGAGATTAAAGGTGTGCGCCACCACTGCTCGACCTATTTTTTTTTTTTTTTGGTTTTCTCCCTTTTTAGTTGAAAAATTTACCAAGTCTCTTCTATATCTTTGTCCGAGTGATCCTTTAATTTTACCTGATCTGTACACATTACCTGGCACTTGAAACCTTTCTTGCCTCAACCCTTCTCTCCCTCTGTTTTCTAATTTCAATCCCTTTTAATTCTCTGTCACTATTTGCTATTTTGTTGTTTGTTTTAGACAGTTTGCACTGTATGCCCAGGCTGGCTTCAGATTCACATTCCTTTTGCTTGGCCTCCAGAATGCTGGCATTATAGGTTTGCTCCACTATACTTGGCTTTCCTCGATGCTGCCTAAATGTCTGACTTTTCCATTCTTTGTTGCGGGCACACGTTTGAGCCTCTGGATCACTAGAAGCCTTCCCTGACCGTGCCCCAACACCAAGAGGCTTTCTTTTTCTTGCTCTTTTAAACTCTCTGAGCCCCCTGCACAGACTTTGAGTCCCAAACATGTAGGATAAAGTAGCATCACTTCAGATGAACTTTGTAAAGCTACCCTCTCCTCTTGATTTCTTCCTGCTGTTCAGGTTAGATACAGGGAGCAGATACTATGGTTTCCAATGATGTTGGCTGTGACCTCTCAACCAACCTCCCGAAGGGATCCAGTACTTGAGAGAGAAATACTGGGGACAGAACCCAGGAGAGAGCCCAGGTTCAGCCCTTGGGGAAGCCAATTGCCTTCTATAGTCCTTAGCTGGCTGCCTGCCAGAGCAGACCTTGAGCAGAGCACACCATTCTGTAACAACAATGATGTATAATATTTATGGAGAGCCTTCTATGTTCTGGATATAATCCTCACCACTTAACCTATACATGCATTTATTTTATGCTTTCACAAATATCATGCCTGCTGACACCTAGAAATTACATAAGTAACTTGCCAATATCACACTGAACATTATAAAAGTCAGGATTCAAACCGGGGTATTGTTTCTAGAGCCCATGCTAGCAGCCACTACGGATTTTCTTTCTTGGCCTCTGATGTTACAGTAAAGACCCACCTGAGCTTGGTGTGATGATACAGGCCTTTAAGCTCAGCACTGAGCAGGCAGAAGTAAGAGTATTGCTACAAGTTAATACAAGTACATAGCAAGTTCTGGGTCAGGCAGGGCTACAAGTGAGACTATATCCAAAAAACACCCAAACCAAACCAAATCAACCAACCAACCAACCAACCACCAAAAAAAGACACATCTGCCTAGCTTCTGTAGAAAGTGAAATCAGAGGGTCTGTACTTTAGACAAGAGACAAGGACCAGGAGGTTTCACTCTGTCTCAGTCACTCTTTTTCTCCTACTAGGAAAGTCTCACTAGAAGGAAGAAAAGAAAGAAGGAAGGAAGGAAGGAAAGATGGATAAATGGATGTATGGACGGAGAATTCTGTGAGCGTGAAAAGAAATAAGTGGCGGGGGGCCTCTGGGGCTTCATGAAAGGTGGAGAGTTTGGTGCAAGGAAGAAGCCCTGCTTGTGAGGTGAGGGCCAGTGAGCTAGCACAGGATCCAAGTGTAGGCTTTGTCTCTTGCATTTCTTTGAGCTTCAGTTTCCCTATCTGCAAATTAAAGGTAAATATAAGATAAACTGACCCACTCTCTCCAAAGAACGGTTTCCTCAGATCTATTGGGGAAAGCGGACTCTGAGGAGAGGTGACAAGGAGAAGCTACTCTGTGGGCTACTGGTGGGCTTCATAGTTTAGTCGTGCAGCTCTATGCGGGTGACATGGCCAGCACGAGCCAGGTCTCAGCTCTACCACCATGGCCCACTCTTTCCGCACACCGCACCGGATTTCTCTAAAGGGCGGCAGCAGTCGCGGGATCCCGGCAGCTGACCGCTGGCCACTCTGTGGTGACTGCCCTGGAAGCCCAGGCCCCCGGGGCCCAAAGAGCATCACGTCATCCTTTGCGCCCGGCGCCCGCCCCTCCCCGACCGCGCGTGCGCACGCGGTGGCGGCGGGTGGGGGGCCGCGGTGGGGCGGGCGGTCGCTCTCCGCCCTTCCTCAGGCTTGCTCGGGCCGCGGTGCAGAGGACAGCGTCCAGGATGCGGCGCGGGGTGGCCCGGCGCCCCCCTGCCCCGGCACGGCAGAGGCGGCCGCTAGGTCCCGGCAAGGCCCGGGGGCGGCGGCCGGAGCCTCGGTAGCGGCGGCGGAGGGAGCGGCGGCTG
>NW_021604629.1:3016291-3049789 GCF_004785775.1 Grammomys surdaster | reverse complement strand
CGGCCCGGCGCCATGAGCGGCGGCGGCGGCGGAGGGGGCTCGGCGCCCAGTCGCTTCGCCGACTATTTTGTCATCTGCGGGCTGGACACCGAGACCGGGCTGGAGCCGGACGAGCTGTCGGGTGAGTGCGCGCCGAGCCGGAGCCGGGGCCCGCGGGCCCCGCTTTGTCCCGGGAGTCCAGTGAGGGTCGGGCGAGGGGACGGGACGCGGGACTCGCGGGCCTGCTGTCCCCCGCGCGGTGGTCGCCGCGTCGGCAGCCTGGGGAGACGCGGACGCTGTGTGCGCTCAGGAGGTCGAGTGGCTTAGTCCACAGTGAAGGGGAGCTTGCCTTCTAGCACCCTTTTGGGAAGGAAGAAGTTATCCCACGTCTTAGTGAGAGTTAGTCCCACTCAGACTTTTCAAAAGAGCAAAACAAAAACTTGATGAGTTTATTTGGCCTCTTCCCAAGAAGCCGGTGCGACCAGTTCCTCAAAACCGTTATAACTCACTCCTGAGCAGGCCAGGCCCCGGGCTTTTCCTCCACAGCTCTGCCCCTCTGGATCGGACATGAAGTGACAAATTGAACTGGGGTACACCAAGAATGGTTTCTCCCTTGGCGCTAGAAAAGAACTTGTACCCGTGCCATGCTTTTTTTTTTTCTTTTGAATGTTAGTGTCCTTTACCAGGCGAGGGTCATTTGTGAATGAAGGCACCGTCCCAGAGTTGGACAGGTTGTGCTGTGTTGTGATGCCTCTCAAGTTATCTTTCGAAGAGGAAGTGATGGGGAAGTGACAGGCCCTGATGAGATTTGGCACCCATTGCTTGAAGGTGTAAGAGTTATGAAATCCCCGGTGAATTCCTACGCGCCCACATTGGAGTTGCAACAGTTTTGAAAAGTTTTTGGGTGGCCAGTGAGCAGGTTTCAGTGGCTTGTAGTGTTAGACTTTAAAGTTATGTCATGCTGATTTGATGACGGAAACTTCTCTCCCCATTTCAGTCACGATGTGGTGGTCACTGGACACTGTACAGTTTCTCTATTGAAAGTGATCATCCAGTTTTGAAATTTTTTTGTTACCAGAAAAACCTCCAATTTGTTTATTCCTCCTCCTCTTCCTCCTCCTCCTTCTCTTTCTCTCCCCCCCTCCCCCCAGGTTTCTCCGTATAGCCATAGCTGTATTAAAACACATTCTGTAGGCCAGGCTGGCCTCAAACTCAAGAGATTTGCCTGCTTCTACTTCTTGGGTGCTGGAATTAAAGGAGTGCAACACCATCACCTGGCAAATTCCAGTATTTCTTACAGGGAAAAAAAAGTGCACACTTCAGATGACAAAACTGGATTGTCTTTTAAAAATATGAGAAACTGATGCCTTATAAAACATCCTGAAGTAGTAATGGATTGATACTAGCTAAGCCTTTTGTTGTTCTGGCTTTAGTATTCCAAGCTCACCTTTTTATGTCGTCTCTCAAAGTACATCCGGATGTTGTCATCTGTTTCATATGTATTAACTTTAGAATTGTGGATGATGTAGTTGTTGGAATTTGGTTCTAGGTATTGGTGCTGGATGGGATCTGGAAGGAAATGAGGCCCGAAAGGACGCAGGGCTTATATTTCTTGACTCTTGGTCCAGTGCTTTTTTGGTGACATGCTGTACCACAGTAGCCTCTCTGGAGGACTTTAGAAAACAGTAACATGGTCACTAGCGCACATCTGTAATCTCAGCATTTGGGAGGCAGAGGCAGGAGGATTGCCACAAGTTTAAGGTCAGACTGGGCTTCATAGTGAGATCCTGGTCAAAAAGAAGAAAGAAAAGCAAACTAACATGTTGAGAAGGGTTAAAAAATAACAGTTTTTCTGGATGAAAGAAGAAACTCAAAGGTAGAATAAACTTATTTTTATGGTGTACTGTTATTGAATGTCTGTTAAATTCTGTAGCTGTTTGGTTTTAGAAAGTAAAGATAGCCTTAAGAGGTGGTATAAGCCTGTGAGATCTGTTTCAGAAGCAGGAGGATCTGGAGTTCAAGGTCATTCTCAGTTTAAAAAAAAAAAAAGAAACAAAGAAAGGAAACTGGGGAGTGTTTGGGTTAGAATGGACAGACCTGTTTTGCTATTGGCTGTATTTGTGCCTGGGGCAAATTAGATAACCAGCTCGGAAACTAAAGAGGCCTTAGTTAGACCTGGAACCTTAAAAAAACATTGTTTCACCAAAAAAGAAATGTTATCCTCTTTTAATGAATATCTGTTAATTATCTGGCTTCTTAGCAAGCTAAAATTATATCCTCGTATAAGTTTATTCGGAGAATAAACAAGGGGGATGAGTTGTATAATGTGTGAGAAGGGCATTTTGTGTATTTTTAAATTTGGTTGTCGTAGTGTATTGCCAAGGCCATATATCCAATGGCTGACTTGCCTTTGTTAGAACAGACAGTGATTGAGGGATTTTTCTTTTTTTCATCCTTCTTTTCATTTCTGGTGGGTTGATTGGGGAATTTGGATGATCCCAGGGCGAGGCGGGGGGGGGGGGGGGAGGGGGAGGGATTCAGAGGACAACACAACAGAATACAAATAACTCTGTGCAGTCCATGCAGAGACTCTCTAGGGTACGTTTTCTCTCCTTAGCCTGCCTGATTGCTCCCAAATTGGTGATGTCATGGTCATTGAAACTGTATGAAGTTAGGAATTGCACTCAGACTCTTCTGAGAGGAACCTGTATTCTTTTCTCTAACTAAATTAAGTTGTGTTTCTCTGGCAGTTCCTGAATACTCAGATGCACAAAACAAAACAAGCTATATCCAGAAAAAGCAGATCAAAGATGCTTTGACAAGCCTGGATAGTGATCTACATCTGTAATCCTAACACCAGGGAGGTTTAAGATGCAGGTGACTTAAAAGTTTAGGGTTGTCCTTGTCTACTTAGTCCATTCTGGGCTACATGATACCCATATCTTAAAAAAAAAAAAAAAAAAAAGAAGCCAAAATAAAAAATACTTGTAAGTAATTTCATCATCTGGAAGGTAGAGACAGGTGAGTGTGAGTTCCAGACCAGCCTGGCTGCTCAGTGAGACCATGTTTTTAAAAAGCAGAAAGTAAAAATTAAAATTAGGGGAGAAAAAAAAACATTTAGAGTCTTTCTATGCTGACATGGTGAAGGATCATAGAAGTCTAGAGATGCAGTAAATAGTTGTTGTGACCTGAGAGGTGAGTGTGGGCTGAAAGAGAAGATTGCTGGTAGTCACATGAAAAGAAAGGCACCACATTGAAAGAATACACTGAAGTCAGCTCAGAATGTTACCCTTTGAAGAGTGAGAAAATTCTGTCTAGAAAATTCAGAGCAGAGGACTGGTCAGGTCATAATGCTTAGATGTACCAACCAGTGAGATTAAAATTGTTTTTCTTTTTAAAGATGAAGTCTTGCCATGTAGGCCAGGCTGGCCTGTGACTCTTTAAGCAGATAGCTCAGGCTATCCTTAAACTAGGATTTATGTGTGTGCCACCACACCTAGATAAAATAGCAACTTTAAAGACCATGAAGTGTCAGACAGGGAAGCATACTTAGAGACCATATAAACTTCTGATTTTACAGGTGAGACACCAAGATCCAGGGGAAGGTAGAGAGTATTTGTTTCCTATGCCACAGTTCATTTGTCTTTTCCGCTATTGAAGTGATGATTTTATGCCTTACAATAGTCTAATGGGGATGGGAGAAGTAAGATACTTGTCTGATGGAGTAGCAGCAGACATCATGGCCTTTTATTCAAGCTCAGATTTTTATTTTTTTGTTTTCCTAATTGAGATAGAGGCTCATTGTAGCCCAGGCTAGCCTCGAGACTTTGACCCTTCTGCCTCTGCCTGCATGAGTTAGATGTGTTAGCTATACCTGACTCTATTGTTTTTGTTTGTGCCCGATTAATATTCTGTGACATAAAACATAGTATTAGTTGACTAGTACTTAAGTTGCTCCTACTTTTTAATTATTGTAAATAATGTTGATGTGAACATTTGCATACATGGTTTTTGATGGGCATATGGTTTTGTTTCCCTTGGCATGTGTACCTAGGAATGAAACTGCTAGGTCATATAGAAACTTTGTTTAACCTTTTGAGCAACTGCTTGCTAGTTTGTTTTCCAGAATTGCACTACCAGTTAATATTTCCACAATATCAAAGTCTTCCCAACAGTATAGTCTTTCTGTTTTGTTTTACTTTGTTTTGAGACAGAGTTTTACTCTGTAGCACAGGTAGACTATCTTGGGACTTAATATGTAACCCAAGTTGGCCTTGAACTTATAATGATCCTCCTGCTTTGGGCTCCTGAGTGCTAGGATTACAGTATGACCACCTGAACTGGCTGAATGTCTTTTTGGTTATAGACATCCATCCTGCCTGTGTGATGTGTGTTTTGATTCCTGACTGCTAAAGAAGGATGTGTTATTTAAAAGAAATAGACTGTCTCTCATTTTATAGAGATGAAGCTTAAGAGGTGAGTGGCAATGCCTGCTTGTAGTCTCATCACTGGAGGTGGAGGCAGTAAGTACATCCCGAGTTCCAGCTCAGCCTAAGCTATGTAGAGAGACTAGCCCCCTCCATCCCCACTCTCTTCTCCTCCCCACCTCCCAGAAACTTGAAGAATTGGCTGGGTATGTGAATCAGTGGTAGAATGCTTGTCTAGCATACATGAAATCCTGAGTTCAATCCCCTGAAACATGACTACCACAACACATTTGGTGAGTTTCTTCAAACTGGGAGTTGACTGAATGAAATGTACTTTGATTTTCCTCTACCAGTCTGGTATTCCAGGTCAGTTCTCTTATAATCATTATCTGTGTCTCTGCCTTGAAGCCTAGCTTACTACCTACAGGAAACTCCTATCCTGATAGCTTACCTCCAGCTTTTGACTGTCTAAAGTTAAGGCTGCTGTCTGCAATAGGGGGATACTTTCAAAGTAAGGTCATGTGTTTCTTTTGTAAGGTAGAACAAAGGAAGGAGTCTTGAAATGTCTAACACTTAGGAAATAATGAAGAAACAGCCCAAGGCAATTTCAAACACATACAGAATTTGTTTGAAGAGACTGACTTGGTAGAACACTGAAGAGCCCTTGACTTCCTCAGGTGGTGAGGATCACTTGGAAAGTGAGTGGGTTTTACTTTAATGACTTTGGGCTCTGCTCCTCTTAGGAGGAGATCTGAGTCAGTGTTTGGTACTTAAACCATGTTCTCCTATATTCTGTTCAGTCAGTCCTTCCTTCCTTCCTTCCTTCCTTCCTTCCTTCCTTCCTTCCTTCCTTCCTTCCTTCCTTCCTAGGTTAAAAATTGTTTCTTTGCCTAACATCCTTTTCCAGGCCCATATCCTTTTAGAAACTTACTTTTTGACTAAGTCTGGTAGAAGGTGTAGTTGGGCTTTGCTTAGCTCTTCAACTGTGCTGTTGCTGTAATTATTGTCAGAAGAGTGTGGTGATCTCTGAGGAACTTCCGGTCAGAGGAGGGACCCTGTGCTCTGTTTTAGATTACTTGCAGGTATGGAACAGTGTGAAAGGTTGCCTGCTGTTCAGAAGCTGGTAACTTCTTGTGAAATTCAGTGATGAAATTTTGTCATTACTGAACTTTTAGGTTTACTTCTTCAAAGTTATTGAGTGAGGTAAATATCCATATTCCATATTCCAGGTGTTTTGTGATTTTAAATCTTTTATTGCATTTATTTTTGTGTATAGGGGTTACATGTATCACAAAATATATGGGGAAATCAGAAGACAGCTTTAGAGTTGATTCTCCTGCCATGTAGGTTCCAGGGATCAAATTCAAGTCATCATAATTGTCAGCAGGTCCCTTTACATGCCAAGATATCTTGCTGGCCTAGTTGGTTTTTTTTTTTGTTTTTTGTTTTTTTGTTTTAGGTTTTTCGAGACAGGGTTTCTCTGTGTAGTTCTGCCTGTCCTGGAACTCACTCTGTAGACCAGGCTGGCCTCAAACTCAGAAATCCGCCTGCCTCTGCCTTCCAAGTGCTGGGACTAAAGGCGTGCGCCACCACTGCCCAGCGCTGGCCTAGTTGTTAATTTATAATAATAAATTATTGTTATTATTATTAGAGTTAGGATTTGTTATGTACAGAGATCCATCTGCCTCTGCTTCTCAAGAAAGGTATGTATATACCACTTTACCCAGCCAGTTGTTGATTTTAGCTTGGAGTGTGAGTCTGTGAGGTGCAGGATCTGGCATGGTGGACAGTAAGAGGATGTACCACTTAAGGAAAGAAGAGTTTATTTTGGCTCACAGTTGGCCGTGATCTATCATGGCAGGGAAATTATTATGGTGGAAGCATGAGGCAGCTGGCCACTTCATCTCCAGCCAGGAAGCAAAGAGACGGTGCTGGTGCCCAGTCCACATTCTCCTTTTTTAAAAATTAGGCTTGGTCTCTGGATGAGGGATGGTTCTAACTGAATTTTGGGTTGGTCTCCCCACCTTAGTTAATCCTCTCTGGAAACATCCTTGAAGATGTACACATTTTTGTGTCATAGGTGATTCTAAATTCAGCCAATAAAGTCAATGTAGTCAGATCAAAATGTTGCTAGGCTAGGACAGGCATAGTGTTGTATACCTGAGGCAGAGGAAGACAGATCTATGAGTTCAAGATAGCCTGGTCTACATAGTGAGTTTCAGACTAGCCAGGGCTACATAAAGAGACTATGCCTCAAAACAAACAAACTAGTTCATCTGTGGTCTACTGTATAGGTGGGACAAGCCGCGTTAGTCTAAAATGCTGAGTGGCCTAAGCAGTAAGAAGGTCTGTGGAGGTTGCTGTCATTTAGCATATTTGAATTCTAACCTTCCCAGTGTGCAAAATATGATCACACATTCATGTATATTGATCCTAGAAGCAATATAATGTGTGTGTGTGTGTGTGTGTGTGTGTGTGTGTGTGTATATATATATATATATATATATATATATATATATATGAAGAGCTAGAAGTCAGAGATGATTCACCACTTTTGCTAGATGGTAATGTAATATCTCTAAATGACCTTAGAGTTTTGCAGTGTACTTTTAAACCATTTTTATTCAGTTTCACTTTAAATAAAATCTCCTTTTCATTGTTACCAAAAGTTAAAAAAGAGTTGTTAGTTGGGTAGTGGTAATGGTGGTGGTGGTGGAGATGCATCCTTTGATCTCAGCACTTGGCAGGTTCTGTGAATTCAAGGCCAGCCTGGTCTAGATAGAGAATTCTAGGATAGCCAAGGCTACACAAAGAAACTCAAACAAAACTCTGTCTCAAACAAAACAAAACAAAATGTTAGAATCCAGGTCTCTGTCTGCTGTCTCATAATTGATGTGACTTTCTTTTTAATTAAGAGGCATCTGACTAGTGATTTGAATCACAGAGTTTAGCATGATGTGGCATGTGGGCTTTTGTGGTTCAGTCTCCAGTTAGTACTTAGTAGAGGTGCAGTGTCAGGAGATCAGACAGATATGTGGCTTGTTTCCTTACATACAGTTAGGAAGGCCAGCTGTTGGTTTTTATTCTCTCCCTTCTCTTATCAGTTCTGGAAATCTTAGATCAAAAAGTGACTAGGACTTTGGTTCTAAGAAGGTTAGTGTTCCCTCCTCCCCTGAGTGTCTTTGTGCTTGCAGGATGTTTCAGACTTTTTACATGTGGTCTGTTTTCTTTGAAGAAGAAAGAACAGGATTTGCATCTGCTAACCTCAGAAGTCCTTTGGTGTAGTGTGCAGTTGGTGGTCAGAGGTTTGCTTATGATTTGTGTGGTCTTGAAATGATATGGGGAAATAACCAAGAAAGTTTGAGGATTTTTAAGTCATGGAAACAGGAAAAAATGACTTAGAAATAATAATCAAGGCCAGGATTCATAAGGTAGTAAGTAGCTAAATTCATCAATAGCAAATTATACTTTTTTTTTTTTTTTTTTACTTATCCATTAGGCTGGCATTTCAGTTGTATCTAGAGAGTTGGTTCTGGTGGGGAGCAGGCAGTGGCTCAGTGGTTAAGAGCACTGACTGCTCTTTGAGAGGACTTGTGTTTTATCCATAACACTAACATGGCAGTTTACAACTAGCTATAACTCCAGTCCCAGGGCATCTTGATGCCTTTTGGCCGTTGAGGCACCCTACAGACATACACGCACACAAAATTAGAAGAAACAATAGCTACCCTATATGAATGACAAATATACTGAAAAGAGAAATCAGTGAAAAGGCTTTGTCCACAAAAAGTACAAAAAAAAGAAAAAAAAGAAAAAGAAAGTGTTTAGTTCTATTTATGTGTTCTGCCTGCTCATCTGTCTGTATGTGTGCCTGCTTGCCTGTATGTGTACCATGTATGCCATGCCCACTAAGGCCGGAAGAGGCCATTCGATTCTCTGGAGCTGGAGTGATAGGTAGGTAGTTGTGTGTGCCTGATGTGGGTGCTAGGAACTGAACCCAATCCTTTTCCAGTGCTCTTAACCAGTGAGCCATCTGTCAAGTCCTGATTCATTCCTTGAAGTCAGAGTAGCACTTCTGGTCCTTTTTTGTTTCTTTGTAATTATAAAAAAATGAAATGTATTATTATTTTATGCATATGAATGTTTTGACTGCATTGTGTACTACACATGTGCCTGGTGTACTTGGAGACCAAAAGAAGGTGTCAGGTGTCTTAGAACTGAAGTTATAGATGGTTGTAAGCTCCATGTAGATACTGGGAATGGAACCTAGGTCCTCTGGAGGAGCAGCCAGTGCTCTTAATCACCAAACCATCTCTCCAGCTCCTTGTTTTGTAGTTTATAAATGACTTTGTAACATTGGCTTAGCTTAGTTATGTAGCTAGGGATTCATTTGTTATATACTATTATATTATTGAAAAAAAAAACCCTAGAGATTTAATTTTAAGGAAGTCTTTTTCCTTACTTTTTCTACTTTTATTTACCTGATTGTTAAAAGGTTTAAATTTTTTTCTGAGCCAGTGAGATGGTTCAGCAAGTAAAGGTGCTTGCTGCCAATCCTGGTGTCAAAGGATTCACATTGTGTAGGGTAAGAATTGATTCTCAAAAGTTATTTGTTCTGACACACACACACACACACACACACACACACACACACACACACACACTAAATAAATAAATAAATAAATAAATAAAATAAACTTATTAAGAAGTTTAATTTTTCCTGATTATAAAATCTTGATCATTACACAACTTGAAACAATTCACAGCTATGTTAGAAGTTTCTCTTGACCTAGAGTCAGCTAGGCAGCACTCCTCACTGTGCTGGAAGACTGTGGGTTATACAGTAAGTGCTTAATGGGGGTTTGCTGTATTATTATGGAAAGACAGCAGCTTCTTTTCAGATCTTAGCTGGTTTTCTGATGTAAGGCGTAATATTTAACCTTTTGGAATGTAATAAGCCAAACTTTAAATTTTCCTAAGTGCAGAGTAGTGGATGTGAGAGAGGTCTGTTAGAGAGAATAGCAAGGACTAAGTTAAAGTTCTGAATTTTTAAAAGTCCGAAAGTCCAGAGTCAAACTTGACACTTGAGTGTTGATAAGAGTTTTTGTTTTGGAGTCTGATTATTTCATGATTCATACATTAAAGAGATGAACATGTATTTATCTTGCTACATAGCTATACTCTCAACTCCTCTATTCTCCTGCATTGGACTGTAGTGTGCTGTTATTACAGGTATACCCCACAAGGCCTGGCTGTGTCTTTAATGATGCTATTTAGCCAGTTCTATTGACTCAGTCACTTCTCTCCACTCCCATCCATGTCCCTGTTAGGGATTGAACTCAGAGCCTTGCCTATCCCAGACCACCACTCTTACCCATGTATATCACCCGAGACCTGTCCAGTTTCTTGCTGAGAAGAACTATATCTATATAGCCTTCGGAATTTGCCTTGCTCATCGGTGCCGCTTTAAGAGAATAGTATAAAGTGTACATATGCACTTCTCACGGCTGCGTAGCTTGGGAGACCCAAATCAGAGTGGTTTGGGCATAGTTTTCTTGTGTCTGCCTATAGCAGAAGGACAAATGAGCTCTAACTAACTAAAGCATCTTTTATTTTGTCATTGGTCCTATTAAAGAGCAGCCCTCCTGGCTCAATTACCTCTTTTTTTAAGTTAAAAAAAATGGTAATCTCATAGCTCAGGCTGGTCTTTTACTATGATGATCCTCCTGTCTGTTTCTTCCAAGAACTGGGACTCCTAATTACCTGTTAATGGTCCCAGTTCTTAATACTGTCACATTGATAACATGTTATTTTGGTGGGGATACAGTGAGACCATAGTAGAAATACAACATATGTAGAGATATCATCTGCTGAACTGACAATAATTTGCTAAGCCCTTAGGTCATATATGTCTAAATAGTGTTCAGTGCTTAGTCTGATATCGTCCACTTTCCCCCCATTTCTCACATTTGTGTGAGGACTTTTTTTCCTTGCATTTCTGTCTTTTGAAAAGTGGTGCACTTGTGACTCTGTCTAGAAGAATGTTTGTGTTTTATATTGGTTGACTGATCTAGCTTGGTTGGCTTTGTTGCTTGGTTATGAGTGCCCAAACCACTCTGATTTGGGTCTCCCAAGCTACGAAGCCATGAGAAGTGCATATGTGCTGCACTTTATAGTATTCTCTTAAAGCGGCACTGATGAGCAAGGCAAATTCTGAAGGCTATATAGATATAGTTCTCAGCAAGAAACTGGACAGGTCTGTGGTGATATTTAGTCAAGGACATCAACTCAGTTACTTTCTATAAGGACAGTTTTTGTACTGGCCGCAGCTGACCATCCTGCTCACAAGGACACTGTAGATCCCAGGGAAGTGAGAAAGTGGGGTTACCAGCCTTGTTATCATAGAGGATGAGCAGTGATTCTTTATTAACAAGTTCAGATACCATCCATCCTCATGTTGAGGTCAGGAAAGGACAGTGCTGCAAATTTAAACTAGCTGGGTTCACACAGAAGAATTAGAAACATGGTCTGTCTCTAAAATCCTGTCACACACATATGTACTGAAATGCCAGCTTAGTGATGGGGCTCTGGCTTCCAAAGCTGTCTGTGACACAACCCTGCTCTCTCTCTTTGGTGGGAGTAGGGAGGTAGGGTGGGGGGTAGTGCAGCTAGGCATTTATGGTGCAGCTAGGCATTTTTAGTATTCTGAGGAGTTAGACATATTAATCAGTTACTGCAGGCAGTGGTGATAATGAAGACTATCAAGGCAACTGACAGAAAAAGGCACTTATTTGGGGCTTACAGTTACAGAAGATTAGAGTCCAAGATGATGGATTTGACATGGTAGCCAAGAGCTCACATTTTGCACTACAAGAAGAGAGAGCTAACTAGAAATGATGTTAAGCCTTTGAATCCTCAGAGCTGCCCCCAGTGACATACTTCCTCTAATAAGGCCATAACCCCCAATTCTCTCCAAACAGTCACCATCTGAGGACCTAGTATTCAAATGTCTGAAACTTATGGAGGAAATCTCATTCAAACCACCATAGATGTGTTTTTAATGTAGAGTATCTTGTAGGCAGTAATTGTCTAGAAGACAAGTGGAAAGAGACAGATATTAAAAATCAAACATAGCTCTGCCTGGTGGTGCATGCTCTTTATCCATCAGAGGCAGGCAGATTAAGGCTAGTCTGGTCTACAGAGAGTTCCAGGACAACCAGGGATACACAGAGAAACTGTCAAAATCCAAATAAATAAATAAATAAATAAATAAATAAATAAATAAATAGTAAAATAAAATAAAATAAAACTAAACATAAGGTTGTGGCAAGAAGATTGAGAGTTCCAGGGTAGCTTGGGTTTCATAGTGAATTCTAGTCTGGACCACATACTAAGAGTTTGTTTAAAAGAGAAAGAAAAGGAAAGAGAAGAAATGCTCTAAATAAGTAGCATGTGTGTAAAGGGTGGAAAGGGTTGACAGGACCAGGAGTGTTTGTTAGGCCAGGGCAGATGTGGATATTCAGTACTTTACTTTGAGAAACAGAGTCATGTAGCCCAGGCTAGCACAAACTCTTGACCATTTCATGTCTTATCCTCTAGAATGCTGCACCCCCACCAACACACACACACAAACACACACACACACACACACAGAGAGAGAGAGAGAGAGAGAGAGAGAGAGAGAGAGATTGATTGATTTTCTCTGTGTGGTCTTGGCTGTTCTGGATCTCACTCCGTAGACCAGGCTAGCCTTGAACTCACAAAGACTTACCTGCTTTTGCCTCCCAAGTGATGGGATTAAAGGTGTGTACCATCACTGCCTGGCTCAGTGTTACACTCTTCAACAAAACTGTTCACAACGTTAGTGAGTCTGGATAGAGCTAGTGAGTGAGATTATCAATATGATGGGAAGATGTTGGGCATTGTAGACCAGTGTTTTTCGTTGCATGAGCTCTGGACCAATTACAACAGCTCCCAGAATTTACTACAAAAATAAAATTCAATCCAGTGACCTGCTGGATTATATATCTGTCTACCACCTACCCCCTGCCCCCAATCTTTTTTTTTTTTTTCCCGAGGTAAGGTCACATGTTTTTTAGGCTGTTTTTGAACTGGAGACATCACTGTGTTAACTTCCTGAATTCCTAGGATTACAGTACCTGGCCAGGCTATATATTTTGCCTTTAGAAACAGAAAATTTGGGAGTGGGGCTTAGAAACTTTTATTTTATCAAACCAGCCAACCCCTGATATATATTCTATACTAATGATGAGAGTGTGTCCCACTCCCTTTTCAGTGTTCCGGATTGGACCTAAGACATTATGCATACAGAATAAGCACTCGCCACAGTTTGGCAACAGTTGGGAAATTAAAACACCACATTTACTCAGCTGCATGTTCTTCAGGGAGGCCTAGGACTGAGGAAAGAAGCACCAAAGGAATTGCAGAGTTGGTTATTCCTGCTTCACTTGCAGTTTTGAGGCCACAAATGGCAACCTAGCCAGAACTAGTTGATAGGATTGCACGAGGGAGAAAATATAAGTGGATGCACACAGAATTATTAGGGCAAGTGAGTCTGGCTAAGTGAGTGCCTTACCTTTTTTCTTTTATTATTGAAATGAATGAGTCATTCAGCACCCGTCCCACTTCCTGTCGTCCTCCATTCAGCCTCTTCTGTGAGTCTTAGCTCTTCAGGATCTGTGTCAACCAACACAAGAGCTGGAGAGAGAATGCAAGGTGCACTGTGAAACAAACTAGAAGAGACCCAAACAGGAGGATCTCTGCATTAGAGTTCAGCCTGGTGTACGTAGTGAGTTCTAGGACTGCCAGAGCTACAGAGTGAGACCATGTCTTGGGATTGGGGGGAAGGGGAGTCATCATTGTATGAAACAACATTTATGTATTTTTTAAAAAATATTTATTTATTTTATGTATATGAGTAAGCTGTAGCTGTCTTCATACACACCAGAAGAGGGCATCAAATTCCATTACAGATAGTTGTGAGCCACCATGAGTTTGCTGGGAATTGAACTCAGGACCTTTGGAAGAGCAGTCAGTGCTCTTAACCACTGAGCCATCTCTCTAGCCCTACATTTATGTATTTTTTAAAAAATAAAATACTGAGGGACTTAGCCTGGGCATATAGCCATCTTGGTAGAGTTTGTGCATAAAGCCCTGGGTCTTATCCCTAGCAATGCTCTAACTTCTATGCTGGCACACAACTGCACTGAAAAGGTGGAGGCAGGAGGAACAGAAGTTTAAGGGTTATCCTCAGCTACATAGCAAGTTTAAGGCTAGCCTGGTCTAAAAGAAAAAACAGTCAATCAAATCCAAAAAAAACAAAAAGATTCCAGTAAGGTTTTTTTTGTTTTTTGTTTTTTTGAGACAGGGTTTCTCTGTGTAGCCCTGGCTGTCCTGGAATTCACTCTGTAGACCAGGCTGGCCTCGAACTCAGAAATCCGACTGCCTCTGCCTTCCGAGTGCTGGGACTAAAGGCGTGCGCCACCACTGCCCAGCCTGATTCCAGTAAGTTTTTTTTTGTTTTTGTTTTTGTTTTTTTCGAGACAGGGTTTCTCTGTGTAGCCCTGGCTGTCCTGGAACTCACTCACCACTGCCCGTCCAGTAAGTTTTAAAACACACACTTCTCATGGGAACTTCATAATTATAGAAGAATTGAGAAGTAACTCATGATTTCTTTATCCAGAATCAAGCTCTGGAAGCATTCTGATGTATTTATGGGGTTCCTTTGATATTTGCACTTTATTTTTTGTTTTTGAGGCCTGTATACACTATATGATTCTATATAGTCCTGTAACTCACTATGTAGACCAGGCTGGCCTTGTACTCACAGAAATCCATCAAAGTTGTGCACCACCACGCCTGGCAAATTTGAAGTTTTTTATTTCATAAAAAGGTAAACACCAGTACTTGTCAGTAGAGGAAGAGGAAGATCAAAATATGGTGCCAGAAACTACCTCTGAAGGCTTTGCCTTCCAAGTTCAGGATGGAGCTCCTTGGACCTTTAACTTCTGTCTAGCCAAGGCACTAAGTTGTTAGTTATATGCTGCACTATGCTGTGTTCTCCTAAATTTGTCTTACTGTATCTCTACTAAGAACTCTTTAAATGTGGCTTGTTATTGTAGCACATTTTACAAAAGAAACTATACTTGAACAGTTATAAACTGTACATACTCTATGAAGCTGTCCTCTGAGTTTATTTTATGTGGAATTTTGTACCCTGTTGTGTCCTGTAAATAAAGATTAAGTCCCATTTTTCTTTAAAAAAAAAAAAGTAAACACCAACAACTGAGTGTATAGCTTGATATTGTTACATGTACGTGTGTGTGTGATCACAGCCCAGTTAGATGCTGTAAGGTTTTGTTATATGTGTGTGCATGCATAATTAATTAATTAATTAAGTTGTATGGGTGATTTGCCTATATGTTTGCCTAAGAGAGTGTCTGAATCTCTGGAGTAGGAGTTACAGAGAGTTGTGAGTTACCATGTATGTGCTAGAAATTAAAGCCTGGTCCCTAGAAGAGCACTCAGTGCTGTTAACTGTTGCGGTATCTCTCCAGCTCTCTCACAAACAGTTTTTCTCTGCTTGTGGCTGACTAGTTTTACGATAACTTGACACCAGCTAGAGTCAGTTGGATAGGAGGGAGCCTCAGTTGAGAAAATACCTCTGTAAAATATGGCTGTAGGCAAGCCTGTAGAGCATTTTCTTAATTAGTGATTGATATGGGAGGGTCCAGCCCATTTTGAGTAGGGCTGCCTTTCAGCTGATGGTTCTGAGTTCTATGAGAAAGCAGGCTAACTGTACATAGGGGAGCAATCCAGTAAGCAGCATCCTTCCATGGCCTCTGCAGCAGCTTCTGCCTCTAGGTTTTGAGTTTCTGTCCTGACTTCAATGAACTGTGATGTGGAAATGTAAGCTCAGTAAACACTTTCCTTCCCAAGTTGGTGTTTGTCACAAGAATAGTAGCCCTAACTAGGACAATGCCTCTAATGTGTTACTGCTTTTAAAGAACATTTCCAAGCTTGGGGAAGACAATTGTCTGAATTTAATCATTAGTGAAGCTGAGCCTTTTTTCCCTGTATTCCTTAGAGTTTTTATATTTCTTTGTTAATTATTTTTCCAGGTATTTGTTCACATTTTTACTGTGGTTTTGATCTTTTTCTGATTATTTAAACTCATTGTCAGGAATATTACTGTGTGATTCAAATACATTTCTACATGTTAAAAATGATGACCAGGAGTCTTCAGAGTAAAGCCACTTACTTTCAAGCCTAATAACCCAAGTTTGATCCCCAGAATTACATAATGGGAGGAGAAAACTGACTTCTTCAAGGTTGTGTTCCCCCATCCCCCACGCTTCCAACACACAGAGTTGAGCCTAGTGATACTTTCTTATAATCTTAGCAGTTTGGGAGACTGAGGCAGGAAGCTTGTAAATTTGATCTAAATTTGGGTAGCATAGTGCAATTCTTATTATTTTTATTATTTTTATTGAGTTATCAGTATATATTTTTTATAATTTCTCCTTTTGCTCGTTACTTTTAAGGGGTGCCTTGGGAAAACGGAGTTGGGATGCAGTTGAAGGGTCATTAAAGCTCTCCCTTACTTAGAAGGCAAGTGAATTTGTTACAGGAGTGGGGAGGGTAAATAAATGTGGTTTGGAACAGGTATTAGTTTCTTGTGGGCTGCCACATCAAATGACCACAACTGTCTAGGTTTAAAACAATACAGTCATTCAGGTCCCCCTTGCCATAGAGGCTTGCAAGTGCATGATCCAGGTATCATGGGCACAGACTCTCAGAGAATGATTCATGGTTTCTGCTTCTAGCTTCTGGTGTCTTTGGCTATTCTTGGCCTCTGACCACACCCCTCCCATCTCTTTTCTTTCTGTCCCCCTTTAGTGTGTCTTCTCTTCTATTTGTCTTGTCTATAGGGATTCATATTGCCTGTTGAGTCCACACAGCTAATCTACATCTGTGTGATCCTTTCCTAAATAAGATAGCATTCTCAGGTGCTGGGGATCAGGATGTGGACACACCCCTTCAGGATGCCAAAGGCAGAGCTTGAATTGTATCAGCTGTGGACAAGAAGTAGGAGTAAAGGAGAGTCTAGGAAGAATGGTCAGGGAAAAAGGAGATGTGGGTTACCTGTTTTTTTACTGTTACTGAGCTTGGTATTAAGAGATAAATGGGATTTGGGAATAGATACAAATGATGTAAGGCAAGTGGTGACATCGGTGTATGCCTTTAATCTTGGGAGGCAGGGGTTCTGAGTTCGAAACCAGCCTGGTTTACAGAATGAGTTCCAGGACAGCCAGGGCTGTACAGAGAGACCCCGTCTCAAAAAACTCAAACTCACACCAAATCCACCCAAACCAACGAAAGTTAGGTATGATTTTGTCACAAGCAGTATAACTCAGGTAAAAGTCAAATGTCTGTGGGTTGGATCATCATGTAAGTATTTCCTTAGCAACCTCAATGATTTAGGAAAAAAGTCAGGTACTGTTTTTATTGTTGGTAGCTGTCATCACAATCATTGTTAAGCCTAGATTTATACCGGGCGGTGGTGGCACACGCCTTTAATCCCAGCGCTTGGGAGGCAGAGGCAGGCGGATTTCTGAGTTCGAGGCCAGCCTGGTCTACAGAGTGAGTTCCAGGACAGCCAGAGATATACAGAGAAACCCTGTCTCGAAAAACAAAAAACAAAAAAACAAAAAAACAAAAGCAAAAAGCCTAGATTTATGCTCTGTCTTTTAAAGCAAGCAGGATTTGGAACCTATGCAGGAGAAGCAAGACCAGGTAGAATTTCTGAACCTCATTGTACAGACTAGAAAGCAAAACTAGGAGCTCTCTGAGAAATGTGTTCAAGTTCTTGTAATTGGCTTGTACAAATAAGACTTGAATTTGGGATTTTTAAACTCTTTAAAATTATTATTTATTAAAATGTAAATGACTTATTATTTTTAATTACAGGCATATGTGTACACACACACACACACACACACACGTCATGTGAGTTCAGTCCTTGTGTTAGCAGATCCCTTGGAGCTGGAGTAGTTGTGAGCTGCCTAATGTGGGTACAGGGACCTCTGCAAGGGTATGCTTTTAACCTCTGACCCATCTCTCCAGTATATCTGGGGTCCTTTAACTCTTGTGATTTTTCCCTCCTATAATATGATGGGTTCATTCCTTCAAAGCTGAGGTCACTCCTGGGATCTGAAGGAGATGTAGCCTAGAGCTTAGATCTATCTCCTGAGTCTGTGGGTACAAACCCAGCTCCTCCTGTTATTGTTTGCATGCCATGGGCAGTTTGCTTGGTTTTGGTTCAGTTTCTTAATCTGTTAGGTAGAGTCACAACTTTTCTTACAGAGTTATGAGGATTAAAATGAGTTAATACTAAATTGTTTGGAACAGTACCTAGCACATGGTATTTGTTAAATGATCACATTTACTAATATTTTTATTTTCCATCCCTTAACTTTAAAGCCATTTTAAAAAATTACATTTATGTACATATATGTGTGCACACATGCTATGGTGTCTGTGTGACATTCAGAAGATGCTTGTAGGAATCAGTTTTCTTCTACCATAGCATTCTGGGGACCCAACTCAGGGCTTTTTTTTTTTTTTTCACAACTCAGGTTTTCAATTAGCAGCAAGCACTTTTACCCCTAAGTTATCTCCCTGGCCCATCATCCCTTCACTTTCTGTGGATTCTTGACATTGATGAGAAGTAGTGACTGGGTAGTAATTCCTCTTACATTCTTTCATTCAAGCTTATTTGTAGCCACATGAGTGAAGTTTTATTCTCATTTTGTAAACTATGATGGTATAGTTAAGAAACTTGCCTAAGCTTGTGCAGCTATCATAGGAGAGAAGGGGATTCATGTGTATATAGGACAGAATCCAGAGTTGACTCTCACTTAAATCAAAAGTCATCGAAATAGATACACATTAAATGTATACTCTGGTAGTATTTTGGCAACTTGAGTATAGCCAGGTTCCCAACACCTTAGAATCTTACACTGCATTCTTTTGGAGTTTTCAAAACAGGATTTCCTTCTACAGCTTAGTTTGGCTTTGAACTTGCTTTGTAGCCTAGGTGGGTCTCTCAACTTTGATATTGTCTTGCTCTAGCTGCCTGACTACTGGGATAAGATGGTGTGTACCACCACACCCAGTTCTATGTTTTGGATTCTTTTTTCTTTTTGGTCTTTGTTTTATTTCTAAATTGTCATGGGCCTTTTTTTCTGGCAGTATCAGGGGTTGAACCTAAGGCTTCCAGCATCTAGGCAAGTGCTCTACTGGTGAGCTATGTGTTTTTAGACACTTACTTGTTTGTGGTTTTCGATTTGTTCATTCTCACTTTTGTATGCTTTTCCTTTGTTTCACTGTGCCACATTTTATCTTTGAATTCTACATTTGCTAGGCACACCGGTAGTTTTAGGCTTTTGAGTATTGATATTTTATTAGGATTCACTTCACATGTGTACTTTTGTATAAATATGCCTTTAGATTTTTTGGGAATGTATGTAGGAGTGGAATTGCTGGGTGTTGGTATATAGACAGTTAGCATTAGTAGAATCTTTTTGTTGTTGATTCTGTTTTTTGAGACAGGGGTTCTCTATGTCCTGGAACTTGTCTAGACCAGTGAGCCTCAAGTTCCAAGTGCTAGGATCAAAAGTGTGCCAGGCTCAGAAGAGTCTTCTATAGCTATTGTACCTGGTGTGCCAATTGACATTCCTGCCAGCCATGTGTTACATGAAGGTCTCTCCTGCCCTCACCTGTATACATACCTCTTCTCTTTTCATTTTAGCCATGTGTTGCAATTAGGCACACTATTATTTGACTTTGGATGTAGCTTTGAAGGAACTTGATAATTTTGCTATTTTTGTTTTTAGATGGACTTAAAATTTTTCTTAAATATTTACTGGAATTCTTGCTATGTTCTAGGTGGGAGTCTGTGGTTTATATTGCAGGTATCTTCCAATTCCTGCTTTCTGGTTCTAGTGGCTTTCAAGGAACAAAAGCATTACTTTGTGACGCTTACCATTTTTCTCTTTCTCTGTGTAGTGTTGTTACTTCATATCTTTGTGATGATTGCAAGGTAAAGAAGTTCTTCTAAAAGTCACATTATTTTACATTTCATGTATAGATTGGTAATTCAAAGTGAATCCTTTAAAATACCCTGCTGTAATTATTCTGTTACTGGCTAGATTACTTTTTTGTTGTTGTTGGCTGTTGTTTTGTATTCTACAGAGTGAAAGAATCATTTCCAGTTCACAGCTGGGCGTGAAACACAAGGCTTTCAAAAGACTGGCGCAGTGCTTTAAATGAACATTTTGTAAAACAAGTGGTGGTTTGTGTTTTGATAGTACCAATTCATAAAATTTTAGTGGTTAGAAACTCTGCTTTATAATAATAATATTATAAAAGATGGTAAGAACAAAGAAGGTTTTTTTTTGTCATTGAGGCCACATTAACACGAAGCACCCTTGTTTTGTTTGTTTGTTGTTGGGTTTTTTGTTTGTTTGTTTGTTTGTTTTCAAGACAGGGTTTCTCTGTGTAGCCCTGGCTGTCTTGGAACTCACTCTGTAGACCAGGCTGGCCTCGAACTCAGAAATCCACCTGCCTCTGCCTCCCAAGTGCTGGGATTAAAAGCGTGCGCCACCACTGCCCGGCAAGTGATTTTTTTTCTCATATGGCATTTTCCTGAAATAGCATATATAAATCACTAGTAAAGAGACAAAACCATAGCTCTTTAAAATGTCTTTGAATACTGGAGGCTCCAGGTTCGTCTGGAGCTACATTCACTGGGGAACACTGACTGTCCCTCCGTTTCCTTTTATTTCTATATGCGTATGTTAATTAGTATGAACATCTTAATTTTTATTTTATTTTTGTCTATTTTATTTTGTCTTATTTTACTTTTGTCTATTTTATTTTTTCCACCTACCCTCTTTGAGAATTGTAGCATTTGCAAGAGTCTATGTTAAGTGAGTCTGCTGTGGTTTGTTCCTTGTGTGAGACAGGTAATAATGCTTCCTGGAGATGGTTTAATGTAGGTTTTGGCTTACTGATCCTTTAAAAATATGATGTAAGGTCAGATTTTTGTTTTAGGCTAGCCCTATCAGTCTTGGGTTGTTTGCTATGGCTTGCCAGGTTTGCTGGATCAAAATCTTGAAATTTCCTGCTTTCGGGACCACAATTTGATAGCTTGTCATATTTCCTACTAAATGGAACAAATTCTCCAAATCTGAGATGCTACCTTAGTAGATGTGTGTTCACTGTAGAATATTCAGTTGTGCTAAAAGGATATAATGTGGTAGTTCTTGATATTCAAGCTTTAGCCTAGTAGGGCACATTTGTAATCTCAGCACTTAGGACAGCTGTTCTCAACTGTTGTGACCCCTTTTGGGGTTGAACAACCTTTTTGACAGTGGTCACCTAAGACCATCAGAAAACACAGACATTTACATTATGATTCATAATAGTAGCTAAATTACAGTTATAAAGTAGCAACAAAATGATTTTATGGTTAAGGATCACCACAATATGAGGTGCCTGCTTCTGGGTGTTCTTGAGTGACTCGTGAGTACACAGTCAGCTGGGGATGTAGATAGTTTTTTGACCTGTCTCAAAAAAAGAAAACTGCTCAGGATATAAAGAAAGAGAAAAACATGACACATGACCCATTCTCTCTTTCTTTCTTTCTTTTTTTTTTTTTTTTGGTTTTTCGAGACAGGGTTTCTCTGTGTGGCCCTGGCTATCCTGGAACTCACTCTGTAGACCAGGCTGGCCTCGAACTCAGAAATCCGCCTGCTTCTGCCTCCCAAGCGCTGGGATTAAAGGCGTGCGCCACCTCCGCCTGGCGACCCATTCTCAAAAGAGGAATCAACCACTAAAGAACAACCTTGAGTTGACCTAAGTATTGGGAGTAGAAAAGATTTTAAAACAGCTTATAGTATAAGGTATACATGTTCTCTTTTGTAGGATCAGTTAGTTAGCCTCACTCTATGTTATTGCAAATTACTTTAGTTTCATGTTGAGGGACTATAAGGGAGTGGGGAAAGCTTCTGAAACTCGTAGCCCTGATTGTTTGTGGTATTTGTTTTTGTTTTCTTGGGACCCAGTCATGCTTTATAAAGTACAGGTTGGCTTCAAACTTGTGACACTTCTGGTTCTGACCCCAAATGATGGACATATCGTTGGGCACCACACTTGTCTTGATTATGTGTTTTCAAGGTGTTTTTAGTTAAAAGGACACCTAATAGTAATCACAAGGTTAATTCTCATTTAACTAGTAATCCATTTTCTTCTATTTTACACTGTGCCCCTTTACAGACAGATGACAGGAAATGCTGTTTGTTTGACTTGGGGTTCAGAAATTATCTAGAAGATAGGTATAATTGTAATTTAGGGAACAGGTCTATTAAAAACAAAACTACTGTTTTTTTTTTTTTTAAAGATTTATGTATATGAATGTTTTCCCGGCATGTATGTATATTTACATGTGTATACACTGCACACAGAGACCAGAAGAAGTTGTCTGATCACCTAGAGCTGGAGTTAGGATAGTTGTGAGACTTCATGTAGATGCTGGGAATGGAACCCAGGTCCTCTGCAAGAGCAACAAGTGCTCCATCTCTCCAGTCCCCAGCTGGTTCTTTAATGTGTTATATTAATCAGACCTAAAATCTATACATCTCAATGAGCATCTGTTTTATTTATTAGATTTATTTATATAATTTGTTTGTGTGTATGTATATGTATGGACACATGTGTGAATTAGAGGACAATTTGGAGAAATTGATTTTCTTTTGCAACGATTTGGATCCGATCAAACTCATCATCAGGCATGGCAGAAAGTGCTTATATCTGCCAAGCCATTTACTGGCCCCCAAAATATGTAATGCTTTATGAATTTGCATGTTATCTTTGCATCCAGTCTTCTCTTTCCTCCAAAGTGGATTGCTGTGTTACTGTTTTTAGGTTTGCAATTTTTTTGTTTGTTTTGTTTTTCGAGACAGGGTTTCTCTATATAGCCTTGGCTGTCCTGGAACTCACTCTGTAGACCAGGCTGGCCTCGAACTCAGAAATCTGCCTGCTTCTGCCTCCCAAGTGCTGGGATTAAAGGCATGCACCACCACTGCCCAGGGAGGTTTGTACTTTTGTCATCCCCAATCTGCTGTCAAGCCTGGTTAAACAATGGCAGTGTCTGGTCCTCTTTTGAGACCTGCTCATAATGACTATAAGCTGTTTTAAAATCTTTTCTATTCCTGATACTTAGTTCAATTCAAGGTTGTCCTCTATTAGTTAATTCCTCTTTTGAGAATGGGCTATGTGTCATATTTTCCTCTTTCTTTATATCCTGAGCAATTTTTTTTTGAGACTTGGTCAAAAAACATTTATACATCGTAGCTAACCTAGAACTTGCTGTGTAGACCAGGCTGCTCTTGAACTTTCAGTGATTTTTCTGCCTCTGCCTCTGAAATGATGGGATTCCAGAAATGCACCACCATATGTGGACTGGGACCCTAGGCAGTAAGTATAATATATTGACAAACTCTGGACTCTGTTACCTTCCTACAAAAGACATTGATTGCTTTGTGTTCATATTATTAACTTTCCCTAAATCTTGTTTCTTTTAGTTTGACTGTGTGGCTGTTTGACTGTGTTCAGGGATTGGCCAGGCATGTGGGCAGAATTTATACACAGGTTTTGGGTTCCCCATACCTAATTCTGTTTAGAATTTCTTGTCTTGTCTCTCTAGCTGCTGTCATAGTCTTCAAGTTTGCCCTCTGGTGAAGATTGTAAGGCTGGTGTGAGCTTTGTTAGCTCCATGGATGCCTTTTATGGCACAGTGGGACATCTGGCTGGAAGCCAGAGACAAGGGGGAAACTTACCAGAGCCATTGTCTTCTGTGAAATGTTAGTTCTTACCTGGTCAGCTCTGCATGCTTTTTATTCTCCAGTATTTTCCAGTAGTTTCTTACTTTCTTCCTTCCTTTTTTAAAAGTTAAATTTTGTTGAGTTCATGGTTGATTGCAGGAAACCTGGTGTGTTGGTAGTAGCTATTCGGTCAAGACGATAAGCAAAACCTCTAACTTCTGTCTTGTTTACCACTCTAGAGGAGGTGGGACCTGCAGACTCATGCAATAGCCAACCTTATTCAGAACACCAGACAATTTATACTCAGGGTTAAGATAAGTCACATAGTAGAGTGTGTGGTTGCAAGGACAGTCCATACATGGCTGACAATTGGCATGAGGCAAAAACATGTTTTTCCATAGAGGTATATAAAACAAATAACAATAGCCAGTTGTACTGAGGTAAACTCAGTCCTTCCTATTCACTAAACCTAGGAGGAGCATGGAAGCATAATCCAAGGTCAATTTTGTGTTTTTGAAGAAACTGAGGTCACAAGATTCTTGTCTTGGGTTCTTGAAGTTTTCTCACAAGAACTCAGAATTTTCTTCATGGAACTCTATTCTTGGACCCTGTTCTGACACTATCTCTTCCCTCCCTTTCTCCTTCTCCTCCCCTCCTTTCCTCCCTCTCTTCCTTCTTCTGTTCTCCCTTCTCCCTCTCCCTTTCTCTCTCCCCCCCCCCTTTTTTTTGTTTTTGGACCTAGGTCCATGTACTCCAGTCTGGTCTTTGTCTTACACAGTAGCTGAGGATAGCCTTGAACTTCTGATCCTTCTGCCTCTACCTCCTAGTACTGGGTTACAAGCATGTGCTCCTATATCTGGGTTCTTTTTTTTTTTTTAAAGAATTATTTATTTATTTTATGTATATGAGTACACTGTAGCTGTCTTCAGACACACCAGAAGAGGGCATCAGATTTCATTACAGATGACTGTGAGCCATCATGTGGTTGCTGGGAATTGAACTCAGGACCTCTGGAAGAGCAGTTAGTGCTCTTAACCGATGAGCCATCTCTCCAGCCCATCTGGCTTCAATATAAAGAAAGAAAAGAAAAAGGGAAGAAGAAGGGCTGGAGAGCACTAGCTCTGAGGTTGAGAGCACTGACTGCTCTTTCAGAGGATCTGGGTTCAATTCCCAGCACCCACATGGCAGTTCACAATTGTCTGTAACTCCAGTTCCAGGGGATCTGACGCCCTCACACAGAAATATATGTAAACAAAGCACCAATGCACATAAAAAAAAAAAGTCGCTTTTTGTGGCCATCAGTGTATCACTGCCGCCAAAATGAAATTCAATCCCTTCGTGACTTCTGCCCGAAGCAAGAACCGCAAACGGCATTTCAATGCACCTTCTCACATTCGGAGAAAGATCATGTCTTCCCCTCTTTCCAAAGAACTGAGACAGAAGTATAATGATGTTCTGTCTATGCCCATGCAAAAGGATGATGAAGTTCAGGTTGTTAGGTTGTTAGAGGACACTACAAGGGCCAGCAGATTGGCAAAGTGGTCCATGGGTACATTGAACGAGTCCAGTGAGAGAAGGCTAGTGGCACAACTGTTCATGTGGGCATCCAGCCCAGGAAGGTGGGTATCACCAGACTGAAGCTGGACAAAGACCGAAAGAAGATCCTGGAGAGGAAAGCCAAGTCCCGACAAGTAGGGAGGAAAAGGACAAATACAAGGGAGAAATAACTGAGAAGATGGAGGAATAGAGACATCTCATGCACAGCTTTCATTAAAGACTGCTTACGAAAAAAATAAAATAAAGTCATTTAAAAAATTAAAAAAAAAGGAAAGAAGAAAGCAATTTAATTTGAGTTACCCTTCATGGAGAGCAGTTACCTGGTGGTGCATGTGGTTAGTATACACCCAAGTGGAGAGCAGTTAAGTCGTGGTACACGTGGTTAGTATGGCCACCGAGGTTGTTGTGGTGGCATGTTTCATTCCCAGAATAAGAAAATATTTGGAACTGTGATTCCTAGTTTTTTTGAGTTTGAGAACTTAGAATCTGATAGAAATTGTGGTTCCTTTCCCAGAAAAAAAACACTCATGTTTTCATTTAAAAATTCATAAAATCACCACCCCCCATTTAGAGTTATTTAAATAAAGCAAATACCAACAGATCAATAGAGGTACAAATACTAGTTTGTGTTTTGGCTTGGCCAAAGCAGAAAAATGATATAACCTATTAGATGTTTAGTTAGGGTTTCCCAAAATGTATTTTTGTAGAGACAAATTCACAAAGATAGAGGAGCACCCAACATTTAAGTTGCTCCTAGAAATGGGAGTGAGGGCTAGTGGTGGTGCATGACTTTAATCCCAGCACTCAGGAGGCAGAGACAGCTGGATCTCTGAGTTCAAGGACACCCTGGTCTACAGAATGAGTTCCAGGACAGCCAGGGCCACACACAAAAAAACCCCAGTTTCAAAAAAATCCAAAAAGGGGGAGGGCATTTAATCTTTACATCTGTTGCTATTATAGGTTTGTTTGTTTGTTAGGGTTTTTTTTGTTGTTGTTGTTTTGGTTTTTGAGACAAGGTCTCATTCCTGTAATGTGTGAATTTTCTAGTGATCTACACAGCACAGGGACTAAATGCCTCTGCACACAAGTTTCAGGCAGTGATCTATGTAGGTGTTTCTGTTACTAACTTTTTACTGCTGTTTTAAAAAATTCAGCCCTCTTAAAATGCAGCAGTCCTTTATAAACAATAAAGGATTGAATCATATAAACTAAATGACCTCAGGTTTGTTGATTTCTTTATTTGACATTAAAATATATTCATTTCTATAAAATATATAAAAGGTTTGTTTTATATAAAATATAAAAATTTATATAAAATATTACAAATTATGTTTTAAAGTGTTTTGTCAGTGTATATGTATGTGTACCATGTGTAAGCCTGATGCTTGTGGATGCCAGAGGTGTTAGGCCCCCTGGAACAGGAGTTCTAGATGGCTGTGAACTGCCATGGAGGTGTCGGAGCCAAAGCAGTCAGTGCTCTTAGCCTCTGAGCCATCTCTCCAGGCAGGCCCTGGCTTCACTCTTTACCATCTGGCTGCTGTCGTTTCCCCTGTTCTGTCGTTTATTCCATTGTTGGAGTGCTCATCTTCTTTTAGGGACACCTTGTCACCATTTTAGGAGAGCTCCTGATGCCACAAGCGTTTAGTTTGGACAATGGTAGCCTCTCTGACCCCTGTGTATGTTCAGATATTTTGTGATTTTACTCAGGGGAATTTCTAGGTAAGCTAAGAAGAAATGAGCAAACTTAGCAAGTTTTAGAAGCTTAGAAAGACATGAAGGTGGGTTAAAAATACCTTCTGAGATTTTTGACTGCAAACAGGATCCTTGTGTCAGCTGCTTGCTACTGGATTACTTTATGCAGTAGGTTCAGGCCTGCCATGGGTAGATTTCTGCAGGTGCTGCGGAAAATACTGAGACTGCTCTGTGTAAGCCACAGGCCTTTGTTGTAGTGGCTGCCAGCTGCCTGCTGATTGTGCTAGTCTTCCTTTGTGAAGACTACTAAGCATATTCTGAGAGATGAAATGCACTCAAAAAGAAAGTTTCAAAGAATCTATTGGGCAGAAGGAATAAGGAATTGAGAGAAATTGAAAGTGGTTGATACTCACTTTACTTTAGAAGGAAAGTTGTGTCTTGACAGAAGTTGAAAATTATGAAGAAATGGACTGCTGCTTCTAAGCTTAGGCAAAAACTCAGAGTGGATGAAAAAGACTTTTTTTAGATTAATTTTTTTTACTGAATATTTTATTTACATTTCAGAGCTTATTCCCTTTCCCTGTTTCCTTCCACCCAGAAACTCCCTATCCCATCCCCCCTTCTCCTGCTTCTATGAGGATGTGCCCCTACCTACCCACCCACCCACTCCTTCCTCCCCACCCTCGAATTCCCCCACACTGGGGCATCCAGCCCTCAGGGGACCAAGGGCTTCCTCTCCCACCTTAATTAGCAATATATCTAACTCCCCAATCCCTTCCAGGGTCTCATCTCCTATAGCCTGGGCTGGCCTCAAATTCCATGTAGGCAAGATGACCTTATACTTAAAATTTTTAAATTTATTTTTATGTATGTATATGTGTGTGCCTGTTTGTCTCTGTGTGCACTGTATGCTTGTAGTGCCCATAGAGGCTGGAAGAGGGCATCAAATCTCCTGAAACTGGATTAGAAGTGGTTGTGAGCTTCTGGGAACTGAACTCCTGTCCATTGGAAGAGTAGCTCATGCTTTTAACTGTTGAGCCATCTCTGCAGTCCTGACCTCTGACCTTTTGCCTTCACCTTCAGAGTATTGGGCTAATAGACGTGCACAGATCTGCGTCATCATAACTGGTGCTTTGAACATGCTAGGCAAACCCTGTCAGCTGAGCTACATCTCCAGCTCTAAAAAAGAAACCAGTGAAATGCCTGTGGGATGATTTGTGGGAGGAGCTTAGGTCTGTGCCATTCTATAATGATGAACAATGCATCCCTCTTAATATTGCTGGCCCCCAATGGGTGTGATGATGCATACTTCTAATTTAATTAGAGCACTTGAGAAGCAGAGACAGGCAAATCTTTGTGAATTTGAAGATAGTCTGGTCTACATAGTGAGTTCCAGGACAACCAGGGCTATGTAGAGAGACCTTGCCTTTAAAAAAAAGAAAAAGAAAAAGAAACCAAAGAATATATATTTTTCTGAATTATAGTTAGGATAGAATTCTGTTAGCTAGTATGTACAGACAAGCCCCTGTGTGGTGTGCCACATCAGTCTCCTGAGCGCTGAGATAACAAGTAATGGCCATCACACTCAGCTTTGCAGTCATCCTATTTTGGAATAGAAAATATGTAAGAATATTATGTAAAGTAAGGGTAAGTATTATTTTGTGAGAGTTTTGTTTTAGGTTATATATATTCACATATATGTATCTATATGTGTATATGCACGTACATATGTATGTTTATTGCTTTGTGACATAAAATGTATTTTGTGCTGGAGTCATGGTCAAAAAGTTTGAATAACACTGCTTTATTGTAATACTCTGTTATTTTATTTATCATATAGCATTATGCCAGTACATTCAGGCTTCTAAAGCCAGGGATGGTGCCAGCCCTTTCATTTCAAGTACGACTGAAGGTAAAAACAAAACCAAGCAGTGCACCCAGAGCTTTCTGGTTCTGTCTCTCCAGTGGTGTTTTTACTCTTTGGCCTTTTAACCGTCTTGTGCCTTTTTGAGCAGTAGATTTCTCAGGTTTTTGTCTCTCTAGATGGCAGTTTTTTTTTTCTTGATTCCTTCCTCCTCACTTTAATATTACTTCAGCACATGCAAGTGTTTTTATGAGGAGGCAGGAAAAAACTAAGTTCTAGCAGTTTCAGATGATTCTGAACTTATAGAACAGTCCATTAGCTAGGATCCCCGAAGTCTTCTTAATGTCTCTGTTTTTATTATCACAGAACTACATAGCACACTCTTAAAGTGTTTCCAGTTGATTTTAGGCAAATTAAATGTGGCTTTGAGGGTGGGGGATGGGCGATCCTCTTTCATTTCTTGTACTTTCTCTGTCTTTTACAAGAAAATTAACCATTTAATATAACCATTGGGCTTATAGCAGTGATTTCATTGTGAAGATAGTAATGTCCACTATTAACTGCGCTACACTTTTTCAGCTTCTTATTGATATAGTAACTTTTGATGCCTTTTCTACTTAGGTGGCTGGCATACTAACCCCTTGCCTTCATTTCTATTCCTTGCTGGACTGCCCACTTTGTGTTCATGATCCTGTGATTTAAAGGGACTTTGTGGAGATGGTTTGCTTCATTTGTTTGTTTGTTTGTTTTAACAGGAGAAAATTTTGAGCAGACGCCATTGAGACGAACATTCAAGTCTAAGGTCCTTGCCCGATACCCTGAGAATGTAGACTGGAATCCCTTTGACCAGGATGCAGTGGGAATGGTTAGTATTTGTTAGCTGTGGAATTAGTGCAGAGTAATTTATAGAAAGGTTTTGAATCCTGGGTGTGGTAGCAGTACTTGTTCTGTTTGATTTTTGGGGTGCTATGGTTTAAATTCCAGGCTTATTGATGCTGGCCAAAACATCATTGAGGTATGACCCCAACACCAGTAGTTCTTGAAGAAAGGATTATAGTACATATTGCCTATGATTCTGTATTTGATCAACGTATCAAATATTCTGAAAAATCACGCTTCTATTGTGTCAGACAAATATATAGTAATGCATCAGTGTGTGTATTGTATTAGTGTGGGAGAGCTTTAGGGAAGGTAGACAGATGTCCAACATGGTAGATTGATTGTGGCTAGCTGATTTGGGTTCTGGAGAGGACAAGGAATGCTCTCACTACTTGTTTTCCTATTGTCTTTTGCAGCTGTGCATGCCCAAAGGGCTGGCATTCAAGACCCAGGCTGATCCCAGGGAGCCACAGTTCCATGCTTTTATTATCACAAGAGAGGATGGCTCTCGGACATTTGGGTTTGCCCTTACCTTTTATGAAGAAGTGACCAGCAAGCAGATCTGCAGTGCAATGCAGACCCTCTATCACATGCACAATGCTGAGTATGATGTCCTTCATGCCCCGCTAGCTGATGGTGGAGACCAGAGTGGCATTGAAGATGGTGAAGGCATTCCTGGGATGAAGCTGCAGCGCTTCAACTCCTATGACATTAGCAGGGACACACTCTATGTCTCTAAATGCATCTGTCTCATTACACCCATGTCTTTCATGAAGGCATGTCAGAGTGTGCTGCAGCAGCTGCACCAGGCAGTCACATCACCTCAGCCCCCTCCTCTGCCCCTTGAGAGCTACATATACAACGTACTCTATGAGGTGCCACTTCCACCTCCTGGCCGCTCCCTGAAGTTTTCTGGAGTCTATGGGCCAATAATCTGCCAGAGACCAAGTACCAATGAGCTTCCTCTATTTGATTTTCCCGTCAAAGAGGTCTTTGAACTGCTTGGGGTGGAGAATGTGTTTCAACTTTTTACCTGTGCCCTTCTGGAGTTTCAAATACTGCTCTACTCACAACGTAAGTCAGTGTTGACTAAAACTCTCCACCCATTTGGGGTCCCTGCTTTCTATAGTCACATATAATGGGTCTGAATTTAAAAGTCAAGGGCTATTACAATCTTTTGCAGGTGGATGGAGAGTGGATGGATCCTGAGGAGCTAGCATTTCTGGTTGGCTATCATCATGGCCTTTTGGTAGACACTTTTTAGTTTTGGAGGGACTACTACTTCTGATTGACACTGAAAAGGGTTATGGCTAGTGGCCTCCAGCAGTTCTGATCCATCAGTTCTGTTCTGTATTCTCCTTTGGCTTGACAGTAAAATCAAGGATAACTCTTTTATACTGAGAAGATGAATTGTTGCTTCTTTCTGTTGTTATCAGAATTGTTCCTATATGAGAGTTGAATGTGAATAGCAGGTTTAGAAAGAACACTAAGGTAGTTGAGAACAAACAGTTTGTTTACTCTGCGAGTCAGACCAGTATCATAAAATCCAGTATATAGTGCACAATGTGCCAGGCATTATTTCAAGGGTGGTAGATAAAAGTGATGGACAAAGGGAAAAAAAAAAACCTTTCTTAGTGGAATTTGTATTTCAATGAGAGAAAAGGAGTTAGTAAATAAGTAAAATAGGCAGATGGAAGGTAGTTCAAGACTTTGGAGAAAGATAAGATAGAAGGATGATATTTGGGGGAAAAGGTTCTGGTTGTTTTAAAAGAAAAGATTTATTTTTATTATTTTAAGTTTGTGTGTGTGTGTGTGTGTTTGCATGTGGGTATGTGCACATAAGTAGAGGTGCCTGCAGAGTCTATAGGCATCAGATTCCCCTGGAGCTGGAGTTAGACAGTTGTGAACCACCTGATGTGGTGGGTGCTGGGAACTGAAGTTGGAGCCTCTGGGAGAGCAGCCAAGTGCTTTTAACCACTGAGCTGTCTGTTATGCCAGCCCAAATTCCAGTTTTCAATAGAATGGTTTACTTTATTTTTTCTTTCTACTTTACTTTATTTTTTTGTTTGTTTATTTATTTATTTATTTGGGGTTTCGAGACAAAATTTCTCTGTGTAGCTTTGGCCATCCTGGAACTTCCTCTATAGACCAGGATGGCCTTGAATTTACAAAGGTCTGCCTGCCTCTGCTTCCTGAGTGCTGGGTTTCAAGGTGTATGCTACCACCACCCAGAAATACAGTAATTTTTAAAACAATTTATTTTTATTTTAGATTACAAACAGGGTCTTTTTTCCCCCACAAAGATTTATTTTGTTTTTAAATATGTATATGTTTTGTATGGGTGTGTATACATGTGCTCAAGTGCTCACGAAAGCCAGAGGCTTCAGGGTTTTTGGAGCTGGTGTGGGGCACTTGTAAGCATCTGACATGGATGCTGGAAATAAATACAGGTCCTGTGGAAGAGCAATATGTGCTCTTAACTGCTGAGCCATCCTTCTCCGCTCTAGGTGATTGTTTTAAAAAGTAGGTTAGGTCTCTTTGAATAACTTCTGTAGTTAAAATGTTCCAGGTTGGGTTTATGGTGGTTCAGTAATTAAAAGCACTACTCACATAAGTCTGGCAGTCTTAAGTTTGATTCCTGATACCTATATAAAAGTTGAAGAGAACGAACTTTCTAGAGCTATCTTCTCACCTTCTCATGTATGCAGTGGCATGCACACCCACCCTTAGTACCCTCCCCCACACTCATTAGTTGACAGTTTCTCAGCCTTTGTCTTTTATGATGTTGACATTTAAAAGATACTCTGTGTGTGTTGTATATTTTTAGGATTCAGTTGCCTTAGAGTTAGTTATATGGGAAAAGAAATTTTCCCTGCACAGTTGCAAGGCTTTTCCTATTCATTTTCTCACTGAGGCATTCTGAGTGCTAGAGCAGTAACTGGTATATAAGGGTAGCTAATAAATACTTATTAAATGAATAGGTACTAGTTACCTTTATTTTAATCCTATATATATCACCATACACACACACACACACACACACACACACACATGTGTGTGTGTGTGTGTGCGAGTAACTTACTATACTCTACATGCATGCAGGAGTCTGTGGGTCCAGAAGAGGATGTCGGGTCCTCTGGAACTATGGCTACAGGCAGCTGTGAGCCTCCTAGTATGGGTGCTAGGAACTGAATCTGGATCCTCTAGAAGAGTAGTTAGTGCTTTTAGCCATTGAGCCATTATTCTAGCCCTTGAGTAACATTTTGGTTGTTGTTTTATTTTTATGTATTTATTTTTTTGAGGCATGATTTTTTTTTTTTTTTGAGACAGGGTTTCTCTGTGTAGCCCTGGCTGTCCTGGAACTCACTCGGTAGACCAGGCTGGCTTCGAACTCAGAAATCCGCCTGCCTCTGCCTCCCAAGTGCTGGGATTAAAGGTGTGCGCCACCACCGCCGACCGGCGAGACATGATGTTTCTACTTATCTCTGGCTGACCTGGAATTTGCTCTGTAGACCAGAGCTGCCCTTAAACGCCTGTCTCTCTCCTCCACTCCCATTAAAGGTGTGGGCCATTTGGCACCATAAATAATATTTTTAAAAAATATTCTAGGTATCATTTTTTAAACTTTTAAAAATTTAAGAATAATTTATTTATTTTATGTATATGAGTAAACTGTAGCTGTCCTCAGATACACCAGAAGAGGGAATCAGATCCCATTAAAGATGGTTGTGAGCCACCATGTGGTTGTTGGGAATGGGTTCTGCTGCTCAGAACCTCTGGAAGAGCAGTCAGTGCTCTTAACCACTGAGCCATCTCTCCATGTGAGTACTCTATTTGCTTGTATGCCTGCATGCCAGAAGAGGGCATCAGATCCTATTATATAGATAGTTATAAGCCACCCTGTTGTTGTTGGGAATTGAACTCAGGACCTTTAGAATTGCAGTTAGTGCTCTTAACTACTTAGCCATCTCTCCAGCCCTCTGGTACTCTATTAAGAGTCTAGTTAGTGAGATACTGTAATTGTCCATTTGAGAGAAGGTGAAAGAAAGCTGGAGCTAAGGAAGTATATTGTTAACTGCTATTGGGGTTTGAGACCTAGTTTGAAGATGAAGTAATGGAGACTCTTTTGGCTTTGTTCAGAATTTACACACACACACACACACACACACACACACACACACACACACACACA
>NW_021604629.1:3002229-3016281 GCF_004785775.1 Grammomys surdaster | reverse complement strand
ACACACACACACACACACACACACACACACACACACACACACACACACAGGTGTCCATGGAGGCCAGAAGAGGGCATTGGATCCTCTGGAGCTGCAGTTACAGGTAATGTGAGCCTCCTGATGTGGGTGCTGGAAATCGAGCTTATGTCCCCTGGGAGAGCCGTATTTGCTCTTATGTACTGAGCCATCCCCCCAGACATCTGTTTATTTGTTTGTTTTGAGTCAGGATTTCAGTCTGTAGCTCTGCTGACCTAGAGCTGCAGGAGTCTACTCGGTCTTTCTATCTCTGCTCCCCTGCTGTGAGTACAGGCATGATCCATCACAACTTGCAGAACAACTATGAATTGAAGAGCACATACCTATCTAAAATAAACAGCCACTAATTCCAGTTGGTTTCTTGAGGGGCTACTGGCCTGATGTTAGTAAATCTTCCAGTTTTTCATATGAACCCAGACTTTCTTAGATAAAATTTGTGAATATTAAATGATGGCAACAATGTTGTGAAACACTATAGGCCAAACAAAAAAGCATCTGTTGATGAGTGGTTCCTGAGGCTTCCTTTTGTTACCTTCTGAGTAAAAATATAGTCTTGTTCTATGTAATAACTTTCTGGGCAGTGGCAGACTGTTCATGTGGTCTAGTGGTGGTCCCATAAGATTATGTCACCAAGTCATAGTGCCTTAGTTTGTGTATATATATTCTGTAGTGTGTCCTTTAGCACAAGGACAGAATTGTGATGCTTTTTTTTTTTTTTGAACAAGTTACAAAGACATGCTCATTTTTTCGAATTCTAGTGAGCTTTAAACAAGCTCCTTTTATTAGAAGTAATTGTCCATTACAGTGTGGAGAAGAACTGTACGAGGACTTAGCCAGTTGTTTGGAGCTCAAGTATTGATAGTCGAGTGTTATGGAATGCTATGGCAAAGGAGATGCTGATGTTATTGTTGGTGCTAGTGTACAGAAGAGGATTTGGGTGTATGACTCCTGGAGCTTAGCATTCTAGTGTGGGTACCACAGATTGCTGGATCCCTGAGGTATTCATTGTTCAGCCATCCTTCAAGGTGGGAGGCTGCTTTAAAAAACAAACAAGCAAGCATCACAACAACAAAACACTTAAAAGGTAGAGGAAGAAAACTCACAACTTATACAGACCAGAAGGATATAAAACTCAAAATTTCTCTTATCTGTTAAAACAAACCACACAAATGGAAAGAAGATAGCCTTGAAAATGGGGATTGTATTATTCTCAGTCTTGTTTTTAAGAATGTCATAGTTTCAATTGCATTGCAAGAAGCTCTTCAGAGATTTAAATCTAGAGCCAATAAAATTACATGTTTCAGATACTAAATTAGATTTATCTTGAAGATGAGAGGAAAAGCAAGACTTAGGTTTTTACAATGTCGAAAAGCCTGCTTATACGGAGCAGAGAATGACTCTCTCCAGCATATCAGGATATATGTATGGGCTGATAGATATGTGGACCTAGTTCTTAACCACTGTACCCATGAGCTGAGCAGTATCCAGGACAATTAAACCTCACAATGATCGAGGGCGTTTTGGGGGCTGCCTCACTTCCATGGTGTTTTGCCACAAGATGGGATGCTGTTACCCATGAGCCAATGAGATCAGCCAGCCACAGAGCGAAGTAGCATCTGCTTTATTCACTTTGGAGAGGAGAAGGAGGGGGAGGCTCTTTTGTTTTCTTGTGGTTAGGAAAGGAAAGGCCTCTGCTTGCCTCCATCCCTCTCTCGTTCCTTCTCTCCTTTGCTCCCTCCCATGCACCCAATCTCAAAATGGTGTGTGGAATATGTCTTCAGAATACGTGTTTAAGTGCCAGTATTGGGAAGAGAAGGGATGACTCATCTGGAGTTAGCCCAGAGACCTATAGATCAGGCCCAGCGTCTCTTCACCAGTGGCAAGCCCGGGCTGCTATATTTTGTATATTTTTGAGGTTTCTTACAGCTCCCTTTTCATATTGATACAATTCTAGAGTGGCTTACAGAACAGAGGAGAGTATTTGCTTATTTATTATAAAAGATATGTTTGAGACCAGCCTGATAGGACTGCACAGTGGAGGTATCCCCATGCTGGCTTCTTTGGGTGAGCCTCACTCCAGCACCTCAGTATGTATACTGGCCCAGAAGCTCTTTGAATCTATTTTTTATTTTTTTATTTTATTTATTTTTTTTTAATTTTTTTTTAAAAGATTTTATTTATTATATATATATACGACAAGTACACTGTAGCTGTCTTCAGACACACCAGAAGAGGGCATCAGATCCCATTACAGATGGTTGTGAGCCACCATGTGGTTGCTGGGAATTGAACTCAGGACCTCTGGAAGAACAAGCAGTGCTCTTAACCACTGAGCCATCTCTCCAGCCCTCTATTTTTTATTTTTATTTTTTTATTACTATACAAGCTTGAGTGGTGACCTCTTTGCTCTTTGGTGATTAAGTTTCTAGCATTTGTCCCTTCTGCCCTGAGATCAGAGCTGGAGTAAAGGAGCCAGCCTCTACTCATGCCTTTCTGGTGATTAGAACTTACCTTGGAGCAAACTAGGGGAGGCCTCTACCCCACCCCTCAGCCACCACTCATCTCAGTATCTAAAAATTTTCAGGGTTCTTAGGAGCTGTATGCCAGGAACTTAGGACGAAGACCAAATATATATTCCTCACACAAATAGCAAATTGACTATAAGTCATACTTTCCTTTGATTAGCCAGGAGCAAGAGGCAGAGTCTCACAGGCTACCTTTAAGCTCATGGCACTCTTTGCCTCAGCGTCAGTGCTGGGATTGTAGTCATGAGCCACCATGTCCAGCTAAACTCACAAAGTCGTGTTGTGTCCAGAAGTGTTGGAGTGGTAAGTGATCTTGTTTTGCTATCTGGAGAGCCAAAAATCCTAGTTACCCCAAATATGCTTAACATATTCTTGAATAGAGGTGCCATTTATTCTTTCTGTTGTTTTTCTGTATATTACATTTTATTACTACTTAGACCTGTGTGTTTGATAGGAGTCTGCTGGGGGTCTGAGTCTGTGACTTCCAATAGGGAGTCATAGTGGTCCTTGGGTCAGTTGAATTGTATTGACACTTTGAGCCTTCTCTTTGAGAAGCAAGCATCTCAGTTGACTAAGTGTGCTTATTCTGTTGTTTTTTCTCCCCCCCCCTTTTTTCCCCTCTGACCTAGATTACCAGAGACTGATGACCGTGGCGGAGACAATTACAGCTCTGATGTTTCCTTTCCAGTGGCAGCATGTCTATGTCCCTATCCTCCCAGCTTCTCTCCTGCATTTCTTAGATGCTCCTGTTCCATACCTGATGGGCTTGCATTCCAATGGCTTGGATGACCGCTCAAAGTTGGAGCTGCCTCAGGAGGTGAGAAGAGAAGCCAAGTGCTGTGCCACTGGCCATCTCAGCATGGGGAGAGGAAGATTCTGGGAGGAGCCATGATGCCACCAAGGGCCTTTTTGGGGAGTAGGGTGCTGAAAAGGGCACAGGGAACATGAATAACTTTTCAGGAAAAAATACAATGAACTGTTAGCTCCAAATTTATATCACTCTAGAGTCTTCATCATCTGATGTACTCAGTATGATTTTATTTTTTATTATTTTTTTCCCATACACATTTTTTTTTCAAACGTGTTTCTCAGTTTTATTGCCATCTTTGGCTTCATGTGTACCTGGGACAAATTCTGTCCCCTTTAGGACTCTACATCCTCATTCTCCGTGCAGTTTAGACATGTGGGCACGTGAAGAAGCTGCTCGGAAACAAGCAGTGTTCTTAATGGGGCTGTTTGAGGAATTGCTTGTGTAAGAGACTCCAGTGTTCTGTGTGTTCTGGCATGTGGGTCCTCTGCTCTGTGACTTTCCCCATCGTTAGAACAGCCTTGCACCTGAGTTTCTGGCCTACCGCTGTGGTCGGCCTGGGAAGGAGTAGTCAGTGGGATGCAGAGCACTGGCGTCCTTCAGAAGCAGCTCTGTGTTCACCCAGGCTTGTCCTCAGAAGGCCACACATTTTTGAGGGCAGTTGCCTAGCTGGGTATTTTCTACCCTGATTTATAGCAGGCAACCTCTGTGGGGATAAAGAGCTGCAGGTCAGTTTTTTTAAAAAGAGTAAACCATTACACAAGATGAGGTAAGAGTAATGATATCCTTGAAACATACTTTTATGTTTTTTTTTTCTCAAGAATACATGTTCATAGTTTTATAAAATGAACAATAAAGGAAGAATTAGCTCACATTTTATTACTCAGGTAATTTAGCATTTTAGTTGACATCTTTAAGCTATAAGGGATCTTTAAACTCAGCTGTTGGAGGAGGGAGGGTTAAGGCAGGATGAAGGACCTTGATGTGGTTCTGTGCCAGGTAGCGTCAGGATACTGAGATGGTAAGTTTGGAGTATAAAGAGACTTTTGTAGAAGAGTGTTCATTTCTTAGACCCTCACATTAGAATCCATCAGTTGCAGCCGTATCTTTGGCCATCAGAAGTCTATAAAAAGACCCTTTGTTCTTTTTAACACCAACACATGATCTCAGCTGGCCTTGAGCAAACGAGAGGCAGAGCCGGTCTTGTGAGGCATCTTTTGTTTTGACTTCTCTTTGGGGTTTCATTGTCTGAAGACAGCCATGTCAGAAAGTAAGCTTGAGAGCATTGGAGTGAGGAAGGGGCTGTCACTTTCTGCCTGTCCCTTTCTTTTCTTTCCATCCGGCTTCTTTGAGGACACTCTCAGTAGCTTTCCCCCAGGATCCTGTGTGCTGAGGTCCCCTCAGTGATGGACTCAAAGATGCACTGAGGGAGAACTGACTGATTGGGTTTGGGAACTAAGGTTGGCAAAGGACTCTGTGGCCCTTTGAAGGAAGAGTTTAGGAGAGTTTTGGGGATTTGGAGGATTCATGAGGACTACCGTAGACAGTAGCTGTCTTACCATGGTCCCTTCCAGCATGGCAGAGGTGAGCAGAGAACCGATTGTTTGGCTTCAGTGTCTTTGCCAGGTTTTGCATCTTCACAAAGTAAGTCACTCGGGTGCCACTGGGCCTTTTCTCAGTTATAGGAAAGGATGCTTGAGGGTTTGGTCATGGGTTTATAAATTGCTTCAGCTTGCCAGCTTGTGCTAAGAGGAAACAGCATGAGACTGTTTTATGAGCCTAGAAGTTAAATGGCCTCCTTTTTCATTTTGCCCTCTTACCCCTCCCTTTTCAGCGCAGTTTTGCAGAGTGACTAGTGAAGAGAGCTAGAGGTTCCTGTGTATCTTAGCCTCCTCTGTGTGCTTGAGCTACTTTCCTCAGGCACTTCTCATCAAGGGTACCACATATATGTACACAGAATTTGAGGTTGATAAAATTCTTTATAGATGGGATGGAGAGGTAGCTCAATGGAAGATCACTGGCTATTCTTCCAGAGGACCTCGATTCCGTTCTCAGCACCCACTTGGTGGAACTAGTTCAGGCGATCTGATGCCCTCTTCTGACTTCCACAGGTATCAAGTACACTTATGGTACCCAGACATGCATGCAGGTGTATGGGAAGGGGGGGCAATAAAGAAAGCATCACACTAGCTATCCATGATTAGAGAAGAGGTTTTATTGTGAATAAGAGGGAAAATATCCAGAGCCTTGTGGAAGAGTCCAGATCAGAGAGAAAAAGAAGCAGGCTAGACATGACCAGGGCTAGGGAAGTGGGGCTGGGAGGGTGGTAGCAGAAAATATTGAGTTGTAAGGAGGATGAGTAGCTACAGGATGTCTCAGGGGGTTGGTGTGGTGAGAAGGGCCAGAAGGGTAGCAGACGAGGGGGCTTTGAAATGTATGATAGGTACTTGTGAATGAGATCTGAGGCGCCTGTAGGCTAGTGTGGAGTTTGATATGCTGATAACCACAGGTATCTGTCATTGGAGCCTCCTGTCCCATTTGCCAAAAGCAAGGGAAATGACTCCTTTGGCTGATTGGGAGCCTGTTTTACAAGTTCCTGAGGAATGCTGGCTTTTATCTAACCACCAGAAATTCTCCTATAGGACCTTGAATTGGGCCAAGACTGGAGAGTGTACTGCTTGAGACCTAACTCAGGCAAAGCATCCATACAGATTTAATACATAAATAAAAAAGAATACTTTATGGACACTCTCTGTTTGACTCACAACAGTAGGAGAGAAGCCACCAGGCATTATTGGGTGAATCTAAGTATTCTAGTTGCTTTCGTGTTTCTTGTTGGAAAAACTGCCCTTACCCCCTTTTTAAAAGATGAGCCAAGGGGTAAATAAGAAATGGAAATGTGTGCCTTTCATTCTGTCAGCTGTGTAAAGGACCCTTGACTAGATGAGTTGATTTTGTTTTGATTTTCTTTTTTGATGGCTTGGCCTAAGAGCGTTAATAATGTTAAAAATCTTAAAAGAATAAGTAAAAAGTAGTCTGTTTTTAGGTTATAAATATTTATTGGCCTTTAATGAGGTAGAGTCAACATTGTCATCTAGTTAGAGGAACTCAGAAGTAAAGTTTAAAGTGATTCTTCTAGTCTTTGAAGTTTTGAGATGGGAAGCTTTCTTTTTATAGTTACAGGTTGATAAGGTAAATTATGCACTCACCATAAATGATAGAGGGATCTGTTCAAATTGTAGCTTTGTAGATGAATTTTGTGGGATGACTGTGTTATCAAGTTGATTTTGTTATCCTCTGCTTCTTTCAGAACACAAAGGCTATTGAGCTAAGGGTAAACTTGTATGTCACTGGGGCAGGATTTGTTATATAGTAACAGTGCTTTGCTGTAGAAAGGACCCTTATCTTATGCCATAAGGAAACCCATTTCACATAGATTAAAAGTTAAAGGGGGGGGCAGTGAGGCAGCTCAGTGGGTAAAAGGCACTTGCCAGCAAGCCTGGCAATCTGAGTTAAATTTTTGGAACCCACCTGGTGGAAAGAAAGAGCCTACTTCCGAATGTTGTCTTTAATTTTGCTTGTGCACACATACTCAGTCACAAACACATGTAAATGTCCTATTAAAATATTTGACATTATAATTCTCAAAAACAACTTGATAACAGGTTTTTATATAAATGGGAGAAACATATTCTTAACCCTTTAGTAATCTGTTGGAATGAAGGCAATGCTACATGTCTTGTAAGGACAGGTTAGTAAGATAAGCATGTAAACAGCTCTTCCAGTTTATAGTGCAAGAAAATTAATAAGAACAAGGATTTTTGTTTGTTTGTTTGTTTTTTCGAGACAGAGTTTCTCTGTGTAGCCCTGGCTGTCCTGGAACTCACTCTGTAGACCAGGCTGGCCTCGAACTCAGAAATCCACCTGCCTCTGCCTCCCAAGTGCTGGGATTAAAGACGTGCGCCACCACTGCCCGGCCAAGAACAAGGATTTTAAAGTATTAAATTGATCAAGCAAGACTTGACTATCAGCTGAGGTGATAATGAGCATCACTAGTGTATGACAGGCATTAGGCTGAGTTCAAATCCCAGTGCTACCAAGTATGACCATAGGTATGTGCTTGGCCTCCATCAGGTTTTTAAATTAAGAAGTATGGGTTTTACCTACATGTATATGTATGTCTTTGTGCCTGGTATCCATGGAGGCTAAAAGAGGACAATGGGCCTGTTGGATCTGGAGTTACAGACAGTCGGGAGATGCCATGTGGGTGCCATGCATATTGTCTTTAGTCAGTTTCATCTGTAAACTAAGACTAGATGGTGACAAGTCCAGACATTTAGCACTGTGTGAGAGCTGACTGAACCTCTCAGCACGAAGAAGAAAGGACTGTAACAACCAAATCTTGAAAATTAGGAGTGAAGTGTAGAAATGGGTGACCACAAGTGCTCAGCACTGGGCCAGACTTTGACACTTGTCACTGACTGGAGTCCATTGATTCGGGAAGCTTTGGAGTGACAGCCATCATGGTTTCACAACTACTTTTAGCTATTTCCCCAGCATTTTACCTCTGAGGAAAGGTTTTATTTTAGAAAGCAGAGGGAGCTCGAGGCGGAGGGACTGTCCATTGTCTCCGTCTTTACACACTGCACCTCACGTTTGTCATCTCATTACCCATTGTCTTTTCTAAAACTTCTCTCTTGGGGCTCCATTTGTTCTCACCTCCTGTTTTGATTTTCAGGCTAACCTCTGCTTTGTGGATGTTGACAACCACTTCATTGAGTTGCCAGAGGACTTGCCTCAATTTCCCAACAAACTGGAGTTTGTCCAGGAGGTCTCTGAGATCCTCATGGCCTTCGGTGTCCCCCCTGAAGGTAACCTCCACTGCAGTGAAAGCGCCTCAAAGCTGAAGAGGATCCGCGCCTCTGAGCTTGTGTCTGACAAGAGGAATGGGAACATTGCCGGCTCCCCATTGCATTCCTATGAGCTCCTCAAGGAAAATGAAACGATTGCTCGGTTGCAAGCTTTGGTCAAGAGGACTGGAGTGAGTTTGGAAAAAGTAAGATGCTGAAAATAAGTTTGTACAGAGTGGGTCTGTGTTTGAATACTGTCCTGGGGAAACTGGACTTAGGATGAGAGAGGACCCAGGTCAGGACAGTGCACTGTTTTGTTTTTTTGTTTGTTTGTTTGGTTTTTTTTTTTTAAAATAAAGTTTTTTTTTTTTTTTTGGTGTTCTTTTGTTTGTTTGTTTGTTTGTTTTGTTTTTTTCGAGACAGGGTTTCTCTGTATAGTTCTGGCTGTCCTGGAACTCACTCTGTAGACCAGGCTGGCCTCGAACTCAGAAATCCGCCTGTCTCTGCCTCCCAAGTGCTGGGATTAAAGGCGTGCGCCACCACCGCCCGGCTTTAAATAAAGTTTTTATAGACAGGATTTCTTTTTGTAGACCAGACTGGTCTTGAACTTAAGAGATCCACGTGCCTCTGCCTCTCAGGTGCTGGGATTAGAGGTGAGTGTCATCATCACCCAGCTGACAGTGCATAGTTGTGAGCAGTGAAGGAATGCCTCCTATAGGAGACTTGAGTACAAGCTGCTATTCTAGCAATTGTTACTTGATCTAACAGTCAGGTTGGCTTCTTGTGCACGTCAGGGAGAGCCTGTTGCTGTTCTGTGTGAAATTCTGCAGTGATTGGGAAGAATTGTGGACCTTTCATATCCATTGCCCTGTGACTTCACAACAGCCAGACCTTTAAGCATTTTCACCCAAGATTCAGAGTCTAGTCAGAGTTCAGCTGCAGTTTAAATCAGACCCTGCGATGCTGAGCTCTCCCCAGGGTACACCTGGTTTTCCAGTTTCTGAGTTTGATGATATCAAGCTTTCTGTGCTTGTTTGCCCATGTCTTTACCTTCCCCATTCTCATTGCTAAACGACTTTGGTTAGGTACACATGCATGTTAGGCGTTGTAATGATTGTGTTGGACTTCCTTTTTTTAGGGATCAGCTATATATCATTTTTATTTTGTAAAGTACAGCAGATTAAAAAAAAGTTATACCAGTTGAACAGAGAAATATTTAGGAAGATTAAAAATGTATCTCTGTTTTAAAAAGAGCAATCCTTGAAAGGAAAGAAAATTAATTCCTCCTTCTCCCCTCAAAGAAAGAAACCAAAGAAAGGTAACATCCTTAGCTTGTGTTGGAATACCTTCAGATTGACCTCTTGTTTCTCCACCTTAGAGTCTCTCCTCCCGCCCCCCCTTCTCTTTACTTCCTACCTGGTTGCCAGGCAAATTTCAACTGCTAAGCTATATCCCTTTAATTTCTAGACTCCCTCCCTTTCTTCCCATTTTTACTTTAGTTTTCACCGTCTCACCCTTTGTTGTTAAGATCAATAGGGAAAAATCAGATGTATTTCTTGGTATAAAAGTATAATTGTTCATATCCTCACCTGTTCCCCCCCCTTTTTTTTTTTTAAATTTTAAGTCTTACTCCCAGGGATTCATTTATTAAAAATCATTAAGTTTACATATGTTAAATATGAACTAAAATCTGACATACAGTGTTCTTGTTTCTTCTTACTCATTTTATAATTTTTATGCTAAATAAGATACTATACATGTCGAGAATTCATTCTTTTTTTTTTTGGATGTTTTATTTACATTTCATATGTTGTCCCCTTACCCCACCCCCCACCCACCCAGGAACCCCCTATCCCCTCACTCCTCCTCCTACTTCTCTGCAGATGTACCCCTACCTACCCCCCACTCCCACCTCCCCACCCTCAAATTCCCATCCCCTGGGGCATCCAGCCTTCATGAGGCCAAGTATCTCTTCTCCCACTTATGCCCAGTAGGGCCCTCCACTCTTACGTATACAGCTGAAGCCATGGGTCCCTCCCTAAGTGCTCCCAGGCTGGTTGTTTAGACCCTGGGAGCTGTGGTTGGTTGGTATTGTTGCTCTCCTCATGGGGTCACAAACCCTTTCAGCTCCAATGGCCTTCACTCTGACTCCTCCATTGGGAACCCCATGATCAGTTCAATGTCTAGTTGTGAGCATCTGCCTCTGAATATGTCAGACTCTTGAAGATCTCTGAGGAGACATCTATATCCGGCTCTTATCAGCATGCACTTTCTGACTTCCACATCAGCATCTACCTTTGGTGACTGCACATGGGATGGATACTCAGGTGGAATGGTCTTCAGACGGCCCCTCCTTCAGTTTCTGTCCCTCACTTTGTCTCCATATTTGCTCCCTTGAGTATTTTGTTGCTCCTTCTAAGAAGGACTGAATCACCCCCACTTGGTCTTCCTTCTTTATGAGCTTCATGTGGCCTGTGAGTTGAATCTTGGGCATTTCAAGGTTCTGGGCTAATATCCAATAATCAGTGAGTGTATACCATGTGTGTTCTTTTGTGATTGGCTTACCTCACTCAGGATGATAATTTCTAGTTCCATCCATTTACCTAGGAAATTCTCGAATTCATTGTTTTTAATAGCTGAGTAATACTCCATTGTGTAAATGTACCACATTTTTTGAATCCATTCCTCAGTTGAAGGACATCTGGGTTCTTTCCAGCTCCTGGCTATTATAAATAAGGCTGCTATGAACATAGTTGAGCATATGTCCTTGTTATATGTTTATATGTTATATGTTTTTTTAAAGCTGGGAGTTCGTGAGGATCCCAGTAGCAATAAAGATTTCAAAGTTCAGTGTGATGAAGAAGAACTCAGGATTTACCAGCTGAACATTCAGATCCGGGAAGTTTTTGCCAATCGCTTTACTCAGATGTTTGCCGATTATGAAGTGTTTGTCATCCAGCCCAGCCAGGATAAGGAGTCCTGGTTCACCAACAGAGAGCAGATGCAGAACTTCGATAAAGTGAGTGAGACCTTGTGGGGTGGTGCGCATGAGAGTACCTTGCAGCTTGAAGAAGTGACTACATATGACATCACTAGAAAAGTCAAGTAGAGGCAGGCATGCAGGATTAGTTAGGTGGTTTACCTCTAGCCAGTGCTCCCTCCCCTTGTTTTGATTTTGTTTTGCTTTGTGATCCTGGAAAGGATTCTTTCTCTAGGCAGAGGTGTATGTGTAGTTGAATGTCTGGGCTGGCTGTGTCGGTCGGTCGGGAAATCGAGCTTTTATGAGAGTTAACAAAGGGGAAGATGGTTGTAGTTGGCTTTTCATAAAGATGTAGGATACTTCAGAGATTTGCCCCACTTCAACCCTTGTGATGGTCAGGGCTACTCTATTCTCTTCTTTGTTGTTGACTACTTCTGTTTGGTTCCCCTAGGCATCCTTCCTGTCAGATCAGCCCGAACCCTACCTGCCCTTCCTCTCAAGATTCCTAGAGACCCAGATGTTTGCATCTTTCATTGATAACAAGATCATGTGTCATGATGATGATGATAAAGATCCTGTCCTCCGGGTCTTTGACTCAAGGGTAGACAAGATCAGACTGTTAAATGTTCGAACACCTACTCTTAGGACATCCATGTACCAGAAGTGTACCACTGTGGATGAAGCAGGTAAGGCCTCTTTGGCCTCTGGGACCTCATTGGTAACATGTCCCTTTTCCTCAACATGTATGCTTCTTTTCTCATGTTTTGCCTTTAAGTATGTTATCATGTGGCCTGCAATGTTTTTCATTATTATTGAATGTATGTATGTATGTATGTATGTATGTATGTATGTATGTATGTATTTAAAGACAGCTATCCTGGAATTCACTATATAGACCAGGCTGGCTTCAATGCATAGAGTTCCACCTGCCTCTGCCTCATCACAGACACTGAAGGTGTGTATCACCATGTTTTTCTTTCTTCTTTATTTTCTTGTTTGCTATTTTCTTTTGATCTGGAAATCATTTTTGTTTGTTTGTTTGTTTGTTTGTTTGTTTTTGAGGTAAGAGTCCCTCTTGACTGGCCTAGAACTGCTATTTAAGGCAGGCTGGCCTTGAACTCCTGCCTCTGAAAATCATTTTTAAAATTAGGATTTCCCTTCCTTTTCATTTCCCATCAAGTGTATTACACGTGACAATGGCAGTATTGGAACAGCTGAGGACTGTGAAGCTAGAGATCTGGTCATTCGGGGCTCTACCTTTCTGCCATAAGAGTGAGGCAGTCAGTTCTCAGTCCATCTGTCATCCATGTGTTGAATCTGTAGGGTGATTTGAGTTACTCTTGCCTGTTATCAGATGATGTAGTACCATGGGTCTATTGGAATATAGGGTTTAAGCTATGGAATGAAGAGCTAACCAGCCCTCACTTTAAAGGCTTTTTCAGAAGAGAAAAAAAACCTGAGGTCTTTTTTTTTCTCAGGTTTTTTTTCTCAAGAAGAGAGGTGTCATGGTGTCACCTGTAGCAGCTGTGCACTTTGTTCTAAAGCACCAGAGATCTCACTGCAGATGCACTAGAGCAGTCTTCTTGCCACTGACCTTATATCCCCAGTCTTTGGGACTGCTCTAGACTCTATCTAGGCTTCTCCTCTGTGTGTTCCAGGGCAGTTAGCGGAGACATTTGTAAGAATTACTTCATCTATTTCTAATTCTTAGGGACTCCTGTCCTTCATTGCCCAATGGACAGGTTTGTTTTCCTGTTAGTGTATATTTCAGGCAGGAGGGTAAAAATCAATCTTTATACTCTATCTTGGTTAGAAGTGAAAGAGTACTTATGTCTAAAAAAAGAAGGATTGATTTGAGTTTTTTAAAAATCTCACTCAGAAAAAGCAATTGAGCTACGTCTGGCAAAAATTGACCACACTGCCGTTCACCCACATCTTCTTGACATGAAAATTGGACAAGGAAAATATGAACCTGGCTTTTTCCCTAAGCTGCAGTCTGATGTACTTTGCACTGGGCCAGCCAGCAACAAGTAAGTAAACCCTAGAGATTCCCCAACCTGGTCATCAAGCATAGCAGTCACTGACATCCAGAGTCTAAGCTAGCATTGGTATACACGAAAGACCTCAGTTGTTTTTTTTTTTCTTAGTATTTTATTATTTTATGTGTATGAGTATTTTGCCTGCACCCATGTCTGTGCACCACTTGTATGCCTGGAAGCCAGAAGAGGGCATAGATTTCCTTGAGCTGGAATTACAGATGGTTGTGAGTACCTAGAATTGAACTTAGGTCCTCTGGAAGAAAGGTTGGTGCTCATAACCACTGAGCCACCTGAGTATTTAAAGAATTTTAAAAACAAATATGGATAAGACCTAAACTATGTGGGTGTTAGGGTGTCTTGTCAGCTTTTGTCTCCACTGTACAAATTGGGTAACTCTTACAAGTTGGATATTCCCAGGACTTGTAAGCAGCCAGGCAGCAGATGGGTTAAAATGACCACCTGTCCTATCTGAACCCCATCTAACAGACAGCTAGCTAGCTTTATGTCCTTAAAAGGTGGTGTTGGAAATCACTGGGACCTGACTGAAGGTGGGCAAGTTGGATGGATGGTTCTTTCCTAGACAGCTTTGTGTCTGCATGGGAAGTTTTGGTAGATATTTTAAGACAAATGAATGACTTGGAGGCCTTCTTTCTTTTGTCCAGTCACTTATTTTTTTAGCTGCTCATCCCCACAGACTTTGCATTGCCTCTGTGGCTTTCTGTGCTCACCATTAGCTGGCTAGACATTGGAATTTTTTCTTATTAGTTGGCCTTAGTGGATTTTTTCCCTCCCTCCCTCCCTCCCTCCCTCCCTC
>NW_021604629.1:2956111-3002129 GCF_004785775.1 Grammomys surdaster | reverse complement strand
TCTTTCTTTCTTTCTTTCTTTCTTTCTTTCTTTCTTTCTTTCTTTCTTTCTTTCTTTCTTTCCTCAAGACATGGTTTCTCTATATAGCCCTGGCTATTCTGGAACTCAATTTATAGACCAGCCTGGCCTCGAACTTAGAAATCTGTCTGTCTCTGCCTCTTCAGTGCTGGAATAAATGGCTGTCTTTTTTATTTTTTGAGATAGGACCTCTTTCACTGTGTATACCAGGTTGGCTTAGAACTCACAGAGTAGTGAATATTCTTAATGGTCTCTTTTGATATTATCAGGTGGACAAAAAGGAATGCCCCTGCCCAGTGGAGGCGGAAAGACCGACAGAAACAGCACACAGAACATTTGCGCTTAGACAATGACCAGAGAGAGGTAAGACAATGACAAGGAGCCCTCCTCTGTCATGCTGCACTCACTGTCTGTCTGTCTGTCTGTCTGCCCTTTTCTTAGAGTTAAGTTAGTTGTCCCTGTAGAGAAGAATTCAAATGTCATTCTAGAGAGCATAGTGTTTTTCATGATAGCTAGCCAGATGATCCTGTATGTTCTGTTACTTGATAGGAATTTCAGAAGATGCCAGTGTGAAACTTGGAGAAATAAATGGCTTTAAAATTGGGGCGTTTTTGTTTGTGGTGCAATAGGAAAGGAACTAATTTTGTTAAAACAGAAAGGAGGAAAGTAGGCTGGGGTCGATGCTGTGACTCTGACTCTGAGGACAGAGAACTTTTTCCTGGACTTCTCTGTATCTCTGTGATATTTAGTTTTCAATGCCGACTTGATACAATCCAGAATCACCTGGGAGGAGTCCTAGTGGGGGGGTGTGCTTAGATTAGGTTGGGCTGTGAGCGTGTCGGGGTTGGGGCGGGATTGGGGACTATCTTGATTACCTTAAATGACTTGGGAAGATTCTCTTGGTCTTGGTGGCACCATTCCATGGACAGTTGATGCTGTATTGTATAAGAGCAGAGGAAGCAAACTGAAGACAGCATGCTGCATCCTTGCTCTGCTGACTGCTGACCAGCTCCCTCAGATGCTGCTGCTGTGCTCCCTGATATGATAAACCGTACTGTGCATCTGTGAGCCCAAGTAGACCCTTTCTACCTTAATCTGCCTTAAGTTGCTTTTGTCAGGGTTTTATGGCAGCAATAGAAAAGAATGGAGAAAGTGGACTTAGCTCTTTTTTCCCTTATGTGGATAAGGAGAGGGATGGTGTCCTACTGTTTTGTTGTGCTGAAGAGACATGACAACTAAGGCAGTTCTTATAAAAGGTTGCAGGCTTGTCTCACCTGTGCATTCCTGGCTGCATGTACTCTAGGAAACCTACGAATACAGCCCAACATAAAACAGGAAATGTACTCAAACCATTGTGATATCAGTTTGTTTGTTTACAGATTGCAATTTGTAACTCCACTGCAGGGTTCTTAAGTGTAAACATAAGTTATAATTCAAAAATTTGGCTATGATTGCTAGTGTATTTTTGTGTGTCATGTGCATGTCTGTATAAATGCCTTTGTATCTTTAAATCAAAGTAGTTTATTATATTCATGTCAATAAAACCAGAAATTGTATTATTTTGATTTTCCCTTTTAGTACACAAATTTCTCTTAAATTTTCTGTTCCCATGTATATTTGAGCCCAGGCATAGGCAAGCAAAGATGCATGGGGTGCAAGTGTCCTCCTTAGGAGCCCACCAGTACTGGTTGCTGTGGTCTCTGTCCATGGACATAAAAGGTCTTTCCTTTTTCTGTTTATTGTAGAAGTACATCCAGGAAGCCAGGAATCTGGGTAGTACCATCCGTCAGCCCAAACTGTCCAACCTCTCTCCATCAGTCATTGCCCAGACCAACTGGAAGTTTGTAGAAGGCCTGCTGAAGGAATGCCGAAACAAGGTGAGTTGTGGGTACTCAGTGCTGCTGTTTTCCCTTGGCAGCAAAAAGGAGATCATTACTTGGCTCTGACCACTCCTTATTTTAGTTAAAAAAAAGAAAAAAAATGTAGGGGTGGGGATTGGGGGAGGGAGATCAGGACAACTTTGTAAGTCAGTTCTCTTCTTCCATCTTCATGTGGGTTCTGATGATGGAGCTTAGATCATTGGTTTGACGTGTCATCTAACTGCCCCACTCCTTAGATAATGGGGTAATACTAACCTTAAAAGCTTGTTGCCTTAATAATTACAAAGTGTTTTGCATATGTGGAAATGTTTTTGCTTCTGTTGTAATCTAACAGTAATTGCTTTTCATATCTAGTAATAGCAGTTTGTGGGGGGCTAAAGAGATGGCTCAGTGGTTAAGAGCACTGGATGTTCTTCCAGAGGACCCAGGTTCTATTCCCAGCACCCAGATGGCAGCTCACAACTGTCTGTAACTCTAGTTCTAGGGAATCTGATTCCCTCACACAGACACACATGCAGGAAACCATTGATGCTTTGTAGACCAGGCTTGGCATCGAACTCAGTGTGCCACCATTGCCTGGCTAGAAAGATTAATCTTTAATATTTAAGTTTTAAATGTAATTTCTAATAAAAAGTCTTCATCCAAGTCAGAGTATCATAATTATTAGGACAACTCAGCTGTTTTGTTCTCTGCTGCTTCCTGAGAGTTCTGAATGAAATTAGAAGAAATTCATACTTTAAGAAGCTTGAGTGGGCTGGGACCACAGGAGGGGGAGAGAGAGAAGGAAGAAGATGCTATGGGGAGATGGACTCTGAGAACATGGCCATGAGGACTGGCCAGTTGGAGTAGGAGCAGCCCAGGCAGAACATGGTCTGCCTTCTCATCCTTGTCACTTCGCCCCCCAAAAAGGAAGAGAAGAGGAAGAGGAAGGAAGAAGGAGCAGGAGGAAAGAAGAGGAACAGGAAGAAGAGGAGGAGGGAGAAGAGGAGGAGGAGGAAGAAGAGGAGGAAGAGGTAGAGGAGGAGGAGGAAGAAGAGGAGGAGGAGGAGGAAGAAGAAGAGGAGGAGGAAGAAGAAGAGGAGGAGGAGGAAGAGGTAGAAGAGGAGGAGGTAGAGGAGGAAGAGGAGGAGGAGGAGGTGGAAGAGGAAGAGGAGGAGGAGGAGGAGGTAGAGGAGGAAGAGGAGGGGAATTAATGATGCCCATACACTCACTTGAGTATGGTCAAACTCCCAGTAACTGGCCCCTTAAAGAAAACAGTCCTACTCTAGCCACACCCTCACCAGAAGCCTTCAATTGTGAAGCTATAGCTCAGCATCCTTATCACAATTGTTTAGAGTTCTCTTTGGTGGTTTTCTGTCTAGACTGTTATTTTTTTGGGCGGTGGGGTGGGATTCTTTGTTCAAATTAAGCAAACTTATTTTCTGTCAGAAAGGACTATCTCCCCAAAGAGGAGTTCAAGAAAATAGCATCAAACACAGGAAAGGATGGGGTTTATATTAGCTCCCCAAACTCCCAGGCTAGGGGTGGGTTTCAAGAGTTTTTGGTTACATAGAAACTTGGCAGAACCTTTCAAAATTATTTGCCAGAACAGCTCATCTCAGCAGAGTGGAGGTGTGGAACATATCAAATTCCAGAAAATGGGTCAAGACATGGTCAAAACCAAGTTTTACAAAAGACAGGAATGAACTTATTTTGACTTTTTTTTTTTTTTTTTTTTATTATATGTAAGTACACCGTAGCTGTCTTCAGACACCCATATGAGGGCATCAGATCTCATTGTAGATGGTTGTGAGCCACCATGTGGTTGCTGGGATTTGAACTCATGACCTCTTGAAGAGCAGTCAGTGCTCTTAACCGCTGAGCCATCTCTCCAGCCCCTTATTTTGACCTTTTAACAAGATAGGTTTTAATCTTAAAATGGAGTCAGGCTTATCCATCAGGTAAAGGGCCTGGCTGCCAAGCCATCTGATTCTACACATGCATCATGGCACTCACACACCCCTGTATGCCTCCCCACCCCCAGACACACACGGACACACACATGATGACACATACATGAACACTACTAAAATCTTAAAACAAAACTTAGAATAAGCAGGACATGGTGGTATACAACCTTTAATCTCAGTACTGAGGGGTAGAGGCAGGTGAATCTCATAGTTTGAGGCCATATATATATATACCATATATATATATAGAGAGAGACTTTGTTTCAACAACTAGTAACCACCCTAAATTATTCTATCAGAATTGATATTTTAAATTTCAGATTTGTTTAATTTCAAGATTTTATTATTTATTAATATTTTAAGGTTTATTTTATTTAGTATGTATGAGTACTTTGTATTTAATCTGTGTACCACATATGTGCCTAAAGAAGTGGTGAGCCTCCGAATGGGTGGTGGGAATCAAACCTGGGTCTTTTGAGATTTTGTTTTTTAAATATGTGTGTGTATCTCTGATTGTGTTTGCCTCCCTTGCAAGTAGAGGGCCAGAGAGACCAGAGGCCAGGGAGGGTGTCAGGTCTCCTGGAGTTTGAGTCACAGGCTGTTGTGAACTGCCCAGTGTAGATTTAGGGGCTGGGCTCAAGCCTTCTCTACAGGAGTATTCCAGGGTCTTAATCCTGAGCTGTTTTTTCCAGCCCCCTAGCTTAATTTATTTTTTAAACTGAAAGTTCTTCTAAGTCACTTGTAATTTTCTCCTATAATGTCACCTTTCCTGCCATTAAAAACGTTGATATATTTCTTGAAAGATTTCATGCTCTTCAGTCATCTTGACATTGATGTTGTTACATATTTATAATATAATAAGCATTTGCAGATTTTCACTTGAAATTATTCTCAACAACTTCTGTCTCCTTGAGAGTTATTTTAGATTTATTTCTAGGTTATGTGCTTGAAGGTTTGTCCAGTACATTTATTTAAGCCATGAGAATGGGGGAATAGCCGAGGCAGACATGAGCAAAGGATTTTATTCAACTCTTTTCATCTCATAAAGGCAAAGGTTTGAATCCAGAGTAATGAAATCCCTTGCTAGGATCACTTGCTATAGCTGTGTTTTAGCCTCCTTAACTGAACTTTGAAAGCGTGTGTTCCCTATAACCTGACCCACATGACTATACACTGTCTCTGGGCTTCTTCATCTCATCCTTCTTAGCCCAGCACGTGTGCAGTGCAGGCTACCACAGCTCTCTGCAGTAGTGTGTGGCTCTACTCACTGTGGTGATCTATCCTACTTACTTGTTCCTAGACCAAGAGGATGCTGGTAGAGAAGATGGGTCGAGAGGCAGTGGAGCTGGGGCATGGGGAGGTGAACATCACCGGTGTGGAAGAGAACACTTTGATTGCCAGCCTCTGTGACCTTCTGGAAAGAATCTGGAGTCATGGGCTACAAGTGAAACAGGTAATGGGTCTAGCCTCTGGTTTCACTACTACTCTCCCCATACCAGTGGTTCTCAACCTTCCTAATGCTGTGACCCTTTATACAGTTCTTCATGTTTTAGTGACCCTCAACTATAAATTTTTTTCATGACTACTTCATAACTGTAATTTTGCTTCTGTTATGAATTATAATGTAAATATCTGATATGCGGGATAGGGTATCAACAGCTAACCAAATGTGAGTTCAGCTTTTTTTTTTTTCTTATAAATAAAGTTTATTCAGCTATGGGTTTTTTTTTGGGGGGGGGATTGTTTTGAGACAGGGTTTCTCTGTATAGTCCTGACTGTCCTGGAACTCACTCTGTAGACCAGGTTGGCCTCAAACTCAGAAATCCACCTGCCTCTGCCTCCCAAGTGCTGGGATTAAAGGTGTGCGCCACCACTGCCCGGCGCAGCTATGTTTTTTTAAACCTTTAAAAGTGGCACCTTTTGCTGGGAGGTGGTGGCTCACACCTTTAGTCCCAGCACTGAGGCAAGAAACAGGTGGGTCTGTGAGTTCAAGGACAGCCTGGTCTACAGAGAGAGTTCTAGGACAGAGAGCTCCTGTCTTGGAAAACAAGATCAAACAAACAAAATGACATTTTTCTTGGGAGTAGGTTGCAAGTCAGCTTGATGGGCCCTCTACTGTTGGCCTGTGTTTGGAGGTAGAGCAGAGGAAGGTTGAGTTGAGGAGGTACCAGCCATCATTAATTTACAGTCCTAATAGAAATGATGTCCTTACTGACGGCTGGTCATCTTGAAGATCTGAGAGAAGCCGAGTGTTTGGTCCTTGCCACATAAAACTCGGAGGATCTCCTTGTTCCATTGACACGCTTTTCAGTGGTAGTCATAGCCACTGTCTTTTATTTTCATGTGCTTGTTCTAAAGCATGGTCTCATATAGCCCAGGCTGCTTTGTACTCATATGTATTCCAGGGTGACCTTGAACTCCGGGTCCTCCTGCTTCCACCTTCTAAGTACTATTATAGACATATACCACTCCTGGTCAGTGCAGTGCTAGAAACCAAATCCAGGTTTCCTTATGCTAAGCAGACACTGTACCATTGGGTCTAATTTTCTTTTTTGGGTATTGTTGTTTTTTCTTTTTTGTTCTTGTTTGTTTGAGACAGGGTTTCTCAAGACAGCCTTGGCTATCCTGGAAGTCTGAGCACTGTAGAGCAGACTGGCTTTAATCTCAGAGATCCAACTACCTCTGTCTAAGAGTACTGGCATTAAAGACATGCACAACTACACTTGGCCCTACTTTAAAAATTTTATTAATTTATTTTGTTTGTGTGTGAGAGAGAAAAGAGTAGGGGGAAGAAGGTGAGCAAACAACTTTCAGGACTCTTTATTTGTTTCTGCTGTTGAACACAAGGATTGAACTCCAGTGACAAGTTCCTTTACCCACTAAACTATCTTGAGTAGAATGGCCTTGAACTCACTGTATAACTCATTACTATGTTGATTTACCACTGATGATAGAGGTCCACTCTATAAGAAGGTAGGCTGTGTACAACTATGAGGATGAGATACACTGTAAGTCAGTACACCAGAACCCTGGCATCTGGGAAGCCAAAGTAGTAACTGCTGACACATAGCTAGTTTTCCTTTTGCCAAGGCACAAGTTCAAATAACATCTGTGAGTCTGAGTTAAGGGAGCAATCTGCCCCTTAATGGCAGCTCAGTTGGTCACTCACAAACTAGTTTGCTTTATAATCCTCCTTCAAGATGTCATGACTCATGTGTGCACATGCACGTGGAGACCTCAGGTGTCCTCTATTTTTATTTCCTTTTTGAGACAGGATCTCTCTGTCTAGCTCTTGCTGTCACTGTCCTTAACTCTCTGATCCTTCTGCCTCCACCTGTGGAATGTTGAAATTATTGGCATGGACTGCTACCCTTGGTGCCTGCTAGGCAAGCACTCTACCAACTGAGCCATATCCCCAGCACTAAATTACATTATTTTAGAGATTTAACATAGTGCTTTATTATTAGCAAACACTGAGATATGATAGCATCTATCATTATTTTCATTAAATGCAACACACACTTTGTAAGATTATTTATAAATTATGTTGCTAACATAGTGAATTTTTATCAACCATATAGGAACATAATCATGAATATGAAATATTTGTCATCTGTGATAGTTATAGGGGCTGGGGAGATAGCTCAATTGGTAAAATGCTTGTTGTACAAGCATGAGGACCTGAGTCCTGTCTCCAGAACTCATAATGAAAGCTAACGGTGGTGAGTGTTTGTGATCTCACTGTGGGGGAGGAGGAGACCAGTAGATCCCTGAGGCTCACTGGACAGTGGGTACTTGATGAACTACAGGCCAGTAAGAGATTCTGTCTTAAAAAACAAGATTGGAACTGGGCATGGTGGCACATAATTTAATTTTCAGCATTTAGGAGGCAGGGGCGGGGCAGAGGCAGGAGGATCTCTGTGAGTTTGAAGCCAGCTTGGCATATTTATCCCAGTCTGCAACTAAGGGCAAGATGAAGATACCTTTAACTACAGTAGGGGATTTAGGCACTGTTACACAGACTCTTGTTAGGCTAGGGGTGTGTGCGTGTTCGTCCCTGAGTGCGCTAGGGGTGTGTGGCAAGAGCTGACCTTCTCCAGCAGAGCATTCAGAGGTTGTCTTTTACTTTCTTATTCATGGCTTACCACATCCTTTTGAACACACTCTTCCTTGTATGCTAGTTGGGAATCATTTCAGCTTTTGTTCCTTCTGTCTCTGCTGGATTTTATTTTTAGTAGAGGATGTATGTATGTACATAGTGTGTGTTAGGAGGAATTGAAACATCACTTTTAGTAGAAATTGGGTTTTGCTAGTATTTTTAGCAAAAAAAAAAAAATTGTCCTTTGCATGTTGAATATCATTAATAGTTGTTTCTTCTTCCCATTGCTTCCAGGGGAAATCAGCTTTGTGGTCTCATCTGTTACATTATCAGGAAAACCGGCAGAGAAAACTCACATCAGGAAGCCTCAGTACTTCAGGTAGGGTGGTTTGTGCACTTGTATAGACTGTCTCAGCTCACTTTCCTGCCCCTCCCTACAGTGATCATTACGGAGAGATCTCAGCTCAGTAGCTAAGAATGTTTGTTGTGGGGTCAGAGAGACAGCTCAGCAGTTAAGAGCACTTGCTACTCTTCCAGAGGACCTGGGTTGGGTTCCCAGCACCCATATGGTAGCTCACAGCATTTATTGCTCTAGTTCCAGGGAACCCTACACACGCTTTTTACAGGCACAAATGTAGTACACATACATGCAGGCAAGGCACTTAGTAGACATGAAAGAAAAGTAAAATCTTTTTATAAAAAAAGTGCTCATTGTTCTTCCAGAGGACCAGAGTTCTGTTCCTAGCTTCAGAGCATCCAACTTCTGGTCTCCATGGGCATTCAGACACACACACACACACACACACACACACACACACACATTCAGACACACACACACCCATACACATTCAGACACACACACACACACACATACACATTCAGACACACACACACCCATACACATTCAGACACACACACACACACACACACACACACCCATACACATTCAGACACACACACACACACACACATACACCCAGCTTGCTGAAACAGCATCACCCACACCACAGTGATGTTCTCATTATCTATTTCTGAACCCTTTTGATTAGTAAAAGTAAGCAGCCTAATTTGGCTTCAAAAAAGGACTGTAAAAATAAAAACAGAAACTGAAACTGGATTTTACTATGATCCTGGTGTTTGCTAGAAGCTTTTTTTTTTCTTTTTTCTAATTTCTCTGACATGGACATAGAGGCTAGAACACGGTATATATCTCTGGATCTAGAGTTCTAATCAGTTGTAATCCACCATGTATGTGATGGGAATTAAACCTCTGGTCCTCTAGAAGAGCAGCCAGTGCTCTTAACTGCTTAGCTTTCTCTCTAGATACTCCCCACCTCCGTCCCCATCCCCCAAAACAAAACAAAACAAAAACAAAAATATAACGTGGAGTTTTGTGGGACAATGTGGTCCTTCCTCTTTTCTTTTCTCCCTTCCTTCCTTCCTTCCTTCCTTCCTTCCTTCCTTCCTTCCTTCCTTTCTTTCTTTCTTTCTTTCTTTCTTTCTTTTTCTTTCTTGTATATGAGTATATTGTAGCTATCTTCAGACACACCAGAAGAGATGGCATCAGATCCCATTAGAGATGGTTGTGATCCACCATGTGGTTGCTGGGAATTGAACTCAGGATCTCTGGAAGAGCAGTCAGTACTCTTAACTGCTGAGCCATTTCTCCAGCCCCCTCTTCTTTATGAGGGAAAAAAAAATGAAGTCTCAGAAGGAATGAGGTTGTTGTAAGATCATGCAGTAAGTTAATGGAAAAGAAAAGGCATAATGAAAATGCCTGCGTTAGAAGCAGACTTCCTGTCTGTTCACTTAGGGTCCCTCATGCTGTTGTCAAGTCTTTCTTCCTGTATGTGCTGCATGCACTGTCTCCTTCTACTTCTTGGCTACAACTCTCTTTATACCATCCTTTCAAGCCTTTTCCTTGACTGTTCATTCTGTCTTCCTTCCTGTCTTCTTCCTTCTTGTCTTCCTTTCTATCTTCCTTCCTTCCTTCCTTCCTTCCTTCCTTCCTTCCTTCCTTCCTTCCTTCCTTCCTTCCTTCCTTCCTTCCTTCCTTTTTTAAAAGAAGGTCTCACTGTGTAACCCTGGCTGTTTTGGAACTAGCTCTATAGACCAGGTGGCTTTGAATTCATTGAGATCCAGATGCCTCTGCTTCCCCAATGCTGGGACTAAAGACATCGCCAACACACTCAATTGGCTATTTTTTTTTCTTTTCTTTTGGTTTTGGTTTTGGTTTTTTGAGACAGGGTTCCTCTGTGTAGGTCTTGCTGTCCTGGAACTAGCTCTGTAGATCAGGCTATCCTCAAACTCACAGAGATCCACCTGCCTCTGCCTCCCAAGTGCTGGGATTAAAGGCATGCACTACTCCAATCAGCTATTGTTAAAGGTAAAGGTAAGTTTGAATGGAATTTTGAAAAATTTCCTCCTTTGTATTTTAGTTGGATTATGAACTTCATGCCCTTGAACCAGTTATCCCTCAAGTATCATAACTGTAAAAAGGTCAGGGACAGGCATTCCTGAAGGAGCCTGTTGAGTGTGCTTTGTGGATGTGTGATTCCCAGAATTTCTCAGGAAGGTTATGGCAATTACTGCCAAGGGACAAACTACAGCAAAATATTTTCAACAGCTTATTGATGAAAATACCAAGCTTTAAATATGGCACCTGGTACCAGATCAGAGGTATTATTCCTCCCTCAAAGGATCTAAGCATTCTGGAACAGGTTCATTCTGGAATATTCTCATGGCTCTCTTGAAGACACTCACTCTTGGGAGTGAGCAGTAGCTTCATGTGAAGTACTGTTCCCCTGGTCATAACATATATGCTAATACCAAACTGGGAGCCAGGAGTCAACTCTGCCATATCTCCCTCTGTTTAATGTAGACTGTGATACCTTCATTGTCTCATCTTACAGATTATTCAAGAAGTAAATAATATGCAAAAGTATAAAATATGATTTCTGTCGGAAACCTAACAATATCTGTGAAATGGCTGTTGAAGGTATTAATGATGGAGCCAGTTGTTTATTGTAGGAATTTGTGATTTGACATGTAAGAGAGTTGTTAGCTATTTGGATACTCAGGTCTTTTTGGAGATGACCATCTTTGTTGTTCCAGGAATACTTCTTGATTCAGAACGGAGAAAGTCTGATGCCAGTGCTGTCATGTCTCCTCTGAGGATCTCCCTAATTCAGGATATGAGGTCCGTCTGCTCATTTATAAATTACCCACTAAAGCTTGTCTCAGCTGTTGCTTGGGTGTGATGCTTAACCCACAGGATTTCCATGGCTGTTAAAGCATTTAAACTAATTCAGCTAACCAGGACTCTTCATTATTGGTCTTTGTATATTTATAAAAAGGTAGTTTTCCTGGCATTTTGCAGGATATACCAGGAGAAATAGCTGTGTATCTCACAGTACCAGGGCTTGGGACTAGCCTAGCTTGTTGAAACTTCTATTATCTGTTCTTTTTCCCAGATTGTGAGAATTGTGTCTGGCAAAGCCACAAAGAGTGAGAAAGACTCCTAGGTGGAATGGTGCTGTTCTCCCTGGCCTCTGTGTTCATTTCTCATCACCCTACACTTCTTTTTTTAGGCACATCCAGAATATTGGGGAAATCAAGACTGATGTGGGAAAGGCCAGAGCATGGGTGCGACTGTCCATGGAGAAGAAGTTACTCTCCAGACATCTGAAGCAGCTTCTTTCAGACCATGAGCTCACCAAGTAAGGCCAGGCTCCAGGATTGTCAGGTAGACTAGAAATTGGGGATGGGAAGGGCGAATTCATCATGTTACAGCAACAGCATCCAGCCAAATTTAAGCTGCAGAGGGTGTGTGCACCTCCCTCTATGTGCAGACTCACAGTGTGTGCACCTCCCTCTGTGTGCAGACTCACAGTGTGTGCACCTCCCTCTGTGTGCAGACTTAAACTTCTGCTTTCGCCTAGAACTAGCAGGTGTTGCTCTCCTTCCTGGAACCTTTGGCCATGAGACATTTCTTTGTTCTGTTTTTTTTTTTTTTTTGTCCTGAGAAACAAAGGGTTGTAGAATTAAAGGGAACTTCTGAGTTACTCTTATCTCTTCTAAAACTAAGGCCAACCAGAACAGCCAGTTAGTTCCCTTTCCTTTTTCCTAGAGCTTTCAGATAACAAACCTAGAACCTCTCCCTCCGTACTTCTCATTAGGACAGAAAAGTGTCCAGGGGCTTACACTTCTCAGAGCCACCGAACATGCAGTCCTGTTTGCCTGCATGGTTCCAACCCAAGAATGAGCAGTCCTTCCCTTCTCTGTCTCTCAGATGACTCAACTCTGTCTTTTCAGCACATCTGGCTCTTTTTTTTTCTTTTTTTCTTTTTTGTTCTTGTTTTTTTGTGATTTTGGATTAAGAACCTCACATACACTGGACAAATGTACTATTTACTCAGTAAGTCTTCAGCCCTAATCCTGTGTTTTTAAAAAATCTGTAGTCCTTTTAGAGGACATTAGCTTAAAATTCACTCAGTATCCAGTTCTTGACCCCAGTGACTAATCCAGTGAGTAGAAAATGAGGTTTGCTTCAACGGATTGCCTTTTGGAGGAAAGGCAGTGAGGAAAGACTACATCAAGCACACCCTTCAGTGTTAGTTCACGTGTCATTGCTACAACAGGCCACCCTTTGTTGGGTGTTTTATAAAGAAGAAAATATTTACTTTACAATAAAGAGATGCTGGAAGTCCAGAATCAGGCTGGCACATCTATTTGGCTTGTGGCAAGCGCTTCCCTAGTTATATCACAGCATAGAAAAGGAAATGGCCAATGCCAAAAAGACAGTGCATGGAGTGGTCTCAACTTATGGTAACCTGCTGCTTTCATGAGAACTCACTCCACAAGACCAACATTAATACTTGAGAGAGTGATACTCCCTGACCCAATTAGATTCCTTTAGATCTGACCTTTTAGCACACTGGGGCCCAAAATTAGACCACATGAGTCTTTTAGGGAGTTAACTCAAACCGTGTCCAACCTGTAGTGCCCTCTGTCCTGAATCCTCATCTTTCTCCCAGTTTACTGAGGGTTTCAATAATGTCATACTGTTCCTCCTTTTCAAATGTCTTTAGTTGCTCCTGTTGACTGGGATGGCTCTATTCTCATCTTCTCTCCATCTGCCAGTTCCTTTAGGACCTAGTGAGATGTTTTCTTGTATACCAGGGCCATTTGTCCTCCAGGCAGGCATTTGACACAGCATTTGTTGGGCCTTCCTTTACCTTAGAAAATGTTATATTATATAATTGTTTTATGCTTATTAAAGTTTGCTTACATTGAGAAACTGAATTGTGTGCCTTTCCTAGTCTGAGCATGTTGCAGTATCTAGAAGGAATCAACCAGTGTCTGTAAAATGTGTGCCTGGCTGTCCAGACAGGAACAGAACAGCCTTGGAAGAATCAGTATTGATAAACTATTCCTTAACTTCTGGCATTTTCAGCTAGATTTCACCACTGTTGGTAGCTTGGAGACTGAAGAAGGGGTGTGTGTGTGTGTGGGGGGGGTCATTCATGAAATTCACTGAGCTTTCAACTCTAGAGGAACAATAATTAGCTCCCTTGTTGTGAGTTCAGATCTCTTTGGCCTCTCCATGGTGACTGATGTTGTGAAAATATTTATTGTGCACATGTATGCGTGTGTAGGTCAGAGGACAACTCTGTCTTTTCACCTTGTGAGTCTCAGGGTGGAACTAGGTCTTCAGACTTGGCAACAGGCCCGTTTACTCACTGAGCCATCTCACCATCCTGTCTCCTATTCTCTGTCTCCCCTGCTATTTGCAGGATGTTGGCCTCAACAGTCTTCCAGCCTCTGCATACATGACATTCTTTGTCTCTGTCTTGCTCTGCCTCACTTGATGATCTCACTCACTCATGACTTCCGCCACCTCTAGGCAGGTGTCTCCCACCTCTGAAGCTCTGACCATTCTTCTGAGCTACAGTCCTGCGTTTATTTCCATTCAGACCTTAGGAGTAGCTTGGAGAGAATAAAAATCAGGCTTTACATCATGTGGTTAACTTCTTTTTAGTTCTGCAAAATGTTGCTACTGTTTTCTCTGAACATCTTAACATCTTCCCCAGCATCCACCATCCAGAATAATCAGGTTTGACTCCACTGTTTTACCCTTCCTGGCTCTTTGGTTTTTCCCTTCTCTTCTGTATTTCAGTAATCATTCTCTTTCCAACCTACCATCATACTAGACTTCCTAAAATTGCCCTAAGCCTATAGGCCCTTTATTTTATTTTATTTTTTCATTCTAGCCTAACTTTCCAGCTCTATTGCTGCCTGATCATTTCTGTACTCTCAAGTCTAGCCACTCTCTAATTTCCCCACATCCTTTTTCCTGTGATTTAGACCATCTGTCTGAGTTTGTACTGTCCTCTAGACTCTCTTGCTCTAGAAAACGTGACAGGACTATTGAAGCTCATTACTCTTAAACTCCCGGAGAATGCCTTTTATCTAGTAACTCATATTTAGTTGCATAGTTTGTGTTTATTCAATTTCTTCTGTCACTTAGGAGAGTCTGTTTGAGGGCAGACTGTGGGTAAGGTGCATGATAACTAGCCTGGGTACTGGTGATTGTAGTAAGGCAGCTCGGATGTTGTCTTGCATCTTCCCTGTGGATGATCCTTTGACAAGGGCGTGAACGTTGTCCTCTCAGTATCCCCTTTATTTATGGAAAGTATCATTGTTGTTGAGCCATGGAGGGCCTAGAAGTAGGCAAAGAAATTGGCCTTTGGTGTTTTGGCCCTTGCTCTTAACGTGGATCTGAGGTAGGAGCAGGGTCTTGCCCTGAGTCACCTCTGAGAAGCATGGTTCTGACTCAGCTCTCAGGCCTTCAGAAGGCCTGAAATGTGTCCTGATAATGAATGGTTATTGCAGACCTCTTGCTAATTGTACTTGTGGCCATACACTAAGATGACAGCAGAACTAGAAGCTTGAGAGTATCTGTTATTTCCGATAGTTTTGCAGTTTAGTCTTTGGTTCAGAAAAGGAGATTCCATGATCTATCTTCTGTGACAATATAGCAACATACAGCATGTGATTTTGTTGGACTTGCTGTGGCTTAGGCTCTAGCATCAGCCACAAAGAATGGCTAGTTTTCCTCCTTTATGAAGAGATCCTAAGGAGTCTGAGGCTTGCTGCCTTATGCTTCTCTAACCTGTCTACTGTGGAAGTGAGCACTTTTAGCTTTTTTCCTGTCCTCTTGGCTGGGGATTAATGTGTTGATGTCTTGCCTTCTGCCTGACAGGAAGCTGTACAAGCGTTATGCCTTCCTGCGCTGTGATGATGAGAAGGAACAATTCCTCTATCACCTGCTCTCCTTCAATGCAGTGGACTACTTCTGCTTTACCAATGTCTTTACAACCATCTGTGAGTAGCTCTGCTCCAATCTCAATGGCCTGTTCTAGCCTTGCTTCATGAACCTACCTAGGCTCGCTGTCTCCTTTGTACTTTATTTCCATTTATTTATTTATTTATTTATTTATTTATTTATCCTTGATTTTTGAAAAAGAATCTCACTGTGTAGCCAAGACCGGCATCAAACCAAACTCATGGCAGTCCTCTTTGCCTCTGCGTCTTGCATACTGGTATACACCTCAATGCCTGGCCTCCTTTTGTATTGTCTGTTTGCCTTGTGCTTCCATGGGGAGTAAGGAGGAACAGCTCCTTCTTGATGGCTGTTTTTTTGGAACTTTCTGTCCTCATCCTTTTGTTTGCCATGATGTCAGCCAGTGTTGTTCCACAAACTGCTCATGGGGCCTAAGGACATAAAGTGTGCTGGAGCTGCATTTACCATCCATCCTGCATACTTCCAGAGAGTCCTCCTTTAGCCTGAGAAGTGTCTCAGCATTACAGATTTAGAGTAGCCCCAGAGAGAAAGTTGTCTTCCTGAAGTAGCAGAAAGAACGCCATGTGACAGTAGGCCTTTAGACCAGGCCAGCTTTGTCCCTAATTCATTAAATTCCTGTGTGCAGAGCTGTGGGGCTCACTCTCCATATTTTTAGAGGAGGAAGGTTCAAAATACTCAAAGGTCTTTGAGCTTCATCTTTCTATAATGCTAAGATTCTTTCTTTACTTGGTAGCCTTTGAATTTGCTCCATAGCTAGTTCTCTGGCCAGTCACTGCCTCAGCAGCAGCTACCCACAGCAGCAGCAGCAGCCACCCACTGCCCCAGTTTTGTTCCTGGAGCCGTCAGGTCCCTCCCATCAGATGTGAGAGATTCCCAACCCCCACCTTGACCTCTGTGGCTTCTCTAAACAGTGATTCCGTACCACATTTTGATTGTACCAAGCAAGAAGCTGGGGGGCTCCATGTTCACTGCCAATCCATGGATCTGTATATCAGGAGAACTGGGTGAAACACAGATCTTGCAGATCCCCAGGAATGTGCTAGAGATGACTTTTGAGGTATGTGATATCTGGGATCCTAACCCAAGGCTCTGTGGGGATCCAAGTTTGTAACAACTGCTGTGGGAATTTTCTGTAGGACGTTATGGAGGCCTTGTTGCACAACCTTGTGTATCAGCACAGTGGACTGTTCTGAGACAATGTTAGGCAGGGCCAGTGGTGACGTAGAGGGAAGAGTCTGCACCTTTTACATAGTCACTGGCTGGAAGGAGTTTATATGTCAGAACTTGTATACGAGGGTATGCATGGGAATGGAGTGGATTGTTGGAGAATTCTTGAGAGTTCTTCCAACTGTTAAACACAGGTATTTGTTATGCTGCAGGACCAACCTGGAGTGTTTTGACCCCAGACCCTGATCTTCCTCTAAGGCTAGTGTCTTCTTTCTCAGCCATGAGCTATCTAGGAGACAATGCTGGTCTGCCAAAACTTGCAGTAGGTAGAGCTGTGAGCTCTGCCCCTACAGATGCTGTGCCAGGTGACAGGCAGCCAGTCAGATTTATGCCTCCAAGGATTGCCACTTCTGCTTTTCTGACCGGGCTTCTTTTCCTTATTCCCTCAGTGCCAGAACCTGGGGAAGCTCACCACTGTCCAGATTGGCCATGATAATTCTGGACTATATGCCAAATGGCTTGTGGAATATGTGATGGTCAGGAATGAGATCACAGGACATACCTACAAGTGAGTGACCTTTAGTGTGCACCCCTACAGCTATCTTGCAAAATTCAGTATGAGCTTCTCAAGGAGCCTCTTAAGGTTTGATAGTCCTGGTGATTTCCCTTTGGCTCTGCCGTGTGTATTTTAAAGATACAGATGGTTTCCAACTGAATAAACATGTATGACATTGATGGACACATGTCCCAAGTCACACAAGCCACTCAGGCAGTTCCAGTGATAATTTACTCTGGGACAAGGAGAATCCAGGAGCCCCTTCTCTGGTTTTGTAACCTCACCCTATGGGTTGGCTTTGCTGGTGCTGCTGAGTAGCAGGGGAGGATGCTGGAAGAATGAGTAGCTCTCACAGGCCATTGTTTTACCTCTAGGTTTCCATGTGGCCGATGGCTGGGGAAGGGTATGGATGATGGAAGCCTGGAGCGTGTGCTTGTTGGGGAGCTGCTCACTTCCCTCCCTGAGGTGGATGAGAGGCCTTGTCGGACCCCGCCACTGCAACAGTCCCCCAGTGTCATCCGGAGACTTGTGACCATCTCACCCAACAATAAGCCCAGTGAGTAGGAGGAAAGTTTGGAAATGGGCAGGTCTCTGAGGCCCCTGGCCTCACTCTGCAGCTGCCCCCGCTGGAGTAGAGTGTGGCAGGAGCCACCCATGCCAGCAAAGCCATCTCCTCTCTTGATCATCATGTGTATGTGGCCCTTGCTTTGGAGACCTGGAAGGCGACTCTGATAATCTGTCTTGTTTTTCCATGTTTCTGTCTGTCAGGGAGAGAGGTAATTTCTGGCCTCCTCCTTCTTGGTGACTGTTTACAGCCAAGTCACAGTTCTCTTATGGAAACCAAGATCTCCAGAGAAAAGTGGAAAGTAAACTGGGCCAGCATCTCATAGAGAGAGTTCTATTAGCTTGACTTTGCCCCCTAAGATTTTTGGGAAGAGCTCTCTCTGCAGAAGTAGGTGGGCATGAGTCTCTGCTTCCTGAGTTCCCACTCTCCTGCTTCTGCCATGACCTATTCTCCGTGTCCTCAGTCTCCTGCTTGGTAACTCTGAGATTACTTATGGCTGTCTACTTGATTTTCTCAGAGCTGAACACTGGGCAGATCCAGGAGTCCATTGGGGAGGCAGTCAATGGCATTGTAAAGCACTTCCATAAACCTGAGAAAGAGGTGAGTGAGCCTTCCTGCACTCTAGCCCAGAGTCTTCTGAGGAAGAGGGAGTCCTCTTGATATAAGTTAGGTTGTTATACTCTTCAACATCCATGTGCTCTGGCTAGTCCAGAGTCATCAACAAGGTCTTCTGGAATATCTCAAGCTATCCCGGAACCCCTTATATAGCTTATCCTATGCTCTCAAAAGTTGTGACAATCTCCTGCCTCCACCTCCCAAGTGCTGGGATTATAGGTACATATTACCATGGCCAGACAGAGTCCAGTACAGCATATGCCTTGCCTGTTTTGGGATGGGATGGACTCCTTCCTCAGGAGCCTTTGTCTCAGTTGTTTTGTTTGCCCTTCATATTGATGACTAAGTGGAGTCTCTGGGGTCCTGCAGTGAACACAACCTCTTCCTGTCTTTTTCTGGATTTGCTTGTGTCTATCCAAATGATGACTACACTGTGTGCCCTGTTGGGCAGTCACCTGTATGTGACCCCAACTCTATCACATGCCCTTCAGCAGTTCTTCACTGAAAAAATATGCCAGCCTTTGTGGTTGCTGCTGGACAACAGACACGAGCTTGTTGGTGGTTTGCTTCCTCCTGACCTGGCTGTAGGTTTGAGGATGTAGCAGTGGTAGGGCAGCCCAGCTGAGATCTGCCTCTCATTTATCCTGTTTTCTTTCCTAGCGTGGCAGCCTGACCTTGTTGCTCTGTGGAGAGTGTGGTCTCGTTTCAGCACTGGAACAAGCTTTCCAGCATGGATTTAAATCACCCCGGCTCTTCAAAAATGTCTTCATTTGGGATTTCCTGGGTGAGCTGGTCTAGGGTTGAAGAGTAGGAGAAGTATGTTGATGTGGAGGTCTTTATATCCTGTAGCATGTAGGTTAGCTGTAGAAGCCAAATCAGGCAGCCCTCAATTAGGTCTGCTGTTTGTTTGCCCTGGTTTTTTCGTAGGGAATGATGGGAGAGCACACCAACCCATGCTCATTTGTATGACCCCTTACCTCCTGAGAACTTGACAAAAGAGGTTCCAAACATCTCTCATCTAGAGTCGGCTTACCCCAAGTCCTTACCCACTATCCCTATAAAACCAGAATGACAGTTGAGAGTATTGGATCCCAAGCCCTGTGTGGTCCCCACTGGAGAATTATTATGCAGGATATAGTCCTCAGAGGTTTTTTTGTCTCTCAGACCAGGGGAAAAGACCATGTTCATGCCAAGGGCTACATAAATAAAATCTAAAACTAGATATTAGTTTTAAATATGCTTACTGACATCAGAATACTTGCTTTGGTCTCTTAAAGTTGCTTGTGTGGGCTTGGAGAGCTCACAGCCCCTGGCCTGCAGGGCAGCTTTGAGGAGCCATTGTCACAGCTTTTCTCCTCTTCACAGAGAAAGCACAAACCTATTATGAGACGCTAGAACAGAATGATGTCGTTCCAGAGGAAAACTGGCACACACGGGCCCGCAACTTCTGCCGCTTTGTCACTGCAGTCAACAACACGCCCCGGAACATCGGCAAGGACGGCAAGTTTCAGATGCTGGTGTGCCTAGGAGCCAGGTACTACAGAGGCAGAGTGTACAGCAGCCAATATTCAGATGCTGCAGTAGGGTAGGCACTGTCATGCAGGGTAGGCATTGGCCATGGGCCTGCCTTGGAGGGCTCTTTTAGGCTGTTAATTTTCTTATGTAGCTTGTATGTTTGTAGGGATCTGTGAAGTAGAATGTATATAATTAAGGAAGATGAAGGCCACATCTTGATGGGAAGGTTCAAAGCCACCCCATTGGGGAAATTGGAAGTAAATATGTATAATTATTTTTTCAGTAAACATTTGAATTTCAGGGTCCTTATGGAAAGTGGTAGGAAGAAAGCTGAGCTGGGAAGTTTACTGGTCATGTTTAAACGTAAAAGGTGTCAAACATCATCAAACTACCCCTCATAGGATGTGCTGAAACCCTAGAGAAGAGAGAGTCCCAAGAAAGCTTCAGGGAGGAGGAGGTGTTGTGGTGAAGCTTTGGTGGAAGGAAATGACATGCAGAAGGTCAGTGATAGGGAGTACGTTTAGAAGGAAGTTAGGGACCTTCAAGACCTGGATTGGAGAAAATTCCTCCTGTATTAGGGCTGCATTGTTTAATGAGAAGGCTGAGATAATGTGGATCTGACATCATGGGTAGTATGGACAGCACTGAGAGTAGGAAGGCCAGACAGACTAGAGGCAGGGTATTCAGGCCATGTGCAGGAGAGTTGGTGTGGTGGTTAAATACAGACTCTGAGATGAGCACTATGTGGTTATACTCCCCAGCTACTGGGGAGCTAAGGCAGGGGGATTGCTTGAGCCCAGAAATACAAGGCCATCATGAGCAACATAGTAAGACCTCCATCTCAACACCACAAAAGTAAAATAAGATGATGCTGGACAGAGATGGCTCAGTGGTTAAGAGGACCTTTTCCTCTTGCAGAAGACCCAAGTTGGGTTCTTGGCACCCACATGGCTACTAACAAAAGTTCAAGAGGATCCCATCTTGTGTCCTTTAGTAGCATTGCATGCAGGTGCTGTCGTGAACACTAAACCTCCTGCAACAGTACTGGCACCTGGGAAGTGTCATGTGTCTTAGCACTTCTGGTGCTGTTAGTGTGTGGTGTTAGCTGTGGAGACAAGGTGTTCTGGACCTCTGTTTGATGGGGGAAGGAGTGCTCACTTCAGCCTAATAACTGCTGTATGCTAGGTTGTCTAGGGAGATGAAGGAGATGGGAAAAGAGAGGGAGGTGACAGGGATAATTGTGTTGGGTCATTCCTGGGGCTGGGTGGTGGAAAGCAAGCTCCTTTAGGGAGGGAAGAGGGGCTCTGGGGGAGGAGTACAGTGTCTTCATCTTCACACTTAGTTCAAGGATCTCTACCCCACCTTGGCCTTGGCCTGTTTTTCTTTTCCCTTGCTTTGACATACCTGGATCATTCCCACCCTGCCAGAGATCACCTCCTGCACCACTGGATAGCCTTGTTGGCCGACTGCCCTATCACTGCACACATGTATGAGGATGTGGCACTGATCAAGGACCACACGCTCGTCAATTCTTTGATCCGAGTGCTGCAGACCCTGCAAGAATTCAACATCACACTGGACACTTCCCTTGTTAAGGGCATTGACATCTGACCTCCCGGCACCAGCCAGCAGCAAGACCCAGAAAGCCTCCCTGCAGCTCTGCCTCTTCATCCCAAAGAGACCTAAGCAAGTTGTGAGGGACAGAGAGGATATGTATACTTACTGTAAAAAGAAAACTAGAGGATTTTTGGAAAAAATAATCTATTTTAGAGTTTATTTGCTGACCTGCTTTTTACACACTTTCATGTGAAAGAGACAGAAGAGGGGCAAGGTTGGCGCTGCTTGTTTTGAAGCTGGTGCCTCCCTTGCACGGCCGCACTCTGGGAGCCTGTGGCCTCCCAGACTGAGCCTGCACACATGTGTGGGGCTGTTCCACATGCCGCCCCGTCACGTCGATGAGGCCATTCCACATCGTTTTTAAACTAATGTTTTCTATATTAACATTATTCTGGCTATCTGGCTTTCATGGGCCATGCACAGGTGTGCGAGTGGGAAATCCCATGCTCCAATCAAAGGGATTTTTAGCAGTGCCTCTGATCAAGCACTGCAGAGTCAGCCCCATATCCGTTTTCCCCCTTCCCCCTTTTTGTCAGTATTATTTGGGAAGGAGACATGCCAGGACAATGTCATTGTGCTACCGTCATGCAGAAAATCATGTTTCCTGTTGGCACAAAGTTGCACAGAAGTAAACATGAGCATGTTTTAACAGGTTTGTCTTTTCTTCATCTATCTTATTTATTTAACCTGCCATTGTATGTTTTAAGTATTCATTTTTCTTTTCTTTTTTTCTCTTGAAGAAAAGGAAAAGCTTGTCACAATCTAACTGGCTATGTTATTACTGTTAAATTTATGTTGTTTTGCAACTTAGAAACCAGCTACAGTATGGCCCACTTAATAAAACACCTGAAACAAATCTCACTGGTCACAGGCTTTCATGGGGTGTGGGTTGTGGAGAGTACAGTGTGGCCTACCTGAAGACCAAATTGTGCATCTCTCCCTGTCTCTCCCCAGCTGCCTGGGGTCTGGACTGCCTAGGAGGACTTATGTCTGTGGACCTTCCCTATCTCAAGGGTACCCAAGGCTTTCATAGCTAATTCACTCAGCCAATGAAGAGGAATGTGTGACAAGGTTGTTCTCCCACTGCAGAAAAATGAAATCTGGCCAAGCTTACAAACACTTGATTGATGACTCTGGGCCATTTCTTAAGAAGAGTGGGGAACTGAGTAGGAACATAGAACACAGGTAGCCCTATCTGCCCTCTTTTAACACATGCAGAGTGCACATGTGTATGCATGCTTGTGTGTGTGTATGTGTGTCGAGTGTGTAGTGTGTAGTGTGTACTGTGTATGATGTAAAAGCCCTTTCTCTAGTGAAGGATTTGCTCTCTCAGGTGTGACAGTAGAAGAGCCTTAGGACTCTAGTAACCAGCTAAATTTTTCTTCTTTTTTCTTTTTGTTTTTTGAATCTTGCAAGTGCTGGGATTAAAGGCATATGCCCCTACTGCCGGCTAAATTTTTATTTTTCAATCAGGCTCCTTTGGGAGAATGTTTCAGAAGTGGCTTAAGCACATAGAAAGAAGCCCTCAAACCCAACATTGTCCTCTTCTGTGTTCTTCTGGTTCTGCATGTACTTCTCTCTCTGCTTTCTCTTTTCCTGTGCAGTGTTTACTTTAGGAGACAGCTGCTATGATGTCTTCCCCAACCTCCCAGGCACTTGTCATTGTCCTTGTTGCCCTACAGTTTCTTAGAATTTAGCAGACAATGCAGACATAGTTTCTTGTTTGGTGCTGCCAGCCCTATATGGGCCATCCTTGGACTCTGAGCACCTACGGAGCAGAAAGGACCCCATCACATCTCTGTCTGCTGTCTGGCAGCTTGGGAGCAGCGCACAGGATGTTTTTGCAAGAGACAAGGAATAGGAGGCTTCAGGAAAGCCACACTGTAGTGTCCTGCCAGCAGGGGGAGTGAGTGGGCTACAAACTGAGACCTCATCTCCTTTACAGGTAGAGAGAGGAAAGAAAGAGAGGCTGTGTCTCTGGAGGACAGAGGGAGAATTTTTGGCCCACCTATGAAGGGTAGCATGAGGCTCAGCTGTGTGAATGTTGTGAGCCTAAGTCTGGGCACCCCTAAAACCAGGCCTTTACAGACACTCTGCAAAGCAAATGTAGATTTTCCTAAGTTTGGGAAGAAACCAAGGCCTGGAAAAGTTGAATTCCTTGTGCAGGGCCACATAACCCATAAGTAGCTTGTGGTTATTAGACCAGTCTCAACCCCAGCTTATGGTTCCCCCGACAGCTCCTCCCTTGTTTGAGTGAGCGCTCCATACTTCATGATTTTAGAGAAATTTGTCGCTTCATTTCTCCTTCCTGTACTTACATGCATCACACTGATTGTTCATTCTGAGTGTCAGCTTTATGAAGGTTTACTTTGTTCACCAGAATTGTGGCTGGCATATGGTAGGAACCCAATAAGTGTTTGGACTAAGCGACTTCATTGGTCATGAGATTGAGACCAAGGGTGAGCTACATAATTGCTCCAACCCTCAGAAACAGAAATAGGTCAACAATAGTATCTGCATCCTAGGGATGCCGTAAAGGTTAACTGTCAGGCATGGGCCAGTGACATGACAGCAATAAAGGCACTTGCTGCTTGTGACCTGAGTTCAGTCCTAGAGCCCACATGATAGGAGAGAACGAACTCCTGCCGAGGCTCCTCTGCTCTCCACATGTGTATGTGCATGCACACACACAAGTAAATGTAGTAAGGAGATGTCAGGTGTGTGCCAGGGTCTGCTGCTGCTCTTACCTCATGTTGAATCCTGTTCTTTCCTCATACAGAGATGACTAAAACCCAGAGGTGGGAGTGTGACTCCAGGGAGGAGTTGAATCCATTGTGAGATCTGCTCTGGGTAGCAGATTATCAGGGCAGTGGGCCTTGCATGCTATAGAACAGTAGGAGCAGAGAAATACAAGATTACCAGTGAGTTGGAAGCTTGGGGCAATTGAGGCTAGCCTGAGCTGGGCTGGCTGAGGGTTTTGTGGGTCCCACCCACATCCACAAGGTTAGAGATGGAAGGGCATCCATCGATGAATGCTCAGGATCTGTGGGCTAATGTGGAATTCCCACATGCTGCAAACCAGTCACGGTACAAGGCCCGGTATTCTCAGCATACGTTTCCATCCTCTGAATGGTCCTGCTGCTGCTCTTGACCCTTCAGTGTTTCTCACTGAACTGAGAACCTCATGGCCAGAGTGCTGCTGTAGAGCCGGGTGGCACGAAGGTGAGTGCATGTCTACAGTAGACACCTACAGTGCATACCCTAACCATACAGTGTTTCGAGGCACAGAGGTACTTGTAACTCAAGGGTCTGGTTGAACACTGCCCATGAGGAGGTCACAGGACTCAGGAAAATGGAGTATCATTTGAGTAGCCAGGAAATGTGGTTTTAGTCTTAATTGCTGTGATAAAAATAACTGACAGAAACAATTTAGGGGGAAGATTTATTTAGTTCCGGTTGTAGTTACTGTGGGGAAATCAAGGCCACAGGAGCTTGAAGCAACTAGTCCTATCACATCCACAGTAATGAGAAGAATGAATGAGTGTATGTCAGTAACGAGCTTACTTCTTTACATTCAGTGTAGGATCCAGCCTATGAGATGGTGCTACCCATATTCTGGGGTGAGTCTTTAACCTCGACTCAAGTAAGAAAACCCTTCACAGGTCAACCTAAGTATATAACCCCTCACAGACTGTCTTCCCAGGTGATGCTAGGTTGTGTCAAGTTCATACTTAAAACTAACCAGCACAGTTCCTTTATCTTCCTTCAACTCTTAGGAGCTAATAATCCAAGCCAGCTCTCACACTGTCTGTGGGATGAATGTGGGACAGGCCTCACTTAAGACAGCTGGCCACAGCTCTAGTTCTGCAAGGCAGATGTCCAGCAGCCAGATGTCAGCTGTGCATTTCAGTGAGGGAGCTTGGGTCAGCCCTGAGCAGAGAGTGCTGAGAAGGTGAGTGTGGACATGTTTCCTTTTTATTTTTTTTCCGAGACAGGGTTTCTCTGTGTAGCCCTGGCTATCCTGGAACTCTGTAGACCAGGCTAGCCTCGAACTCTCGAACTCAGAAATCCGCCTGCCTCTGCCTCCCAAGTGCTGGGATTAAAGGCGTGCACCACCACTGCCCGGCATGGACATGTTTCCTAAATTAGGGCTTTTCTGCTGCAAGTGTCCCTTTCTGTTGTGTTTTTAATCGTCTTTGGAATGAGGAATGATGTAAGAGAAGCCACATCCAGGAGCTCGAGATTTCAAGGACACTTGAGTCGGCTGTATCCTGCATGGGGCTTGCTCAGGCCTCTGTAGCAGCTCTGAGGAAGCTGGATCCTATTTGCCCAGCATACCACACTGCCTGGTTTAGCATCTGCACCTGCTCTCTTCCCATGCTTCCGACACCAAAATTTCTTGGGTAAGTAAGCAAACAAGCAGATGAACTCAGTGAAGTACTAAAACATGGGCACCTTGTAATTACTCTCAGGTCGAGACCTTTGCCAGCCCCAAATACATGCTCCCCTACCCCCCAGCAGTCCCAGTGGCCTCCCTGGTAACAGCTGCTAGACTTTTTTTTTTCTTTTCAACTTAAAATTAATTAGGACTGGAGGGCTTAGCAGTTAAGAGCACTCGTTGCCCTGGCAGAGGACTCAGGTGCAGTTTCCAGCACCCACAGGGTGGTTCACAACCAGTTCCATGGGATCCTCCGCCCTCTTCTGACCTCTATGGGCACCAGGCATGTACATGGTGCACATATATAAATACAGGTGAAACACTATTTGAAATAATTCTTAAAAAGTAATGTTGTTCGTGTGTGAAGGCATGCATGCCACTTGTGTATGTGGAAGTCAGCAGCAGAGTGTGTGGCCTTTGATGTATGGGACTCTGCACTGTTAGCCCCCTCCTCCATCAGCAATGCCATTCGTGTGCTCAGTACATTTGCCCACGATGGCCACTCTACTCTATTTGGTTTTCCTTTGTGACAGTGCTTTCTGGTGTTTGTGTTAAGAGTCCCATCACCACCGCCGCTGCACACCCTTTGGGCATCTACCAGATCTTCTTGTCCAAAATCAACCAGACCTTTTCTTTCCTGAACCCTTACTATCCTGGGTTCTGCAAGTGATAGTCCTAGTTCAAAATTACTGGTCTAAGAGTGTGAAATAGTCTCCTGTGTGCACCTTTCTCTGACCAGGTGCATACCTGCAGCTCTGTAACCTGAGGAGACCCTCTGGTCTTTCAAGACGACCCTTAAATTGCCTGTCACGCAGCCACTGTCCATTTTAGGCCCTCTACCTGGGTCATCAGCAAACAAGCTGGGGCAACATTTCTGCCTTGGCAGGTCTGAAGGACCAGTTCATAACAGTTCTGGGTGTCCTGTCACTTGATGGTCAAGCATGTCATCAAAAGGAGGACCTAGTCATATGACAACAGCTATTTCTCAAAAATTTCTGCTACAGATGGCCCAGCTTTGCTCTAGAGCTTAGGGGCCTTGCCTAATGGCTTTCTGGTGTTTACAGAGAGAAGGATCCATGTTGTTTTTCTCACATTTGCTGATAGTTCCAGCAACACAGCTTCTTATATCTTAAGAGCCCAGTACCAGGCCATTCATTATCCAGCCATCTGTGCCTCCTGGAGAGACCTTTTCCATTTGAGACTTCACTGCAAGCTGGTAGCTTTCAATGTTACCAGAGAGCTCCTAGGAGTGCAATGTGTCCTCCAGAATCCAAGGAGGAATGCTTCCTTTCTAGAAGGTTCAATTTATCTTTTGCTTCTTTTTTTTTTTTTCTTCATTTATTTTGGTGCTGAGGATTGAACCCAGGGTCTAGATGCTTAGTGCTGCTATCAAGACATATGCTTGAGAATGTGGACAGTGAGCCCCTGTGAAGATGGAAAGAGCTACATCTTTCTCTTAGAGCCTGAGGAATCGCAGAGGGTTTCCTGGAGAAGAGTGATGTGCTCACATTTCAAGGAAGAAAGCATCCTGGGTAGTGGTCAAAGGAGTCAAAGAGGGTGTGTGTCTTGGATGAGTGGGATGGTGGGGTGGTGGTGGGAGAATGGATCCCACAGTTGCCTAGAGGGCAGAGGCTTTGTTGGATTGGATGTGGGGTGAGCAAATGAGTCTCCTGCTGGTATATCATCAAGCTGTTTGGAACTTTGGTTCTCATACTATCAAGCAGAAGGTTTGGGGCTGGTTGACTTTGGAGAAGCCCCAGGAACTGAGGTCATGTTCTTCCTTTCACTGACCCTAAAAGTGAAGCTGGCAGTTTCTGAAGTTTCCTTCCGGGTGGAGTAAGCAGACCTTGAAAACTTCCCCTTGGTCCTCTGTGGGCCCAAGGATCTCAGCTTCCTGAAGGTTTATTATAGGGTCTGACCTTTAACTCAAGCCACACAGGCTGACAATTGCAGGAGCTTTGGAACTCCAGTATTACTTCCCCTGAGCCTGGCACAAAGCTCAAGCCAGATCTCTAGGCTGCTGCTCCAGCTGTACAACCTGTCCCTTGACCAAACCCTGCTTCAAGCTTTTCTTCCTGATCCATCCTCTGTCCTCGGAAGGTGGTGCTATTTTCCCTACCCTTCATGCCCCTCTGGCCAGGCAGCCCTTTGTACTCTTAGTGAGGATATCAAGTAGAACCTAAGCCATAGAGTGCACCAGGGACAGGTCTTCTAGTGAGCTGTTAGAGGCTGGGGACATGGTCTTTGGGTAAAGTGCTTGCTACCCAAGCGTGAGGACCTGAGTTCAGATCCCCAGAACAGAAGCTGGATGTGGTATGCTTTGCTTGTCTGTAACCCAGCCATCTCAGCGCAGTGCCCCTAATGTGAGATGTGGGGTGGAAACAAGTGAATCCTGGAAATTTGTGGGCCACCTAGGCTGGCATAGGCTGTGCTGAAGAAGAGACATTCTCTTTTTTTGGTTTTTTGAGACAGGGTTTCTCTGTATAGTCCTGGCTGTCCTGGAACTCACTGTAGACCAGGCTGGCCTTGAACTCAGAAATCCACCTGCCTCTGTCTCCCAAGTGCTGGGATTAAAGGCGTGTGCCACCACCGCCCGACCTAGAAGAGACGTTCTCAAACTGGTGGTTTGAATTAGAATGGTCTCCATTAGGCTCATATGTTTAAATGCATGGTCCTGGGTGGAACTGTTTGGGAAAAATTAGGAGGTATGGCCTATTGTTGATGGGGGTGGGCTTTGAGGCTTCAGATGTAAGTTCTTCGTTACTGTTCCAGTGCCATGCCTGCCTACCTGCCTGCCTGCTGCCATGTTTTCCACTATGATAACCCTGGACTAACCCTCTAAAACCATAAGTAAGCCCCCAGTAAAATGCTTCCTTTTATAAATTTCCTTGTACATGGTCTCTCTTCACAGCAATAGAACAGTAACTGGGGCTGGAGAGATGGCTCAGTGGTTAAGAACACTGACTGCTTTTCCAGAGGTCCCGAGTTCAATTCCTAGCAACCACATGGTGGCTCACAACCATCTGTAATGAGATCTGATGCTCTCTTCTGGTGTGTCTGAAGACAACAACTACAGTGTACTCATATACATAAAATAAATAAATAATAAAAAATAGGGCAGTAACTAAGACACAAACCAACAGAAGGCAGGGACCTGCGCTCGAGCTTGTCCTCTGGCCCTTGTACATATACTTGCTTGTATTCACATATGAACACATGCACATTAAAACAAACCAACAAAAATGTTTAAAAAGATCCCTTGCAAGACTATAAACCATGCTTCTCTGGCCTTGCATTTGTGCCTCTTCCTTTGCCTTTGAGGGTTTGGGGATCCCTCTGGTGAAGCTGGGAATTGGGTGACCTGAGCTGCGGTTGAGACTCTGGCCATGCACCTTGCAAAGTTCAGCCTTAAAGCATCCCAAGACTGTGCGAGTTTCTACAACTTTGTTAGCAAAGAACCATCAGAAGGTTAAGTGAAAACCGCTCCTCTATTTTGATCACAAACTACTGTACTGGTTTGCACCTGTGAGTCTTTGGGGGTATTTTTTATTTACTAATGTTGATGAACCCAAGGAGTGGACATTAATCTGAGACACTGAGTCAGTGAAGACTTAGTTTTATCCTATTGTGGAACGCACATAGCCAGCCTGGCCATTCTCCATTTCCTTTTATGTATGAAATAAGCACTTCAGGCCAAAGATAAAAGGAACTAGCCATTAAATGATCTGTCATCATTTAGAATTTCTGTTGCTATGAGGAAACACCATCACCAAAGCAACTTAAGGAGGAAAGGGTTTATTTTGCTCAGAGTTTCACATTATAGTTCATCACCAAAACAGTAAAGGCAGGAACCTGGAGGCAGGAGCTGATGCAGAGGCCATGGGGGATGCTGCTTACTGCCTTGCTCCTCCTGGTTTGCTCAGCCTGCTTGTTTTGTTTTGTTTTGTTTTTTTAAAGGTTTTTCGAGACAGGGTTTCTCTGTGTAGCCCTGGCTGTCCTGGAACTCACTCTGTAGACCAGGCTGACCTCAAACTCAGAAATCCGCCTGCCTCTGCCTCCCAAGTGCTGGGATTAAAGGCGTGCGCCACCACTGCCCGGCAGCAGATTGTTTCAAAGGTGGGAACAGTCCAAATATCTGTCAACAGAGGGATAGTTAACCGATAGTTAGCATGTACTGCTGTGTGTCAAACACGTCGCACAGTGGATGGTGCTTAACTGTGGAAAGAACATGTGCGGGATGACTGCATTAGTCTGAAATGTCCAAAATAGACACATCTGCAGGGTCAGAAAATGAGAGCTCTGTAGGGCCGAGGATGCACAGAGAGTAACAATTGTGGATACAGGGTTTCCTTGGGGGACGGTGCAAACGTCCTAAAGTTCATCTTGACAGTTGGAACAGCTCTGTAAATATACTGACTGTTGAGTCGCAGCCTAAGTTGGTGAATTCTATGGTGTGTAAATTGTATCTCAATAAAGCTGTTATTTATTGATTTTGTTTAAGTTGGGAGCTAGAGACACAGCTCAGTGGTAGAGCACATGTTTAACATGTGTGGAGCCTGGCTCTGATCCTCAACGCTGCAAAGATAACAAATGTCAACAATTCCCAAACCCAATTTTACAGCCTGAGGTCTAGTTCATCCTCTTTACATAGGATGCCATTCTGAGAGGGGTTCTCAAGATACAGAGCAATCTGTACTGAACCCCACAAATTCCAGAACAAACTGGGATGAGCTGGACAGCTTCCTCCAGGGGCATTCCTTTAGGATGGGCCCAGTATCTGCCTGACCCAAGGAGGGTGCAGGGGTTTTCCTGTTCTCAGGCCTGCTCTGGGGGAGACATGGAGTAGTGGAGACAGTCTCCTTCTTCAGGTAGTAAAACAAACCTGACAGTTAAAATAGAACAAGCCAGAAACAAAACCTTGGAGAAGATGTTATGTCAGGCTTCCAGTTGTCTCCACAGTTACGTTGTCACACAACAATAACAACTAACATCTCATGCAGAGAGGACTCACACTCACTAAATATATCCATGTAACTCCCCAAAGATATTTTCCAGCATCCTCAAAAGCTAGGTAGAGTCATGGGATCAGTCCTGGTCCTCCACAAACTGGCAGGGCTCTGATGTGTTCTTGAAGGGCTTCATTGGACCTCTGTTGGGAGCCGACTCCTAGCAGAAAGCGGCTATCATCTTTGCAGCCATCTTGAGCCATATACCCTGACAAGAGACTTGTTTTCAACAGCCTACAAGAGCTGAGCACACTCTGGTAAACATCATATTTTTCTCATATATCTTGTTTTGTTGTTTAATGCCCCCAGCTACAAGGTACACGTGGTAAAGTGTCTTCCACTGCATTCCCCTGCTTGTGCTTATATATACTCAGGATTTCCTTTCAATAAAGGGGACTTGAACAGACACTGTCTCATCTCTATTCTTCGCGTCTCTTGCCCTTCCATCCCCACTCTCTTGCTAGACCCTGACCCGCAGACCAGAGCAGCAGCTGGGGCTGGGACAGACCTCCCTCAAACAGACTTCAGCCTAGCGTCTCAGCTACCAGGCCTTTTGATCTGCAGGCTCCAGGACCACCACTGTGTAAAAGGCAGCTGAATGGTCCATGCATGCCTGACCTTTATCCCAAAGCTCTGAGTTCCTCCCAGTGGTTCTACAACCCTCTTACACCACCATTGTGGCAGAGCAGCTGGAGAGTTGGCTGTCCTCTGGTCTAAGGTAATGTGTCTCTTGCCAAGACCCAGAAGCTATGGCTCAAGAACTGCTATTCTCCAGGCTTCCAGCTGTGACAGGGAAGGGATTGCCAAGGCCAGAGTAGCTGGAGGAATAAGAATCTATGGACTATCCCAGAGAAACCTGGAGGTGCCTTTCAGCCACAGCTTCTGGCAGAGTGTGAGATTCCCAGGTGGTACATATGGGCCTGAGTGCTTTCCTATACGTACGAGACCAAGATACTCCCCAATATGGTCTGCTGAGAGCAACTTCATTTTCAAAGATGAGTCATGTCCTTACATAATCAAGAAAAGAAGCAAGCTCTCTTGAGTCAAAAATATGATTATCCCATTTATAAGGGTGTTTCCTTCATCTAATACTGGTGTCTTAGTTACTTGTCTATTGCTGTGATAAGACACCAGGACCAGGGAAACTTATAGAAGAAAAGGTTTATTGGGGGCTTACAGTTTCAGAGGGCTGGAGTCCATGACCATTACAGCAGGGAGCATGGCAGTAGGTAGGCAGGCAGGCAGGGCACTGGAGCAGTAGCTGAGAGTTTATATCTTAATCTGCAACCTCAAAGTCCACACCCCATGACACCTTCTCCAACAAGGCCTCACCTCCCAAGTCTTCCCAAACAGTTCCACCTACTGGGAACCAAGCATTCAAATATATAAGCCTATGGGGCTGTTCTTATTCAAACCACCACAACTGGTGATTCCTAAAAGATGTCCCGTACACCATCACGTTAGGGAGTAGGCTTTTAACACATAAGCTTGGGTGGGACACGGGTAATTAATCCACAGCAAGATACAAGTCTGGGAGCAAGGGGATGGCTCATCCAGTAGAACAATGTTTCTCCGCCTTCCTGGTGCTGTGACCCTTTTATATGTTCCTTATGTTGTAGTGACCGTAAAATTATTTTTGCTGCTACTTTATAATTTTGCTATTGTTATAAATCATAGTTAAGTATCTGATATGCAGGATACCTGATAGCCCCTATGAAAGGGTCATCTGTCTCTCCCACAGGGGTTGAGACCCATAGGTTGAGAACCACTGTAATAGAAACACTTGCTGAGCCTGATGACTTGAATTCAACCTCCAGATCCCACAGTGGAAGCAGAGAAGCAAGTCCCAGGAAATGGTCCTCTGCTGATGGCACATGCATGCCACATCATCAAGACTGTAGGCAATCCTCTTTTGCATCCACAATGGCTCAGGATCAGATGGGGTTCCTTTATCTAGCTATCAGCTCAGAGAGATACTGAGCAAAAGCTGTCTTCTGAGGGGTTCATCAGCCCCAGGGGACCACTCAGGAGAGATTAGTTCTTCTATCATTTGTGGCTCCTAAAAAATTTGTCACTGTTTTGCATGCTGGGGATCAAACTCATGGTGTCCCTCAGGAATACAAGCACTCAACCACTGAGCTGCACCCCAGCCCTCTCCCCCTTCACAGCATTTCCTTATTCCCCAGCCAGCCCTGAACTTCCCCTTCAAGCTGTTTACATTTCTATGAGGAAAAAGTGGCAACTCTCAAAGCTAGTTAGAAAGGACTACTGGGAGAAAACAGAAGAGATGTTGAGGGGCTGGCCAGTTATCAGGAAAGCTATGTCACATACTTCCTCCCTCCCTTCCTCTCTCCCTCCCTCCCCCCTTCTCTCTCTCAGCTTGGTATAGAGCACAAGCTCCTTGTTTGCTCTGTTGGTAAGTGGAAATAGTAATGGTGGTGATGATGATGATGGTGCTGATGATGATGGTGCTGGTGATTTTGTTGTCGATTTGATACAAGCTCAGGTCATTTGGGAAAGGGGAACTGCTAATGAGAAAATACCTCCACCAGAATGGCCTGTAGGCAAGCCTTTGGAACATTTTCTTAATGGTTGATATGAGAGAGCCCAACCCTCTGTGGGCAGTGCTACCCCTGGGCCCGTGGTCCTGGGCTGGATAAGAAAGCTACGCATAGCGTAGCCGGGTGGTGGCGCACACCTTTAATCCCAGCACTTGGGAGGCAGAGGCAGGCGGATTTCTGAGTTTGAGGCTAGCCTGGTCTACAGAGTGAGTTCCAGGACAGCCAGGGCTACACAGAGAAACCCTGTCTCGAAAAACCAAAAAAAAAAAAAAAAAGAAAGAAAAAGAAAAAGAAAAGAAAAGAAAAAAGAAAACAAGCAAGCAAGCAAGTAAGCAAGCTAGGCGTGAGAGCAGTCTGCTAAGCAGTGCTCTTCCACAGTCTCTGCTCTACTTCCTGCCTCCATGTTCCCATCTTAAGTTCCTGCTTTGACTTGCCTTTATGACGGACGATAGTTATAACTTGAAATAGATTCTCTTCTACCCCAGGTTGCTTTGGTCATGGTGTTTATCATACATAGCAAGCTAGGACAGTGATGGATCACCAACCCATAAGCACTGATCCGATTACTTTACACAAAAGACACACTTGCATCTTACAACCCCTATTTCTGTTTTGTGGGTGGGAAAACTAAGACTTGCTGGGAAGTGAACAGACTTGCCACACTCCTGACAAGTGACTACACTAGTAAGTGAAGGGGCTCTCAGGGAAGGAAGGCTTCCAGGTACTGTGAGTCCCAACTTCCATGACGGTGTAATGCGCTTGTCCAGTGCATTGCTGAGCTGATTTCTTGGCATAGACAAAAACTGAACACCTGGGCAAGACAGAAGAAAGGACCTATTACTGTTCTGGGCCTGGGCAGGAAAAAAAGAGGAAGGTGTTCTGGCTCACTGGGATATGATCCTACCTTAATTGTCCGGGTCACCTGTCCGTTTGGAGTCCTTTTCTTTACCTACCCAGGTTAGACACAGCAGCCCGTGGAATACTGGGCCTATGGTGGTCGGTATACTCAAAGGGATCCCAGTGACGTTCCTCTTAGCCTGTGGAAGCTAGGATTGTTGAGATCCATGGTGTTGAAGGAGAGTTAGAGGGCTGTATTCTAAGATTGTAGCTTCTGATTCATGGAAGACATCATGATGAGAGGTGGCAGGAAGGCGTGGGGGGGAGGGGCGCGAATATCTAAACAGGGCCAACAGGAAAAGGGGGAAGACCAGGGGCCCTTATAAAATATCGAAACAGCCTGCTTGGTGGACCCCATAAGGATAGAGTAGTTGGCTACATTTTCTTCTTTCTCTGGTGTTCAGTTTTTGATTTTTGTTTTTTTTTTGTTTGTTTTTATCTTGATGCTGGGAATGGGACTCGGGTCCTTTGTAAGACCAGTAGGAACTCTTTTTTGTTTGTTTGTTTGTTTGTTTTTTGAGATGGGTTTTCTCTGTGTAACTCTGGATAGCCTGGAACTCACCCTGTAGATTAGGCTACCCTCAGACTCACAGAGATCCACCTGCTTCTGCCTCCAGAGTGCTGGGATTAAAGATGTGTGCCACCACTCCCTAGTGACTAGTGGGAATGCTTAACTGCTGAGCCATCTCTCCAGTCCCTCAAAGGTTTATTGACAATCTTTTGGGGATGGTAAGATTTTCCTTCTGGGAAAAGGAAATTCCAAAAGGGAAGTCACCTACTGTTTAGAAAAAAAGGAAAACCATTTTAAAGTGCGGTGGTTCAGTGGCAGGTAAGATGCAGCAACCAGAGGGAGGTTCCTTGGGACTGAAGTCAGGGAACTGAGAGGCAGGCTTGAAGAGGACTATCCAGTGAGACTATTTCCGAAACAGCTGCTGCCAGGACACGTACAGAGGTGCTCCTGCTGACTCAGTGTTGGCTACAGAACCACGAGGAACTGTGGCCTCTCAGTAGCACCTCGGATAAGATTTTCTTTGGGGAGGGGATCAAGGAAAGGGGGCAGCATTCCATATTTGGGTTAAGTGAGGACAGAGAGAACAGCTGCAGTGAATGGAAAGCCAGGGAGACACAGGAAGAGGAAGGAGAAGCAAACTTGAGCGTGAACCAGGAAACTTACCACAAGGCCGGGGGAGGGCCTTGGAATGTGCAAAATATACAGGATGAATACTTGCCAGAGAAAGGATGATCTGGAAGTCTGGGGGACGTGAGGATGCAGAGACAGCAGACAAATGAGGTGCAGGTGTGCAGAAAGGGAGAAAGAGAAACCTCCATGTCCACACGAAGACAGCCACTCGAATAGCTCCAAACACTTTCCCTCCACCCACCTCAAGACTTGAATTCCTAATCCTCCTGCCTCCACCTCTCAAGTGCTAGGATACAGCAGCATGCCCAGTTTATGTAGTGCTGGGATCAAACCCAGGGCTGTGTGCAGGCAGGCAACTCTAGCCTCACCACATTTTCCTATGCAAATGCAGACTTCCACATCTAACTTAAAATTTATTATTATTATTGAGTGTGAGGGCTGAAGCATGGGGCCAGAGTGAGTAATTTGGAAATCATTTCTCTCCTTCCACCATGAGTTCAGGTTATCAGGCTTGGCAAAAGTTTTAAAAGTGTATGTGTTTGTGTATGTGCACATGTGTGTGTGTGTGGGGGGGGCTTGGAGGCCGCAGGAGAGCATCAGCTGCCCTGGAGCTGGAGTTACAGTGTGTGAGCTGCCTGGTGTGTGCTGGGAGCAGAACTCCTGTCCTCTGAAAGAGCACTAAGCACTTCTAACTGCTGAGCCATCTTTCCAGCTCCGTGTGCATCTGATCTTTGAAGTGAGATTTAACTTGCACATTTGCAGTCTGTCTCTTCCAGTTTATATACTTGTATGAGCACCTTTTCATTTCAATAAATACTTATTTTTGGTCATATTTTCAAAGGGTATGTAGCAAAAAAGGTCATATTTAAAAATCAAAATACAAGAAAACAGCTTTCCTGCCCCCTGCATGAGGAGGGGTGAGCAGAGGTGTGGGGCCTCACAGGGTGGAGCTTTCCTTCCCAGGAGAGAGAGAATTGTTTCCCCACTCTCTCTGGGCCAAAAGGAACCGGCAACTTTAATTCAGTACCACAGCCTATGCTTGGAGCAGTGATTCACCGGGATGGTGACTTCCCCAGATAGTCCTGGCCTCTCACTGTCGCTAGATCTTAGGGAACAAGTCTTAACTTTAGTTCAGCCCTGGCCCAAGATGATCTCTGTGCTTTCAGTTCTCTGAATCTTTCAATTATGCTACTTCCCATTTCTGTTAACTTGGAAATTAACATATATATATACACACATATATATTACATATTAACATATATATTATAATTAACATATAAAATGTAACTAACATATATTATAAACATATATTATAATTAACACATTATATATGCATATATATATATATATATATATATATATATATATATAACATCTGTGTGTTTGCCTGTGCTTGTGTGTGTGTGTGCTTGTATGTGTGCATGTGCCTGTGAGTATGCACTTGCCTGTGCATATGTGTAAAGTTCAGAGGATAAGTAATGGGAGTTGGGTGGGACTCAGGTCACCAGGTTTGCACAGCAAGTGTTTTTACCTGCTGAGCTATCTCCCTGGTCTGGGATTTCTTTTGTTGTGTTTTGATTTGGTTTGGTTTTGATACAAGATCTCACTGTGAAGCAGAAGCTGGCCTGAAAATTTTCCATGTACAGGTTGGGCGTCAAACTCAGAGATCCGTCTGTCTCTGCCTCCCTCCCAAGTGCTGAGGTGTGCACCACCACACACCACTCTTTGGTTTTGTTTGTTTGCTTGCTTCCTTTGAGAGTCTTCTATGGTATTGGAATGAACTTTTCTCTGTAAGTTCCTGGATTTCAAGACTTGGTCCTGATTGCTTGTGCTGTTTGGGGAGGTCTAAGAGGGCCAGCCTTGCTGGAGGAGGTGCATTAGTGGGGATGGGTTTTGAGAAGCCCCACACCTCCTGGCCATGATGGCCTCTTATGTCTCTGGATCCACACAGCCAAATAAACTCTATTTCTATAAGTTGCCGTGGCCGTGGTATGTGTGTGTTTTAATTTATTTTATGTATGTGAGTACTCTGTCACTCTCTTCAGACACACCAGAAGAGGGCATCAGATCCCTTTAAAGTTGTTTGCGAGCCTCCATGTGGTTGCTGGGAATTGAACTCAAGACTTCTGGAGAAGCAGTCAGTGCTCTTAACCACTGAGTCATCTCTCCAGCCCTGGCCCTGGTGTTTTGTCACAGCAACAGAACAGTAACTAATACTGTCTCATTCTGTAACCCAGGCTGGTGTTGAACTCACAGAAATCATCCTGCCCCAACCTTTTGAGTACTCCATGACAGGCTTGAGTTATCAGGCCTGGCTCTCCATGTGTGGATTCAGTCTATTGTATCTTCAGTGGTATGCAGGAGTTCAGGCTTGATCTAGTCTAGACTTCCTCTCTGTAGAGACTTTGTCCTCAGGTCAGCTTCCTTCATGGTAGCAAGATGGAATCAGGGATCACATCCAGCATGAGTGAGAGGGCTTTACATCAGCAGAACAGCTCAAGACCTGGATTGTCCAAAGCTTCCATGCTATCATGGTTGGTAATCAGGTAAGTACAGGGATGCATTTCTGCACTGCAGAGCTTGAGAGGTAAAACCAGCATCTCCAGATTCCCTTGCACCTTGGTGTCTGGGTGTGACTTCCTTTCTGCTGGTGAAAGATGGAAGTGAGGCAAGCTGAGTTGTTTTCCAACTGCTTTGGCTGTTTGCCCCTCAGAGCAGGGAAGTTGGTGAGCCGCTGGCGGAAGATGTTGCTGGCATGACAGCTTTCAAGTCTTGAGAGAGGTTCAGGGATTTTTTTTTCTCTCCTTCCAATTTTTATTTTGTTTTGAGAGTCTATGTAGCCTTGGCTGGCATGGAACTCCCTGTGCAAGCCAAGCTAGCCTCTAACTTAAGAGTCCCACCTGCTTCTGCCTCCCTGCTGGGATTACAGGAGTGCACACCCACACCTGTCCTGAAATGCCTGAGGGTGCATGGCTAGCAAGTGCAAGCCGAAGCATGGCATCAGGACGAATGAGCTGCTGGGTGAGTTCTTGATGTCTACCCACCAGCTGCGGATGCAATAGTGGCTTCCCTGGTGGCTCCAATCTGTATCTTTAGGAACTCTTCCTGAAAGGCCAGCCTAGAGCTCCATCCTTCAGCTCTGCCCGTCAGTATTCAATCCTCTCTGTCACTCCCTGACAGCTTTAAATATCAAGAGCTTTTTTGGTTTCTTGTGTTATGGTACCTCATGGTACCATAAGGGAGGATGCCTTCTGGGATCTGGTCAGAGCTGGTTATCTCCCTAAGCCCCAAGTTTCCTACTTACACTGTGCCTAAAGAGATTAGTAAATCAGTTCTCCCCAACAAGCAGGAGCAAGTGCCTACTCTGCACAATGTGGATGGAGGGACTGAGGAAATGTGATTAGACTGTGCAAAATTCCTCTTACTGCACGATTTCTCTATGCCAAAGCCCGCATCTGTCTCAGCCCCACCTCACTGCACCCTTGTGAAGCAAGGACACCCATCCTCAGTCTACATCTGGGGAAACTGAGTCTCAGAGGTTAAAGTAACCTACCCAAGATGTCCCAGATAATATCTGGAAGGATTGGGGTTAACATCCAGGTCTGTCTGGATCTACAGCATTTGCATTTAAAATGTCTTCTCACTTTATGAATGTTATGCATATTCATTAGGGAAGTGTTGATATTAATTATGAAGGTGATGCATATTCATTAGGGGAGTGTTGATAACCCACCTTGTCTTGGTGGCAAGATGGAAGCAGAACTAATCTTTTTTTTTTTTTTTTTCCTCATTTCTCATTTGACTTTCACATGGAGTGGGAAGGGAACCACCCATTACAGAACCGCACAAGTAAGCCAGGTGGTGGTGGCTACGCCTTTGATCCCAGCACTCGGGTGGGGGATGGGGTGGGGGTGGGGAAGTACAGGCAGGCAGATCTCTAAGTTCAAGGCCAGCCTGGTCTACAGAGAAAGTTCTAGGACAGCCAGGACTACACAGAGAAACTCTGTATTGAAAACCACCCTTCCCCATAAACAAAAACAAACAAACAAACAAACAAAAACAAAAAACAAACCCAAAGCAACAAAACAAAACTTCACTAGTTTGTAGATCTTTAGGGGGAAGAAACCGGTTTACACTCATCTTTACTGAAGATCTGGGTTGTCCCTAGAGGGTGACTACCACTGTAGAGGATGGGACTCCTGGGATGATGGCAGGAAGCCATGAGAACCCACCCATGCAAGACCCATGCTGCAGGCCTCCCACTCAGGTGCCAAAGGAGCTTCTTAGGAGAGGACCACTGCAGCCCCACAGAGGGACAGGCATGCCACAGTCTAGGTCAGCATTGCCATCAGAGAGACCAGTGAAGTCAGTGTCCTGGTGTTGGTATCTCAGGATGTTGTGTAGGACCTCTTGGCCTCAGAGAACAGTCTGGCACCAACTCTGTAAGTTCCTCAGTTCATAGAAACACTTCTAGCTCCTCTTCATACCCTTCTGATAGAGATGTTCAGAAACAGCTCTAGATACCTCCTCGTGGTTCTTTTCCCCTTTGAAGCTGATTTCATGTTCAACTACTTTCTACTCCTGCAGAAGGTCCTAGTTTCCCAGTCAGGTCTAAGTAGAGGGCTGGAGGGCTTTCCAGGTTCCTGTTTCCTATCTCTTCATTTAGTCCCTGGCTGTGTCTCAACTTCAGTCAGATGTGCTGTGCCTCTATTTTGTCTCCTGGGCAGCCTCCTATTCTACAGGAACCAGCAGAGTCTGGAATGTGGAGGGGGTTTCTGAATCATGTGGAATCTACAGTATAAGGGGCTTCTAGAAATCTGTTGGCAATATTAAAAAGATTTATTTTAAATTGTATGTGTGTGTGCACGCATACATGCCAGTGCACTAGAAGGGCAGACGAGACTGTCTGGCCACCCCCGGAGCTGGAGTTAAAGATGCTTGTGAGTTTTCCAACGTGTGTACTGGGAAACAAACTCTGGACTACAAAGCAGTAATCATTCCTAATTAACTCTTTAGCCACCTCTCTGACCCTTAAACCACTTAGTCTCCTTAGTTTTCTTTAAGGAAAACCCTGAACTTCCTGCCGCTGCCTCCCAGTGCTAGGATTATGGGCAAGCTTCACCACACTCTGGACATGCAGTTCTGGGGATCAAATCCAGGGCTTCTTGCCTGCTAGACAAATACTTTATCACCTGAGCCATGTCCCCGGACACTGGGGCAACTTTCCCATCAAATATCTGTACGTGATTGTGAGGAAAGACGCCAATGCTTCTCACACATGCGCTCAGTTTCTGAAAGAAGAAATGAAAACTCTATTTTATCTTCCTTTGAACACTGAGATAAATAATTGACAAAGTGGCTTTACATTCACCTATTAATAAATGAAAGGCACTGCCAGCAACCTGTAATGAAATTGCAAAACAAACGGGGCAGATAATTGCAAAGAATCACAGCTCACACTGTTCCTTGTTATCTTATTAATTGGCTCCAGGCGGTAATTAAAAAAAAAAGATTGCGCCATTTCTGTTACTGGTAATCTTATGTGATGATTTTTATCATATAAAATCACACTGACCAGGAAGGGGGGAGGAGAGAACAAGAGAGACAGAGACAGAGAGAGAGAGAGACAGAGAGACAGAGAGACAGAACAGCAGAAACAGAGATAGAGAGGCAGAGAGAGAGACACAGAGAATCTTGATGCTTAGTATTTTCCCACGGGCTGTAGGCAATATTTACTAATGTTTCCACGGGAACTTAAAAGATGTTATCCGTTGGTGGCTGAGCCTTAATTGCTCCAGGAGAATAGTTCGACTGTGTCAATGATTCGAAGGCTACAGGAGAAAGTCAGAGTGGTACTCTGTGGCTGCTCACTGGGTAAGGCGATTGCCACCAAGCCATTAGATCTGAGTTCAATTCCAGGTGGTGGAAGAGGAGCTGACTCCTCTGACCTCCACGTGTGGCACCAAGCCCCCACACAAATAATTTTTAAAAGGAGAAGAATGGCTTCCGCTCTCACAGCCATTGCAGTACATTGAGCTCCACAGAGACAACACCGGGGCAAGCGAGAGCCGAATGGGCACTGGGCGACTCTGTGCCTCACGGAGGAAAATCAACTAAATGGGCAAAGGAGATCCTAAGAAGCCGAGAGGCAAAATGTCCTCATATGCATTCTTTGTGCAAACCTGCCGGGAGGAGCACAAGAAGCACCCAGATGCTTCTGTCAACTTCTCAGAGTTCTCCAAGAAGTGCTCAGAGAGGTGGAAGATTATGTCTGCTAAAGAAAAGGGGGAATTTGAAGATATGGCAAAGGCTGATAAGAAATGAAAGAAAGATAAGAAAGATAATGAAAGGCTGATAAGAAAGGCTGAAAGAGAAATGAAAACCTACATCCCTCCCAAAGGGGAGACCAAAAAGAAGTTCAAGGACCCCAGTGCACCCAGGAGCCCTCCTTCGGCCTTCTGCCTATTCTGTTCTGAGTACCGCCCAAAAATCAAAGGCGAGCATCCTGGCTTATCCATTGGTGATGTTGCAAAGAAACTAGGAGAGATGTGGAATAACACTGCAGTGGATGACAAGCAGCCCTACGAGAAGAAGGCTGCCAAGCTGAAGGAGAAGTATGAGAAGGATATTGCTGCCTACAGAGCTAAAGGAAAACCTGATGCAGCGAAAAAGGGGGTAGTCAAGGCTGAAAAGAACAAGAAAAAGAAGGAAGAGGAAGATGATAAGGAGGACGAAGAGGATGAGGAAGATGAAGAAGGAGAAGATGATGATGAATAAGTTGGTTCTAGCACAGTTTTTTTTCTTGTCTATAAAGCATTTAACCCCTCCCCACCCCGTACACAACTCACTCCTTTTAAAGAAAAAAATTGAAATGTAAGGCTGTGTAAGATTTGTTTTTAAACTGTACAGTGTCTTTTTTTTGTATAGTTAACACACTACCGGATGTGTCTTTAGATAGCCCTGTCCTGGTGGTGTTTTCAGTAGCCACTAACCTTGCCTGGTACAGTCTGGGGGTTGTAAATTGGCATGGAAATTTAAAGCAGGTTCTTGTTGGTGCACAGCACAAATTAGTTATATATGGGGACAGTAGTTTGGTTTTTGTTTTTCTTTTCTTTTGGTTTTATTTTTGATTTTTTTTCCATCTTCAGTTGTCTCTGATGCAGCTTATACAAAGATAATTGTTCTGTTAACTGAATACCACTCTGTAATTGCAAAAAAAAAAAAATTGCAGCTGTTTTGTTGACATTCTGAATGCTTCTAAGTAAATACAATTTTTTTTTATTAAAAAAAAAAGGAGAAGAAGAAAAGCCCTCCTGTAAAGAGCACTGTGGTTCCCAGTAGGGGCTGTGTGTGTTGTGGGGGGGGGGGTGCTGCACTCCGTTTGAAGTTTGGGGCTCATGGGATAAAAACCACCACCGGTTCTGGCCTTTGTCTTTATTTTACCTTTTGGTGAACAAAAATTTACGGGTTTACTTCAGGAACAGGGATATGAGGTTACTTACAAACATATGGGTGACCCCAAAACTGCTGCATTGCCATATCATGGATAGTGACCAGTGGGACCCACAGACTTCCGCTGTCAGTTAACTTCCCTGCTTATGCAGATAGAGCCACACTGTCAACAACTGAGAAGTATATGGAGCTAATCACATGATCTCCTTCTATCTTTTTTCCTAGTAGCCTCCCCACCCCCTGGTAATTGCTTTCTTCACAGCTCACCTATCTTTCTAGAGCCTTCATGCAAATTCAAGTGAGTATGAATACAGGTTCTTGGTCCACCTCCTCCCGTTTGTAAAAGGGAACAAAATACACACAATGTTCTGTATTTTTTCCATTTATGGGCATGAGAGCGCTCCATATCAGAACACAGAAAGTTTCCCCTTCCATTTGTACAGCTCTATAATGTTCTATGTTCTTAATGTTTGTTATACTTAGTTAATTATTTATTTATTCGGGGATATGTGTGCTGCAGGCACCATAGTGCACATTTGGAGATCAGAGGACAACTTCTGGGAGTTGGTTCTCTCTTTCTGTTCTGATGTGTATCCCATGGATGGAGCTCAGGTCATCAGGCTTGGTGGCAGGTACCCTTAGCAGTTGAACCTCTCACTGGCCTAATGCTCTGTTTTATGGGAGCCATGCCATTTTTATGTTTTGTTATGTGTGGTCCAGAAGATTATCTATGATAGCCATATTTTTGGGATTTGAATGAGAGTTTATTAAGCACACAGTAAGCCAAAGTAAAAGAATAAACAGCAAAAGATAGACAGGGAAATATAACCAAATTGGGTAATCAAAACGTCCAGCAGAAATCAACTAAGGAAGTAATGATATCACCTCATCCCGTACTTAAGACATCCAGCAAAAAACCCTGGGGAGGTCGAGGCAGGCAGCTGGAGTCTGGATTAAGATTCCCCTCCTAGGCTGAGCTTCCCATGGCTGAGCTTTCAGTGGAGGTGCAGGTGCCTTTGTATCATAGGATAGACAACTGTAACGTCTGCTGAGGATGGTTCACCTTCTACATGCTCTCAAGGGCACAGCGTTTCTACCCTCCAGCTGTTGGCATCTTCCCCTCCTCATCCCAAGATAAGGGGCCTTAGAGGACACTAGGACACCCTGTCTGGAGGGGGACAGCGGGGGTGGGACCAGGGAAGGGGGACGGGAGGACAGGATAGATGGGATGAGGATAATGTCCCAGCTAGCTTCTTAGAGCTCAAACAGCACATGACAATTACTAACACAGTCTGCACATGGCAAGTTAAGAGTTAAAGCTAACTAGGACTGGGGCTTCCCTGGACACACAAGACCCTGGGGTCAGTCTCTAGGATAAACAACAAATAAATACGTGATAAATTAAGTCATGGAGGACTGTCATCTTTGTGATGTTGACAAATTGTATCTAAGAACATGTTCTATTCGGGTTGTGCTTTAGAAAGCTCATTCACACAGGTCTTGAATGTCGTCTGTTTATTTCCAGGTACTGAATATTACTTATTTATATAATTTTTTTTTAATCTATGGAGAGGATTCTATAGTTTTCCCATGAAGACTACTTAGCCATATTTCATAATTTCAAACCATCCTTGCACTCTGAAATATACTACACTTAGTATGACACTGAGTTCCTTTTTGTTTTGTTTTTTTTTCTGAGACAGGGTTTCTCTGTGTGGCCTTGGCTGTCCTAGAACTCACTCTGTAGAACAGGCTGGTCTCAATCTCACAGAAATCTGCTTCTGCTTCCCAAGTGTCATGTTGGTTTTTGAAGCAGGATTTTATATAGCCTAGGCCTCAAACTCACTATATAGCCAGAGAGTCAGAGGCCTCCTTGAACTCCTGATCCTCCTGCCTCTTCCTCCCAAGGGCTGTGATTACAGGAGTATAGCAACACATTTGGGTTGATGCAAGATTCTGGTTCCTTTTTCTTTTCTTCTCTTTTCTTTCTTTCTGATAGGGTCTTACTTATTTATAGGGTCTATCCTAGAACTTGCTGTGTAAACTAGGCTGGCCTTGAATTCACAGAGATATGCCTACCTGGGATCAAAGGCATGTGCCACCAAGCCTGGATGGTTTCTTTCTTTTCTTTTTTTCAAGATTTATTATTTTTATTTTATGTGTGTGTATATATGCCTGAGCATATGTATCCTTGCAGGTGCCAGAGGAAGCCTGAAGAAGGTGTCAGATTCTCTGGAACTAGAGTGACAGATGGTTGTGAACTGCCTAGTGTGGGTGTTGGGAACCGAATCTGGGTTCTCTGCAAGAACATGAAGTGCTCTTAGCCACTGAGCCACCTCTCTAGCCCCTGTTTGTGAATGTTCTATTAAGGACTTTTAACTAATGGCCATCAGTGACATTGGTATGTTTTGCTCTTTTGTGTACAGTATCACTGAATTTTGGTATAGCATAGGAAGCGTTTGGAGGCTCCCCCACCCCTGCTCTGATGTACTGTTTGTCAGCCTCCCCACTACAGCTCCAGCGGCTACTTTCCCAGTGGGCACTGGAGCTATCTGAGCCTTCTCTATTTCTCCCATACAGATGAGCTGTCATCACTCCTCTTGAGACCTCTTGAGATCTCTTTTGCTATTCAGAAACCTTGACTTTTTCTTCCTGTCTCATGGTAACCTATGATTTTCTTCACTCCCTATTTGTATTGTATAGTGTCTATGGCTTTCTTAATAAGAGGCCAATAAAAATGTTTATATCTTACTACTTTTTTCGGGGGGGGGGTGGAGAGGAGCTGTATTTACTCTTTCAATAAACCTTTACTGAATGTCTGTCGTGTTTCTGACCCAGCTGTGCTTGAGGAATACAGAATAAATCAGTTAACACCAGCCTTTATGGGTCTCAGGGCCAAACTGGGAGGACAGCCAGGGACTCTGACACTCATGACTGTGTGGTGGCTGCTGGGTGGGAGGCAGAGTCACCTAAGCCAGCCAGGGGAGTGGTGAAGGATGACTCTAGAGCTGGGGGTGATGGGTTATCCCTGTAAACCTCAGCACTCAGGAGTTGGAAGCAAGAGGGCCAAGCATTTGAGTTCATTCTCAACTACACAGGAGTTTGAGGCCAGTCTGCTGGGTTATCTAAACACACACACACACACACACACACACACACACACACACACACACACA
>NW_021604629.1:2953636-2956101 GCF_004785775.1 Grammomys surdaster | reverse complement strand
CACTGGTTTAAGAATGCATTCTGGGGGGCTGGAGAGATGGCTCAGCGGTTGAGAGCACTGACTGCTCTTCCAGAGGTCCTGAGTTCAAACCCCAACAACCACATGGTGGCTCACAACCATCAGTAATGAGATTGGATACCCTATTCTGGTGTGTCCGAAGACAGTGACAGTATACTCATAAATAAAATAAATAAATCTTTAAAAAAAAAAAAAGAATGCATTCTGGAGAGTCAGACAGCAGGTCCCACATTTGATGTTATACCTTGTGGCCGTCTTGAAACTGCTAATAATTTCATTTTCAACAACTGAGGATTTTGTTTTAAGTAGGATTTCATTATGTTACCCAGGCTGGTTTCAAAACCACAATCCTCTGGCCTCAGTTCCCTGAGCACTGGGGTTACAGGTGGGCAACTTGACATTTGGCCAGATGTGTGCTTTGTAAATGAGGTCTGGTGCATGAAGTGGGCACTTGAGATACCTGGACCACAGAGTTGTCACTTGTGGGCTCAAGACTGTTTTCCTGGTGCTTGCACATGCCTTGATGAATGCACACCTTTGTGAGGTTCTTGGGCCCATGCTGTCTGAGGCTGTGGAATAGCAGCTGTGCCTTAGAAGAAAGAGAATCTGAATGGGGCAGTGTGGAGCCTCCCCTGGGCTGTCACCTTCCCTGGGCTGTCTGCACCAAGATTAACTCTCTGGTCTGAGCACTGAGACAGCAGCCATGGACTCTCAGACAAGAAATGCTTCTAATAACTTGTTACAAAACAAAACTCATGGACCTTTAGATAGAGCAAAATTCAGGGAATTAGATTCCCTGAGGACTTTAGAATCGGTGGTATATACAACTGCCACAGCCTTGTAAAGTAAACACACAGGCACACTTAGAGACCAAGGATAAATAAGAAGTGTTGCATTACTAACAGCTCATGGAACTTCTTGAGATTAGTAAGCAGAGGAAACAGGAAACGGAGTGAAGACAGCCTGTAGAATGGGAGAAAACCTGTGCTCACTGTACATCAGAGGCTCAACATCTAGAGTACCAAAGAAAAGTGAACCAAGAAATCAGACAACTCAATCAATAAACGGATAGACAGTTCTAAAGATATGAAAGACAGGGCCTGGCAAACAGGAAAACACTATTGGAGGAGGGCAAATGAATATTTTTCTGAATATTTTGGATCAGAGGGAATATTTGGATCAGAGGGAATTACAGGCAGTCGAGGAAGATGATAGGAAGATGGTAAGTTGGCCTGCAGCTAAGGGACATTTCAGCCCAGAGATTAATGTTATGGAATTAGGGAATAAGTGAGCTTTCCAGAAAGAGAATGTAAGAGGATCCGGAACAGTAGAGGAGGACTTCTCAGCCAGGTGAGTGGGAGGCCAGGAGTCTGGTGTTTTGAAAGCCTGGGAGGCCTTATCCCCTCCGAGGCTGTTCTGTAGTAGGAAAAGGTGGACTCAGAAGCTGCCCAGTGATGCCAAGTCTAACCTAGTTATAGGACACTTATGCTGTCTCTCCAGAACGGCAAGAATCCTACATATTGCCTGGGCCACCTGCCTCTTCAGGCCTAATCATGGCCTGCAGCCTGCAGGAGGGAGGTGAGGAGCTCAGTTCAGACACAGTGCCTGTGGGGACCTCAGCTAGACAACAGAGGGCAGAAAACAGCTAGTTTTCTACGCCTCTGACCACAGTGGCATTTAACACACCCCTCCCTCCCCCTATGGAAATGTGAAGTCATAAACCATATTGACTTTAAGTGTCAGAAAGGTTGCCCAGGAGTCTGGGAGCCGACAAACTCAAAACAGGTTTGTGTGGAAACAAACAAAACAGGATTCAGAGCGATTTTTGACATCTGAGTCAGTTGTGATTTTTTTCCAGGAACCATAACAACAACAACAACAACAAAATGAACCTTTCAGGCAAAAGGCACTAGGTCTTATCATTATGAATTTGTTTTCCTGCTGATACATAAACTTGGAGTAACTGAGCAGGGGAGACAAACGACAGTCTTCTTTACCCGGCACGAGGGTGCTGGAAGAGGCTACTTAGGGTTTAATGGACAGCTTTCCGTATGTATGTGCTTTGACTGGAGCCGAAGAGCACTGTGCGCTGTGCCACACAATGGGAAGTTTTGAGTTAGATTTTAGAAGAAATAACTTTGATCATTTCAAAAGCAATGAAGCCTGATGCAGCCAGGAGAAAAGAAGGCGGTAATTTATGGCTACCATTAAAGACACTCCAACAAAGACTGGAAGGAACGATTCACTAAGTGAAGATTTACAAATGTGTTAAAACAAAACAAAACAAAAAAACCACCCTTCAAACTGGAACTAGCCAAGTGTCTCTCTCAGCACCAAATACAAAAGGAGTGGGAGGGAGGAGCCAGAGGCAGAGAAAGGGGTGGGACCTGCCTGCCTTTACTGGAGAGGAAAGGTTAAAGGGAAAACGCAGCAAAGTTCTTTTCTCA
>NW_021604629.1:2952619-2953536 GCF_004785775.1 Grammomys surdaster | reverse complement strand
GGGACCTGCCTGCCTTTACTAGAGAGGAAAGGTTAAAGGGAAAACGCAGCAAAGTTCTTTTCTCAGAGTCTCCATCCACAGCAAAATACAAAACCCCCCCCCCCCCCCAAAGACAAGCTCAGCCTGGGCCCTGAGTAGACCCAGGCTGCGGAGACAGACAGCTGCTCAGATTGCTGAGGTGGGAAGCTGTAGCTGGTAGCCAGAGCCCCAAGATCTGTGTGCTCTTGTGCATGTGCTGGGGGGAGGGGGTTGGGGTTGGGGGTTGGTGAGGTTTTTTTTAAATCAAGAAATTAGTGGATGTGAGTATACACTTTTACATGTGCAGTATATGTGGTCATATGTCTACATACACATGAAGACGTATGTAAATATTCACAGGAGAAATGGAATAAGAACCATCCAGAGAGCCGGGCGGTGGTGGCGCACACGCCTTTAATCCCAGCACTTGGGAGGCAGAGGCAGGCGGATTTCTGAGTTCGAGGCCAGCCTGGTCTACAGTGTGATTTCCGGGACCCCCAGGGCTTTAAAGAAAAAACGAAAAAAAAAAAAAAAAAAAAAAGAACCTCCCAGAGAAATCCAAATACAAGCACTCATATCTCTGCGTATGGCCTTCTGTTTCTTCCATTAAGGGGTCCCTGAAGCATTTGTTCCTAGAATTGATGCTGATTGTAGTGACTCCAGCCACCTGAGCCTGGAAAAAATGAGAAGGCCTGGCTGTGGGGAATAGGTGCTGGCCGTTGCCTCTATTTACAGCTCACCAAGTCTGATATTTGTAAGTTCCTGTGGGTCATAGATGCCACCTATGCCCAGGACAAAGTTGGAAGCTCTACTACCTGCGGTGGTCCTTTTTTTCTTTCACTTCCTTGCTGTTAAGATACACTTAACTAGATTACACTCTCTGCAGTGATTTTGAACCT
>NW_021604629.1:2942559-2947619 GCF_004785775.1 Grammomys surdaster | reverse complement strand
AAAAGGTCCCTTTGTGTGGCTCCTGGAAAAGGAAATGCAATGCTTTGCTATCTTTTGATTCTACTCACCAGGAGAGCCAGACAGAGCTTCAAGGACCCTGCCTCCCTGGAGACTAAGGACAGGAATCCTGCTTTCTGCTGTCTCTGGAGGATCCATCCTGTCTGTTTTGGGGCTGACTGATATTGGGACTTGCTAGGCTTGAGAATTCTACCCAGGCACTGCCTTATTTGAGTGGCAGATTCAGTCTGGAAACATACATGCAGAGGGAGATTTTAGTTCTTCGGTGCTGCAGATCTGAGATCCTGAAGTCTGGACTCTGCCCACTAGTTCAGTGACTGAACTCAAGCTCAGAACTGAATGGAAACTGCTTTCCCAGGAGGAAGCAGAATGTTAGCCCTGACAGGGCTCTTCAGGGAACTTTGGGTCATTTCCATTGCTTGTTTTATGGATGAGGACACTGAGGACAGGAGACTGGGGCCATAAACAAATGACTAGTCTTTGGGTGAGAGTCACAAACTCATCCCTGCCCCAGCTCCTGGTCCCTCATACTCACTCAGCCTGCAGCTGCCTCTCTGGTTGCACAAGACATCCCTATAGAACTGAGGAGGGGTGTTTGAGCCCAGCTCCAATGCCTCTCCCTGCCTCTGGACCCGACCTTAGTGAGCATATTGAAGGCTTCTTTCATTCTGAGAGCTTTTAAAACTCTTAAAAATTGAGTGTATCTTCCGGTGGGAGTTGATCTGAATCCCTGCAGGAACAAAACTTACATAGTGAGTCAGGAAGTCTTGTCTAAGCACTCGGAAAACCACACTAACTTCTTCAGGCAGGAGGAAAATGTAATCCATGTCTATTTGGGTGGTGTTTGATGTCTTGATGTTTGATTTATGTCTTGATGTTTCAATCGATCCTGTCTCATCACATGGCCTCCGAGAAGTCCAGTTCTTGAATGCTGGCAGTATGTTATATCCAGAGGTACCCGGTATGTGTGGTAGACACTCATTCTTTCATTTTGCTGTTGTTCTTGTTTTGATTTTGAATTTTTTGGTTTTTTTGAGACAGGGTCTCATGTAGCCCAGCATGGCCTCAGACATACAAGCCAAGCTGTTCCACCTGCCTCTATCTTCCAAGTGCTGTGATTGTAGGTGCATACCATGACACCCAGCTGTATTTTCTTTATATTTATTTATTTGATTATATTTTAAATTATGTGTTTGCATGTGTTTGTATGTAGGTATGTGCATGTGAAGATCAGAGGTGTCAGGCCCCCTGGAGCTGGAGTCACAGGCAGTTGATAAGCCCAGTTATGAATGGTGGGAACCGAGCTCACATCTTTTTCAAGAGCGCTACATGTTTTAATCGCCGAGCCACCTCTCTAGCCCCTATTTTTCTTTTACTTTTTAAAAATTTGTTTTTCTTCTTCTTAAGGAAACTTTTTATTTAGAAATACTTTAAGACCAGGAAGGTTGCAAAACCATGCAAAGCTCATGGGTATTTGTCACTCATCTTACCCCAATGCTATCAGCTTACAAAATGGTATAGTTACCCAAACCAGGAAAGTAGCAGTGGCACAATGTCATTTAAAAACAACTGTAAACATTCAAATTCCATCAGATTTCCCCTGATGTTCTGTTTCTGCTCCAGAGTTAATTCCAGGTCCCGACCCACATAGCCAGTGCCTGTGTCTCTTGTGTTTCTTCAGCCCTTAATCTGTCTTTGTCTGGAACATCAACTTTTGAGACAGGGTCTCTTGTAGCCCAGGCTGGTCTCGAACTTTCTCTGTTGCTGAGGAAATGATGCCATCAAACTCCCGATTACCCTGCCTCCACCTCCTAAGTGCTAGGATTACAGGCATGTGACATTGTATCTGACTTATGCGATACTGAAGACTCAATAGAGTCCGTCTCATGCCAGGCAGTTGTCAGCTGCCTGATGTGGCTGCATGGTTGCTGAGAACTGAACCTGAGTCCTTTGCAAGAGCAGCAAGTTCTCCAAAAGCCATCTCTTTGGTCCCAGCATCGCCACCTTTTATGAACACTGTGATTTCATTTGCTTCATGTTAAGAGACAAAGAATTAGTAGAGCTTGGCATGGCAGCTGTGCTAGGAGGATTGCCATGGGTTTGAGTCTAGCCTTGACTATACACTGAATGTAAGACCAGCCAGAAGAGAATATGTCTTCTCATGATATGGTTTTCTGGCGTTTCAGTAAGACCGTCACAGAAACACCACACTGACTTTCCCAGTAAACCAACCACATCAGTGATACATGATGTCACTATGCCCCACCCAGTGATGCTACCCTTGTTTAACACCCGGTTTAAGATGGTGTCTGTTGAGCTGGGCAGTGGTGGCAAACGCCTTTAATCACAGCACTGGGAGGCAGAGGCAGGAGCATCTCTCTGAGTTTGAGGCCGGCTTGGTCTACAGAGTAAGTTCCGAAACAGCCAGGGCAACACAGAGAAACCCTGTCTTGAAAAACAAAACCAAACGATAGTGTCTGCTGGTTTCTCTACTGCCATATTTAGCATATTTGGGGGAGGGTACTTGTGAAATGTCAAGTCTTTGTTCACTGGTTTTAGTGTCCAACCATGCTTGGATCTTGCCTGTGGCAGCTGTAACTATGATATGCACCTCCTTTAAACTTTGCACTGACCCCCCCTTGTGTATCTCTAAACTGATTTTTTTAAAAGGAAGATATGCCCCTTCTTGCTCATTCATCCATTCCTTCGTCTATTTCATTGTATACTTTTGCACATTGGCATTATATCATTATTTATTTTCAAATTGTTCTAGCTGCAGCAATTGGAAACTCGTCACTGTTGCCTGTTTGACATCTCCCTTTTTTGAGAACTTCCTAATATTTTATATTACAAGATCCTCCATACCATTCTTATGTTCTCTGCTTGCCCTGGAATCCACCACTCCCCACAACGACTCTGTTTCCTTTGATGGTAAAGGGTAAGGATATACAGAACCCAGGACCTGTGTGTGTGGTGTTCTCAAGGGGGCCTTGTTTCTAGGGATTGTCAGTCCCTAGACTAGAGCTGGGATGTCCTTGCATGTGTTCTGTTGATTCATTTTGTTGTTTGCTTTTCTGAGACAGAGTCTCTCTTTTCTCTCTTTTCTGTTGCTCTGGCTGTCCTGAAACTTGCTATGTAGACCAGACTGGGCTCAACCTCACAGAGAAGCACCTGTCTGCCTCCCAAGTGCTGGGATTACAGATGTGTACCACAATGCCTAGCTTATTTATTCTTTGTTTAATTCCTCTGAATCTATATTCAAACTATGGATAGCACTGATAGTTTGACCTCTGTGCTAGAACCAAGTCACTCTAGCCTTGCAGGTTTTTCCTCAAACAGTGAGAAATCCAGTTCTTACTGTTGTGCTGTATTTACCTTTGTTCAACCTTAGTAGATACAGGACATATTTACAGGATTACTGACGCATGGCCTTGTGAGGACCCCGGTTTCACTAACCACAGTATTTATTAACTAGAGTGCAACACGCAGAGGTTTGTGCTTTTATGACATTCAGTAAGTGGTTGCTTAGTTATCTAGGTTAGCACTTTTGGATGTGTCCCGGTTATGTTTCTTTCTTTCTTTTTTTTTTTTTTAATGATTTGTTTTTGTGCATAAAAGTACACTGTTGCTGTATTTAGACACACCAGAAGAGGGCATCAGATCCTATTACAGATGGTTGTGAGCCATCATGTAGTTGCAGGGAATTGAACTCAGGACCTCTGGAAGAGCAGTCAGTGCTCTTAACCACTGAGCCATCCCTCCAGCACCCCCGGTTATGTTTCAATTTATAATATACCTAGTTTGTTTGGCTATTTGTTTGTATTAAGCACATAAACAAAACCTCACTGCATTTCTAAGAGTCAAATTGTACCAAACTGGTATCCTCATGCGGGCGTGGTGCTTTCTTGCCCCCCCACTTGCTCTGCCTCATGACTCCTCTTTCTGTCCCTTTCCCCTCACATCTGTGGGTTTCTGTTTATTCTTCCTTTATATCTTTTATACAATCAAGCAAATAGGAGCCTGGTGTTTTTTTGTTAATGAGTTTTCAGATGCATCATATATATACCATAAATCTCACCGATTTCATATATACAACCCAAAGATTTGTAATAAATTGTCTGAGTCGTGCAGCCACACATACAGAGTTTTCAGTTTGCTTTCTCAGTAGTATCCACCGTGTACACTTCATTTCCAGCCCTTTCCCAGAAACAGCTAACCAGTGATCTAATTCCAGTACCTTCCGAGTCCCAGCTGCAGCTAACTAGCAATGAGCATCCTTCCTGGATGCCTCGTGTAGATGAACTCCTGTAATCCAGGTTCCTTGTATTTGGATTAATTCTCTCAGAGTGCTGCTTGAGAAGCAGTGTCATGCTGCAGCCTGTATCCTCACTTCCTCTTTATCAGTGAAGAAGTAGTCTGTTGTACAGATATACCACAGCCTTTGTTTGTTTGTTCTTGAGACAGAATCTTGCTATATGAACCAGGCTGTCCTCAAACTCACCATGCAGCCCAGGCTGGCTTCAAGCTTGTGGCCTCCTGTCTTTTTCTCCTTTTATTGAAAATGGAATTTTCTCTCACATAATCTATCCTAGTTACAGCTTCTCCCCCCCCCCCCTCCTCCCAGTTACTCTCCACTTCCCTCCCATCTGGATCCTTTCTCCTTCTGTTTTTCTTTAGGGAAAGAAAAAAACAGGTTTTTTTTTTAAACATAATTTTTTAAATTTTATGTTCATTGGTGCTTTGCCTGCATGAGTGTTTGTGTCAGGGTGTCAGATCTTGAAGCTACAGATTAGTTGTGAGCCACCATGTAAGTGCCAGGAACTGAACTGGATTCCTCTGGAAGAGCAGTCAGTGCTCTCAACCGCCAAGCTGTCTCTCCAGCCCCCAGTCTTCTTAAGGGATAACAGTAAAACAAATAAAAATAAAACAAAAACAAAAACTAGCAAATCGGAATATGACAAAACAAACAGAAGAAAAAGAGACCAAGAAAAGGCACAAGAAACAGATGTAGATGCAGAGACCTACACACTCAGGAATCTCAT
>NW_021604629.1:2873308-2942459 GCF_004785775.1 Grammomys surdaster | reverse complement strand
ACGCCTTTAATCCCAGCACTTGGGAGGCAGAGGCAGGTGGATTTCTGAGTTCGAGAGTTCGAGGCCAGCCTGGTCTACAGAGTGAGTTCCAGGACAGCCAGAGCTACACAGAGAAACCCTGTCTCGGAAAAAAAAAAAAAAAAAAGATGTGGGCTTGTGTCCACTCCTTTCAGCTGTAGGACCCCATCTGGTGCTGACACTGTGCACGATGCCCCAGTCTCTGGGAGTTCATGTGTGTGTCGGTCCTGCTGATTTAGAGAGCCTTACTTGGTGTCCTCCAACCCTTCTGTCTCTTAACTCTCTTTACTCCTCCTCTGCAGAGGTCCCTGATCCCTGGGGGCAGGAATTTGATGGAGACATCCTGTTTAGGACCGAGTGTCCTACGGTCTCTCATCTTCCACATCATCTCGGCTGTGGGTCTATGTATTTATTTCTGCACTCTTGCTTCCGCCCCATGATCTCCTTAGCCTTAGACTGCTGTCTTAATAAGAACAGACTTATAGTAAGTTCCACTGGATGTTTCCAAATTGTGTTATCCCTCCTGAGTCTTTTCATTCCCATATAAACTTTATGCATATTGAAATTTTGTATGCATGTGTGCATTTAGATGTTGTCTTGAATTTAAAATATTCTAGGCCTCCTTTTGCATTTGGATTTTTTTCCATTTAACGATATATTCTATTAATTATTCCAAATCAGTTCATAGAGACTGTCTTCATATTCTTTTAGAGCTACATAGTACTCTATCAAGTGAATATACCATGACTTACTTAGGATTTCTATTGCTGTGATTAAACATCGTGACTAAAAGCAACTTGGGGAGGAAAGGGTTTATTTTGTTCATAGTTCCATATCACTGTTCATCATCGAAGAAAATCAGGACAGGATACACACAGGGCAGGAACCTGGAAGCAGGAGCTAATACAGAGGCCATGGAGGGGTGCTGCTTACTGGCTTGCTCCCCATGGCTTGCTCAGCTTGCTCTTTTACTCTCTTATAGAACTTAGAACAACCATCCCAGGGATGGCACCCCCCACAATAAACTGGGCATTCCCTCATCAGTAACTAATTAAGAAAATGCCTTACGGCTGGATCATATAGAGGCATTTTCTCAATTAAGTGTCCCTCCATTGAGATAACTCTAGTTTGTGTATCAAGTTGACATAAAACCAGCCAGTACATATCACTTCCAGTAAAATGCTCTCCTAAATATGAGCTTCTGGGTTGGTTCTAGTGTTTTGTAATCTCAAACTATACAACAATGAAGATTAGTGCTTGTTTATTTTTCTGTTTGGGTGGATTCTAAGAAGTGAGATGGCTGGCTAACAGGTAAATGCATATGTATATCGCTCAAAGAAATAGCACCTGCTGAGCTCACTTCCCTTTTGTTTCTTAGACATGGATGAATGTGACAATGCACTCAACGGTGGCTGTGTCCACGACTGTTTAAATATTCCAGGCAACTATCGCTGCACCTGTTTCGATGGCTTCATGTTGGCTCATGACGGTCATAATTGTCTTGGTAAGAAAACCATTTTCCTCTCCCCACCTTTTTCCAGCCTCTTTGTTTTTGAATCCTTACTCACGAAAGCAAAAAAAGGGGAATCTGGGATACATTTCGGTCAGTAGAATGCTTACCCAGCATGCGCAGACCCCTGCATTCCATCCCCAGTACTGAAAAACCACAGTGGTGTATATCTGTAATCCCAGCACTCAGGAGATAGAGGCAGGAGGATCAATAATTTAAGATTATCTTTAGTTACAGAGCAAACTTGAGTCCAATCTGGGCTACATTAGACCCTCCCTACATATATAAAAAAGACAAAATCATCATCCAAGAATTAGGGACATTAGACTATGTATCAGATAACTGGATAGGTAAATTTAGTCCAAGGAGATGGGTGGACATTGCCATGACTGCTTATTGATTTCTGACACTGAGTTTCTGACCTTAGGTGTTCTGTTGAAAGAATCCCAACTATCCTTTAAATACTGTGTCTTTATTCTTGCTTCAGATCTGTGTTGGGTCACAACCAGGTAGATCCTACACTTTTTTTCTTTCTTTTTGAAAGAAAGACAAAAGCTTTCTGTAAGCATCCTCCAAGGCTTCCACAAGGCAGACATCAACTGGCATTACAATCCCTGAAGTGAGGAATGCAGACTGTTCCCACCAGTTCCTCTTGTGAGCACTAGATCAGAACCTAGAAGTCTTGCTGGATGGGGCTGAGGTTGCATAGTCTGGGAGGATACAGCATACCAGGCAGGGGTTTTGCTTTGCTAGGCTCATGCTGTCAGCCCTACAGGGGGATGTTATGCTGATGAGCCTTTTTCTGGCTGACCTCTTGGCCAACCAGGGTCTGTCTCAGATCTTTTTTTATAGAGTGATAGGAACAGTCACTTGATCAAAAGCCTTGATGTCAGCTTAAAAAGTGATAGAAGTGCCAGGAAGATGGCACAATTGTTAAAGTGCCTGCTGTGCAAGTATGAGGCCCTGAACTTGCGTCCCCAGCACCCATGTAAAAGCTGGGCACAGTGGTACACACTTGCAATCCTGGCATTGGGGAGGCAGAGTCAGGCAGATCCCTGGAGCTCATTGGCCAGATGACCTAGCCCAGTGAATGAGCTCCAAGTCCAGAGAGAGACGTTGACTCAAAATATTAGTTGGAAAGCACCAGAGTAAGAGACTTGACATTGACCTCTGACCTCATACACATGCAGACGCCCACCTGAGGCCCTCCTCCTAAGTCTAGGCTGATCTTGTGTTTGAAAAGTTGTGCTCTGGAGTAGGAAAGGAGGAGGAAGAGGAGGACAAGGAGGAGAAGAATGCTCTCATTTGAGATTCAGCCCTAATATTGTATTTCAGTATTATCTGGTATGGGCCTTTCCTGTCTGAGCCCCCATGAGAGAGGCCCAAGCCATGTGGGCTTCCAGGCCTGCAGCTGTCAGTCAGATATCATGGGTGTCTATAAACTCCTCCTAAGCAGGCAGCATTTAAAAAGGATACATTTGAAGACAAGTCTGAGACCAGAAATAATTCACAATGAATTCAAAAGTCGGGGGCTGGAGAGATGGCTCAGAGGTTAACAGCACCGACTGCTCTTTTATTTATTTATTTATTTATTTATTACATGTACATACACTGTAGCTGTCTTCAGACATCCTGTAAGAGGGCATCAGATCTGATTGTGGATGGTTGTGAGCCACCATGTGGTTGCTGGGATTTGAACTCAGGACCTCTGGAAGAGCAGTCAGTGCTCTTAACCACTGAGCCATCTCACCAGTCCCCCCGACCGTTCTTCCAGAGGTCCTGAGTTTAATTCCCAGCAACCACATGGTGGCTCACAACCATCTGTAATGGGATCTGATGCCCTCTTCTGGTGTGTGTCTGAAGACAGCTACAGTGTGCTCATATAAATAAAAATAAATAAATCTAAAAAAAAAAGAATTCAAAAGTCAGATAAGACTTCAGTTTGTTAGACAGCATACATTCTAGTGTTGTGGTTGTAGTTGCTTTCCCTTTGGTTTGCCAAAAGCATCATTTTGAGGGTTGATATCTGATGGCTGACCTGGTTTTTATTGTGGGGTGGGGGCTTCCTGACAGCAGCAGGCTGAGCCATCCAAAGCCTAACAATATCAGCCAAAGCTGAGTGGGGCTTTCTGAACACAAGCATGCCCATACGTTTCCAGGCCTAGAGTCTTGCCTTAGCCAATAACAGACGGCTCAGTAGAACGTCCTTGTCACCCACTTGGGGTTTCTCCATGGAGTCTGCCAAGCCATTTGCTTTATAGAGACCCCAAGCATCTACTGAGTACGTGCGCAGACTAAAGATTCCTTTAAAGGAAGGCAGCAGGGGGTTGAAGATAGAGTTCTGTTGGCAGAATACATTTTTCTTTTAGTTTTTTTTAAAACATTTATGTGTATTGACGTTTTGCCTGCATGTATGTCTGTGTGTAAGTGTCAGATTCCCTGGTACTAGAGTTACAGACAGTTGTGAACTGCCACGTGGGTGCTGGGAATTGAACCCAGTTCCTCTGGAGGATCGGCCAGTGATCTCAACCTTTAAGCCGTTTCTCCAGCCATCGGTAGGATGTTGGATTAGCCTGTACAAATCCCTGGGTTCAGTTCCTAGCACTCCACAAAAGCAGGTATAGTGGTATACACCTGTAATGTCAGTATTCTGGAGATAGAGGCAGGAGGATCAGGAGTTCAAGGTTATCTTTAGCTTCCTAGAGAGTTTGAGGCCAACCTGGGGTATCTGAGACCCTGTCTTAAAGAAAAGGAGGAGGAAGAAGAAAGCTATGAGGGAATGCTGTTACTTGGAAGAGTGGGACCAGCACACAGAGGGACTTCTACACCCTGTGTGACAAGAGGCTTTGTGGCAAGAAAGAGCTCAGAGCCCAAATTCCTCTGGAGTGGCAGTTTCCTGTATTCTCTGAGGTGGCTCTTTCCCTGTGGCCAGCCACCACTAAACACACATTAGCTACAAATACACCAGCCAGCATGCTCCGACACCAAGCCCCCCAGTGACAGTCTGGGAAGCAGATACACAGGAAATGAATGCAACTGTTCCCCACAGCCCGTCCACCTGAACTCAGTTCCCATTTACGGTGAGTTATATCACAGTTATTTGGCTTGGTAGCAGAGGCTCTTCTGAGATGTTTAACAGACACCACTGCCCAAGCCTTACCCAGTCCAATTACATTGATGTGTCTGGAGAATGTAGCCAGGGCGTCTGGAGGTTTCCACAAGCCAGAGTCTGAAGACAGCCACTAGCTCCTGACCCACACGCGTCATGTGAACACACACTGTATTCATTCCATTTTATTGTGTCACCCAACTTAATGACACATTGCTGATTGCTTGGTAAGAAGACATAGTAAGTGACACATGGGATGGGGCTGTTGTGGCTCAGGACAGCTTGCCCTCAGGCATGCCAGGGAGACAGCCTCTCCACTTACCTAAACCCTTGCTGCAGAATGCCTAGGCCAGGTGTCCCAGTACAGGCTTCTCTCTGGAATGTGCTTCCTTCGACCCTTGGCATAGACAGGGTACGTTTGTTAGGCTTCAGGGAATGGCTGTAGTCCCATCAGTTTAGGAGAACATTGCTTGGTAGTGTAGGAGGACCCTTGCCTATAAGATCTGAAGCTTGAAACCAGATAACAGACATTTAAATGTGAGTTTTCTGGTTACAGATACACCCAGGAGTTAGTGACAGGCACATGAGATATGAGATATTAGACTAGAGAAGTTCTTTTTTTTTTTTTTTTTTTTTTAATCAGCTTTCTTCTGAGCCTTTGTGGTATCTGAGGTTCTTCTGGAAGTTTCCTCCTTGGCTCTGATTGTCTGCACTCGTTCCTTGTTGCTCATCAATTGACCAGTTAATGAACTGCCCAGTGCTCTGCCAATCAATCATTATTTTATATTATCATATTATAAAACAAAAATCTATATCTGCCAAGAGTGCACAGTCCGATGGGGACCCACAAAGAATGAGAAGACAGGCTAGTAAGTAGCCCAGGGCAGCTGTGCCAGGGTCTCAGGCTGTCATGGAAGGAAGGGTCCCTTAGGGGTGAGTAACAGTCCGAGGAGCTTTACTTCCTGCCTTTCTGACTGTGCCTTCCCAGGTTCTGGGAGCTGCTGTTAACTTCTCTGCATCTTCCCTGCCTCTGTCACTGACAGAATTCTCCTCTTGGCTTGCGCCTTTCTGCTCCTGTCTCCTGCTTTCCCACACTCCTGACTTTGGCCCTCCTGTCTTCTGCAACCGAACAGTGTTTGAAGCTGGGCTCATGCTACTCCACAGTGTTCTCTGTCTCTCCGCTCCCTCATGCCGGCTGGCCCCTGCCTTACACTTCAGTCTGTTAGGAAATTTCTTTCTACACTGGGAGCAAAACTGAGTTGCCATTCCCATTTCCGAGGCCAGCATCAGTCTTTCCCATGTTTCTTTCTAGAAAGCCTCCTTCCTGTTCTCTAAGGAGCACTGGAACAGGGACACTCTCCCTGGGGCATCTTGTCTACCCAGCAGTTTTCTATGCCTGCCTCTGCAGCTTATCCCAAGGGCAGCGGCTCTGCCTCTGTCTCCTCCCACAGCCCTGACTTGGGAGAGAAAGCCAGACCCCAGGCTTCGAATTTTTTGTCTGCCCTACTGCTGTCTTAGATTTCCCCAAAGAAGGGGTTTGGCTTCTTTGCCCCACTGCAGTGAAACAGGAGCTTCTTAGCTTGTTATTTAAGACCCAGCAGCATTGTGGCCTTAATCTATCTTCCTGAATGTATCTCCTGTGACTTCCCTCCACGTCTCCCAGGCTCTAGCCAAACGGAATGACTCACTGCTATCCAATATACTCCAAGCTTCCCCGCCTCTGTGCTAGGGGAGGGCTCTGGCCCTTCAGCCTGGAATCTCTTTTCTTCAGGTTTGTAACTGCTGGATCCTAAGGGCCCATCTCTTATCAGCTTTCCCCAGAAAGGCCCCGGTGTTGATAGCACACAATCACATGCTACCTACCTCCTTTCTTCTGCCCCACCCTTCTCTTATCTTAGAATCCTTTGTACATTGTCTTTGTCTCTCCTGAAGGCATTCTCAGGAAGCTAAGCATTATCTTGCCCAGTTGGCACTGTGCTTTAGAAATTGAAGGTGTTCTGTGGCTTTTATGTTTGTTCCCGGAGCTTGAAGGGGTGAGCCCTAGACCCATGGACCCATGGGGGCTGGGTGAACCAACTACAGGCTCCTTTGACTCTGGCCTGGAGAGTTTCTGTGATACCGGGACAAGAGGGACCTTGTCTCTGCTGAGCCGCCTGGCTGGGTTGGGCTTTGGAAATGGCCCTGGAAGCCAATCTCAATCCCTTTCTCTCTCTCCAGATGTGGACGAATGCTTGGAGAACAATGGTGGCTGCCAGCACACCTGCACCAACGTCATGGGGAGCTATGAGTGTCACTGCAAAGAAGGTTTCTTTCTGAGTGACAATCAGCACACTTGCATTCACCGTTCAGAAGGTACCTTAGTCTGGCCGTGACTGGGGGGTGGAGTTTCATCAGAGGTCCCACCCTCTCGAAAACAAGAAGACTTTATCCAGGAAGCAGAGCTTCTAGAAAGTCTTAGAAGCTGGGGACAAGTCCAGAATGTGCTGCTAGAGAGACAACGGCAAGCTCTGTTACCTTCGTGGTTGTCACCTAGCAACGTGGCAGGCTCTGAGGTCCTTGCAAACTTTCACACCCTCTGATCCTAATCTCTAAATAGAGTACATTTCAAACCTCAGTACAAGGCTCCAGAGAAATAAGGTGTGTGATTTGCCAAGTTTTTCTAAAAGATGCTGAAAACCGCAATACCAGTGCAAGCATGCCCTTTGCTCTGGGCTGGGGGTGCAGGTGGGGGCGGGAGCTGGATCCTCCCTCCCAGACTGGCCTCTTGCAGCCTCAAGCCACTTCTGGCCCTTCCCTGAGTTTTGCATTTCTTGCACTCTATGCTTCTAGGGCTCTGTGGGGGTTGGGGGAGGGCAAAGAACACCCTCTCTGGATTACCCGCTATGTTCTCAACCACTCAGCCTTCCTCTCATACTCTTTGCTTTGAGTTTATGTCTTTTATTTCTACTATTTTAAAATTCCTACAGCTTTGTGGGAATCTTTGGAGGGAGAGGCATCAAGGAGAAGTGGCCAATCGGTTGTTTTTTCACCGAATGTCATCTTTTTATTTTTCTGCCTTTTCTTAGGCCAAATAGGCTTATCGTAGTGGCTGTATTTTTCTAGTGTTACCTCCTCCTGGCATTAGATTTAAGAGCCCACATATTAGGCAATTCATTCATTTTAGCATATGATGAGTATGGATTCCCATATCTTAAGAGTGAAGTCTCTTTAAGTTCTTCCATTATTAATCACAAACATAAATTTATCATTTACCATGGCTTTAGCAGACATTTTAAGTGTTTCTTCATGGAAGATGATTTTACTCTATTTTCCAATGGTGGATTAGGTTGTACTTGACGGAATGCCTTGGCGTTATGGAGCAGTGTGTTTGATAGTTGTGGTTTCCCCATCTGTTCACTCTCAGTGCTCCTGGAGGGGAGTCACAAACACTGATTCTGATTTCTTATCTCATGTTAGGCATGACCTTGAAGAGTAGTGGTGGCTCCTTCTTCCTGCTAGGGTCTCCAGAGTCTGGTGGCACTGGATGAAGTCTCACAGGGCAGACTGGCAATGGGAGTCGTTTAAGGAGCCAGGCAGAGAGGGACCTGAATCTGAGGTGTGTCTCCTTCCAGTTGCTCAAAGCTGCCTCCAGGGAAGTCACTCTGGCTTTCTAGTCTGGTGTCCGTGGGGGGAGGCAATGCCCTGCTGGTAAAACCATTGCCTCTGCACCCCCACTTAGACTCTGCCCACCCGTGGCAGCTTGGGCTTCTGGTCTCTTACTTAGCCTGAGTTCCAGACCCCTGGCTCAGCCCTCCTCTCCCCTCCTACGGGTTTCTCAGAGCAGAGGTAAATACAAGTTCTTTCTGTGAGCTGTATTAGAATTCTAACTCTTCCACAATTCAGACATTCTTGGATCCCCTGATGTGTACTTAGCATGAATATAGATGTCTGGAACTAAAACCCAAATCCAAGAATTGTTATTGTGGTCTGGAATCGCTGTGATTTTTCTGTTGCATTTCAGTTTGACTACTAGGCAAATTCCTGCCAGTGTGAGCCAGCAGGTTACAGCAGTTTGCAATGGTGACCCACTTCTACCCTAGGATTTTAATTCTTCAACCAAATGACTTCTTAAAAAAAGATATCATTCCTAAGGACTTCCTCCCTCATGTGTACAGTAGCCTCTTGGAGACTGTATTTAAAGACTTTAAATCCACCATGGAAAATTAGGTTTTTTAAAAAAAACAAAACAAAACTGATGTCACAGGCTAGTATTTTCTATTGCTACTGTTTTGTTTTAATAATTATTTATTAAGTATTTTTCAATAAGGAGACCTAGCGGCTGTGTTGGATGGAATCTCAAGCTACTGAATTTTTTGTTAAAAATGCTTAGAAAGCCCAGAGCTGTGATAAAGAGAATGTGTGTTTTCACCCATGTAATGGAGGGGAAACCTCACCCTCGGTCTGCCTTTGTTCCCATTCAGGGGTGCTTGGGCTGTCAGAATGAGCGTTTCTCTTTTGTCTGGTCTGTTTTGAGGGTATTTAGACAGTGTACTGCTGCCCTGGCTGAGCTGCAGGCGACATCGGGTGACAAGGAAGACTGGGCTTACAGCAGTGCACATATCCCGTTTTGTAAAATATTCCCCATCCTTATTTTAATTTTTCAGAGATATCCGAAAGTGGAAGCCTGGCAAGGGAGTAAAAGTTGGGGGCATCTCTGGGTTTCTGAGCATCTTCCTTCCCTTTTGGTGAACCCTTTGCTTTGGACATGGCTACTAGACCAAGTCCTAGGGAAGTTAGGACCCTAGCTGGCCTTCCTGGTTTGCATCAGACCCATTTGCTTCTTCTAGCTATGGCCTTGTTTTGAATTAGGGCACTCTGAAGGGCTTTGGGGGGGTCACCTCTTAAAGCCATCTGCATTTTCAGAGTTATCTCGGTCCTCATCACCTCATGACAACTTTAGATCCAGTTTACTATGAGGGGACATCAGGGGCAGCTTCTCTGATGACTTTTTTTTTTTTTCAAGACAGGGTTCTCTGTATAGCCCTGGCTGTCCTGGAACTCACTCTGTAGACCAGGCTGGCCTCGAACTCAGAAATCTGCCTGCCTCTGCCTCCCAAGTGCTGGGATTAAAGGCATGCGCCACCACCACCCGGTTGGTTTTCTTATAAAATATTTCTTGTGTAAATGAACTGCTCAGGGGCAGCAGAAGTCATTTTGAAAATGCCTTAGGCACATAAACAGTGTAAACTATCCAGAAGATGAAGGGGAGCTCTTTGGGGGGTAGACTGTCTATGGGTTCCTATACTGTATCTCAAGCACTGTTAACAATTACCTGCAAGTACCATCCTGCTTCAATTACTTCAAATGCTCCACTGACCCAAAGACAAACACAGGACTTGCTGAGTCTTTTTGGGGGAGGGAAGGACACTCCTCCACAGGCAGCTCTCACCTCCTGTGCTGTTTCGGTACTGGCCTGTGAATGACATCTTCATAAAGGATCAGCCAGAGCGGAGAGAGCTTTGCAGCAGCCCAGTGCAAGCAAGCTTCTTTCTGTGCTACTTGACAGCAGCCCTTGGCAGGGGCTGATGAATCCCAGCAGCATGAAGCAGATTGTGTGTGGGGGCATACAGTTCAGAATTGTCAGAGGAAAACAAGGTGGTCTTTGGACAGACCCAAGAGGGTTAGAGGGTGTCTTAACTGCTGTACTGTCTTTTGAAATAGAAATATCTTTTGAAGTAACTGTTCTCAGGACACACAGGCATAGGGAAGAGACCCATCCTTTCATTAAAGTCTATGGTTTCAGGGGCAGAATCCAGAATGGTGTTCACTCCTAGTAAAGCTGAATAAGACCGTCCAGTACTCAAGTGTAAGACAGTCCAAATTCTAGAATTAGAAAGTCTCGTGGTCCCTCTAACTGCTGAGAACCAAAGCCTTACTCTCAGGGATGTCTTAGAGTTTTCTGACACAGATGCCAAGAAACAATATGTATACACATCCTCACTAATGCAGCTCTGACTGAGAAGACATCTTGAGAATATGCTTGGGTTTGGTATGCAGGCAGCAAGGTTTCAACGAACTAGTTTCCTGAGGAAGCAGGTTGCTGACAGCCTACACAGGTGCTTCTTCTGCTGTTACACAAGGGTTTAGGTCAGTGAGTCTCAACCTTTGGGTCATAAACCCCCTTGACAAACCTCTACATTCAAAAATATTTATATTACTATTTATAACAATAGCAAAATTATAGTTATGAAGTAGCAACGAAAATAATTTTATGGCTGGGGTCACCACAACATGAGGAACTGTACTAAAGGGTCACATGAGGAAGGTTGGGAACCACTGATTTAGATGCTTGTTAAACCAGCAAGTAGTACAGCTTCCTGATGTATCCTCTTTCTCATCACCATTACTAGGACCTATTGAGCCCGATAGACTCTTACAGAACAGCTAACGTCATTTCTCAACAGCTACAGGAACCCACATGCAGGAAGGCTTCCCCTCTTTCCTTTTATTCCTCTTGTGTTATTGCATGATGCTGTCCATGAGAGGCATGGTGCTCTGAGCTTGCTCAGGGAGGGGCCAAGAGCCAAGGGCCAAAGACTGAGGGTCACTTGAGAGAAGCCTCTAGGCAGGTGTCTGTGATTCCTCATGACCGAATGTAAATTTGTGGCAGATGTAAAAGCTTAGGTTCTGCTTTCTGGGATGGAGGCACCGCTTTGTTGGGGAAGGGCTTCTTATTTTTAGAAGATTATTTTATGTGTATAAGTGTATTGCCTGCATGTATGTCTGTGTACCACATATGTGCCTGGTGCCCACAGAGGCAAGAAGATGATGCTGGATTCTCTGGAACTGAAGTTATAGAAGGTTGTGAGCCATCATGTGGAAGCTGGGAATTAAACCCAGGTCTTCTGGAAGAGCAGCCAGTGCTCTTAACTGCTGAGCCACCTCTCTAACCCCAACACCTCTTCTTTAGAAAAATTTGAGGAATCCCATCTCTTAGGTGACAAAAGAAATCTTTTATATCTCTGTTAATTGCCCCAACCCAATTATTTAATTAATTAATTAATTAATTAATTAGGTTTTTCAAGACAGGGGGGTTTCTCTGTGTAGCCCTGTCTATCCTGGAACTTACTCTGTAGAACAGGCTGGCCTCGAACTCAGAGATCTGCCTGCCTCTGCCTCCTGAGTGCTGGGATTAAAGGTGTGTGTCACCACCTCCCAACTTTTTTTATTTTCAATTTTTGGAGCCCCAGCCTGATTTTAATGCACATTTTTTTATTTGTTTATTGTGTATGTACACATAAGAGGGCAACTTATAGGAATTGTTTCTCTCCTACCATGAAGGTTTTGGGCAAAAAACTCAACTGGTAAGGCTTGGCTTTCTTTACTCACTGTGCCGTCTCACCACCTAGATGTAGTCTTTAAAAATGTGCAGCTAGAGCAGGGTGGTGGTGGCACACACCTTTAATCCCAGCACTTAGGAGGCAGAGGCCAGCAGATCTCTATAAGTTCGAGGCCAGCCCAGTCTACAGTGTGAGTTCAAGTACAGCCAAGGCTACCCAGAGAAACGCTAACTTGAAATGCCAAAAAAGAAAACCAAGTGTGGCTAGGGCTGTGTAGTGTGGCACATACCTGTAGTCCTAGTACCTGGGAGGTGGAGGCAGGAGCATGATGAGTTCCAGGTAAGTCTGAACTACATAGGGTGTTCAAGGCCAGCCTGGGCTACAAAGCAAGACCTTATCTCATAAAACAAAAATGGATAACTATGGGGCCAGTAGAGATCCAGATGGCAAGCGTAGCCTATGGCCTTCACTCCTGTCCAGCCATGTAGCTCTCTCCAGTCCGTCACCTGCTACACACTGCTGTTTTGCAGAGGGCCTGAGCTGTATGAACAAGGATCATGGTTGTGGTCACATCTGCAAGGAGGCCCCGAGAGGCAGCGTTGCTTGTGAATGCAGGCCTGGTTTTGAACTGGCTAAAAACCAGAGAGACTGTATCTGTAAGTATGAACTATCACTCAGCTAAGGTGAGGACAGCCTACACAGAGGTCAGAAAAACAGCCACAGCCACAGCTCAGGGACACAAAAGCAACTTGTGGGAATCATTTTTTTCCTTCTATCATATGTATCCTGAGGATTGAACTCAGTAACAGATGCCTTTACCCTATTCTAGCTCACCAGACCAATAAGCTTTTATTTGATGTTGTTGTTGTTTTGTTTTTAAGATGTCACTGCTCAAATGCTTTTTTGTTATAAAATTTGAAGAATTTTAAAAAGCCACATTCCTGTGATCCCAGCACATAGGAGGTAAAGGCAGGGGGATTAGGAGTTCAAGGTTATCTTTGGATATCTGGCTATAAAATGAGTTGGAGGCCAACCTGGGCTACATGAGACCCTATCTGAAAAGACCGAAAAAACAAACAAACAAACAAATAAAACCAACCAAACAACCTCCCCAAAACCTAAAAATGAGGGTGGAGAACATATCCCAGAATCATACAACCTAGCCAGTTCATTTTTCCCCCATATTCCTATTTTGTTATCGTGCAAATTAAATATTGTCAGTTTGTTCCAACCATGAAGTGCTAGAGAATTTCTAGAGGCCCTGGGTACAGCTGGGCTAACAGGCAGACTTCACTAGAGGGAAGGAACAGTCTCAAATCACTTGGCATAATCCCCCCACATAGTAGGATGCTTCCCTACCCCAGTCTTTCCAGCTCCATCTCTCTGTACCACCCTGTTCAAGCCTTGTTGTGGTTCTATGTAGTTTACTCTGTGATACCATATACACTGCATACACGAAGACAATGTCTGAGTGGAAGTCTTTTATCTCAAGAGTCAGGCATGCACTAGATGCTCAGATACCCGCAGAGAAAAAGAATCAGCATTGGGGGGAAGTGTGGTGATGGACACCTTTAATCTCAGCATTGAGAGTAGAAGCAGGCAGATCTTTGTGAGTTCAAGGTCAGCTAGAGCTACATAGTGAGACCTTGTCTTTAAAAATAAAAACATTCTTTGGAAACAAACCCAGCCCTGGTTGTGGAAACCTCAGCGCTTATGTATTGATTCATTTTGACCTCAGTGACTTGTAACCATGGAAATGGTGGGTGTCAGCACTCCTGTGAAGATACGGCAGAAGGCCCTGAGTGTAGTTGCCATCCACGGTACAGGTTGCATGCTGATGGGAGAAGCTGCCTGGGTGAGTAATTTCTGCCTGAGCCTGCCCACTCCTACCCCAAACCCTCTTCTTAACCGTAACTCTTGATAATGCATAACCCAAGATGTGAGGTATGGCTGATACCCAAGGCCTCTTCGAATGTTACACTGGGAATGGCCTACTTTTGGATGGGAGTCCCTCACTCTTTAGAAAGCTCTTCTTCTCCCCATGGACTAGACTGGTATTCTAGAGATCTGGACAATATATTCCAAAGGAGAAGGGTGACAGAGCCTAGAGCTGGCTGTGTGTGATGGCACAGCAGCAGTTACAGTCAAAGTCTGCCTGGGTCTCATGGCATAACCCTTGGTGGCTGTCTTGGAGTTCTTATCCTTCGCCGAGGCTTCTGCAAGCTAGCATCTTCCAGAGTCTCTGACCAGTACATTATATTCCTAAACCCTTTCCATCCCTAATGTCTATAAGGCTCTTCAGTCATTGAATATGCTGTTTCCCACAGAGCCATAGAATGGCTCGTTCTTGTGGAGCAGACAGTCACTCATCTGCCATTGGTCACACAGTTCACGTCTGAGGTTTCAGTAGAAATGGCTGCTCAGGGTATGAGTAGTTGGACCATTCCGGCTGACAGCTGTGGCTTTGCTTCTCTTGTAGAGCATGAGGGCACCGTCCTGGAAGGGACAGACAACAACGCCACATCAGTGGCAGATGGAGATAAACGGGTGAAGCGGCGGCTGCTCATGGGTATGCAAGCCTCTCTCTTCCTTGGCTCTGTCGCTGTCCCCGTCCCTCTCTAGCCCATTGCATCAGGCCTAAGCCCATGTGTCCCACGGCCAACTGGACTGGGATGAGCAGCTTCTCTGAAGCCAGGATATGTCTTTTTCTTTATCCCCAAACTATCCCTTTGTCACAGTCCAAGATCCCTGTACTGTGCCAAGTCATTAGAATAATCAGGTTAATGTCCTAGCACTGCCCAACTATGTGTGAGACTTGGCAAACCACTGAGACGCTCCCTCTCTGTAGGTCTCTTTTTAAAATAGATATAAGGGCTAGGGTGGAGCCCTGCCAATAGAGTACCTGCCTAGCATGTATAGAGCCCTAGGTTTGATCCCTAGCACAGCATAAACTAGGCTTGGTGTCACATGACTATAATTCGAGTACTCAGGAGGTAGAGGCATGAGGGTAAGAAGTTCAAGGTCACCTTACTTACACAGTAAATAAGAGACTAGCCTAGGATATGTGAAACCTTGCCTCAAAATAAATAAACATGAGATAGGCATAGTGGTATATGCCTGAAATCCCAACACTTGGGAGGCAGAGACAGGCAGATTTTTGTGAGACAGAGGCCATCCTGATCTACATAATAAGTTTCAGCTAGTCAGGCTTACATAGTGAGAGCCTGCCTCAACAATAAATAACTAAATAAAAGTAAAGAAGCTGTGTGTATTAAAAGCTATCATTTATGGTTACCGCAAGTTCAGCTACGATAACAATATGGGGTGCAGGCACTTGCAGTCAAGTCTGATGACATGAGTCTGATCCTGGGAACTACATGGTGAAAGGACCATTCCCACAAGTTGTCCTTTCTCCTCCATACATGTGCGATGGCACATGCACACATATACACTTACACATACAACACACACACACACACACACACACACACACACACACAGCATACTACATTTTAAAAAGATAAGGATATACAGAAGTGCCCAGTGTGTGGCATGGAGTGGGCGGCCATTGAAGGACAATTCTCTTTCTCTGGTTAGTGGTAATGACAGAGTGTTCTGGGCAGCGTCCAGCTTAGCATGGCAGTTTGTCTGGTTTTGTGCCCACCAGCCTTCCATCTCCGACTCAGCCAATGTTAGTGCTAGGGGAGCTGAATGGAGAAGAGTGGCACTTGGCTGGGGGACATGAGACAGTTGGCCCACAGCCCTGACAGTCAAGCTAGAGATGAGAGAGAAGAGGCAGGAGCTGTGGGGATGGGACCAGACATACATTATTCTGGAGAGTTTTGTCTGACTTAAAACTGTTCATCTGACAGCTCCTGGGTTTATTAGTCAGGTAGGATATTGACCCACCACTGCTTACCAAGCAGGGGACAGTTCTAATCCATCTCCTGAGGTTTTATTCTTTTCTTCCTCTGTGTGTGTGTGTGCGTGTGTGTGTGTATGTGTGTGTGTAGCACATACGATTGCTTGCACACCACTCACGCACACACATAAGCATAGAAGCTAGACATATATGTTGGGTGTTTTCCTCTAGTGCTGTCTATTTTATATTTTGAGACAGAATTCCTCACAAAACCCCAAGCTCACCAACATTTAACTAGACGGGTGACCACTGAGTTTCTTGGAGATACCCGTCTCCTCCCATCCCCCAAATAAAGGATGCTGGGGAATTCAAACTTAGGCTCCAGCCAAGCCCTTAATACGGTTTATCGAAATTTAAGTCAATATTAAGTGTTTACATTACTACGAGCATCTACATATCATTTATCCAAGCCCTGTAATGCACTGGTCCTGTAATGCACTGCTATTATGTGCTTTCTTTGGTTGCAAATTGGAGAGCTGTTTTCTAAGAACCGCCCGCCCACCGGTTCCCTTGCAAGCCTCTGGCAGAGCTTTCTAAGCCCTTCCCAGTGTGTTCAGAGGCAGCAGTGCTCTTCTTAGCCTCTTCTCTTCTCTGACCATCTCCTCTTCTGAGGCTTCCCGCTGCTGGGGAGGGCCTGACTCCTGGCCTACAGCTCTGTCAGCTGTGCTTTTCCCATGGGGCCTAGGAACCCCCTTCTCTGCACTCCTGTTTTGGCAGAGCCCAAGTCTTGATGTTTGTCACTTTATATTGTGGATAAGATAGAGGTTTCTAAAAACCTTGTGTCTCTCAAAATGCCTTTGTATGCATTCTTCCTTCATTGAGAGAATTTGGCTCATTATAGAATCCTGAGTTGGAAAGAATCTTCTGTCATCAGAATTTTGACACCAGTGCTCCACTGTTTCATGTTATTCAACCCTCCCACCCCATCTCATGTAGTCCAGACTAGCCTCAAACTTACTAGAGCAAAGAATGACCGTGAACTTGGGGTCCCCAGCCTCCACCCCAAGGTGCTGGGATTATCGGCATGAGCTGCCATGCTCAGTTTCTTCATGTCTGGGAATGGAGCCAGGGTGTCGTCTGTGCTAAGTGAACCCTCACCCACCTGAACTACATCCCCAGCTCTCTCGCTCTCACTCTTGGTCCAGTGTGAAGCCCATGGAAGCTTTACTCTAGACTTTTTCAGGGTCTTGGTGATCTGAGATTTCAAGGCGATGTCCAGTTGACTGTGCTTCTGCTCTGTGTGCTCCCTAGGCCTTTCTGAGATAGGGTCTGAGTTCTCTGGTTCTACTCATGTGTGAGACCTGCTTATACATTGCTTCACTTGGTGCCCTTCATTCCTTCCCTGCTGACAGCAGTAACCCCAGAGATCCTCTAATTCTCTTCTCTTTTCTCTATATCTTTTGTTCCACTTTCTAGAAATTTCTCATTTTTCCACCTTCTAATCTTCCTGCAAGAGTCTTTTTAAACATTCCTTTTTCCTCCCCCCCCAACCCCCAGCATTTCGTTTAGTCTTTGTTATAGGCACCTGTTCATATTTCATGGGCTTCTCTTACCACCCTGAAGAAATCACATCTTACTCTCTCTTTTTTCCTGTATTATCTTTTTTTTAAAAATGGATGTTGTTATTTATAATTGTGTGTATGCAGATGCCTGCAGAGGCTAGAGATCAGAGCCATCCACTCTCTGTGGTATCAGAGTTAGAGGGAATTGAACTCAGGTTCTCTGCAGGAGTTTGATGCACTCTTAACCACTAAGCCATCACTCCAAACCCCTTCTCTGTTATCTTTGTTTTCTCTATGTTTATTTTTTCTTGTTTGATTTGGTATGTACATAAAATCCTAAATATCTAGCAATTCTTGACTGATTTTTCATATTCGATAGTTAGTGAAAAACTAAAAAGCTAGTTGGATCTTATATTGATTGATGGACTTTGTATTGGTGTGACTTCACATTGGTGTTACTTCACATCTGGCCTTCATTTGGAAGTCTTTTTATCTGGGCAAGTTGATTTAGCTTATGAGGAATACTTGTGTTCGGTGCAGCCCTTGTGCAGGGATAGAGACATTCCTGGAGCTGAGTCTGGGAGTTATGGGCTTAAAAACCTGCCTTTCCAAGCACTAGACTTTCATCTAACCAACTGTGACCCCCTTTCCTCTTCTATGTCCCGATGCATTGGTCTGACTTCCCCAGAGTGTCAGCTGTACTGTAGCTGGGACGTGGTCCCTGGCTATCAGGAAATAAAAGTTAGGGGTGGAGTGGGATGTTGGTATATAGGAAATGTGGGTTTGGGGGCTGGAGCTAGGGTGTTGGGGTATAGGGGATATGGGTGTTAGGGCTGGGTGTGTGGGGTGTGGGTGTTGTTTCTCAGGAAACCTGTGCTTTTTTAAACTTTATTTCCATCTCTGCTCCTAGATGAGCTTCCCATCTCTAACTCCTGGGCCTCCCTGGGTTCTGGGGGTCATATGGCTTTGCCCCTCTGCAGACCCAAGGGATTAACTCTTTCCCATTGACATGCCAGTTCCTAATAGTTGACATCTGTTTTGTTTTCTCTTTCATTTTCTTTGTTCCCAAAGAGTTACACATTTAAACACTTAATCTCAGTGAAGTTTTGAGAGCACACATGTCCTGTGTAGCTATCGTTTTTAATTAGTGCTAAGCCTGTTCCCCAGGCTTTCAAATGAGGCGCTAGGGAAGCTTCTGGACGTGCTAACATAGAGTGAACGTTGACTAGTACTTGCCTATCATTGAGGACGACCATGTAAATGAGAAACTTTCAGGGTTCATTTTTAAGTAGTTACAGCAGGCCTTTTGAGAGAAAGAGAGAGAGATGGAGGGAGAGAGAGAGACAGACAGAGACAGACAGAGACAGAGAGAGGCAGAGATATGAGGCATTGTAAAGACAAAGTCTTTGTAGCAAAGGAACGGTCTGGATGGGCCGTTGCTCAGATAAGAGAAGCCCCTAGAATAAGAAAGGAATTTCCCTTTTTGGCCTGTTCTGTACTCAGTCCAGCCTTCCAGAGGGAGAGGTCATACTTAGCAGGCTGTTGGCATGGGTCACCAGGAACCTTTTGCAGGAAGAGATTGTTTCTATAGACTGGGACATATCTTCCCTCTCTGGTCACCTGTTTCCTGAGTAACCACAAGAGCAGGAGATACAGCAGTATGCATCTCTTCCCTGTCTCCCCTGTTGGTGGCAGAGACTCGGGTGTGACCATGAGCACCCCTCTGTGCTTTCAGGGTTGTCAAACAGTAATATCTGTAGCAGGACTCCTTTAGGAAGCTAACTGCCTTTCCCACCTCTCATCAGAAACATGTGCTGTCAACAATGGAGGCTGCGACCGCACCTGTAAGGACACGTCAACAGGTGTCCACTGCAGTTGTCCCACTGGATTCTCTCTCCAGCTGGATGGGAAGACATGTAAAGGTAGCTCTTGCTTGTCCTGGAGCTGAGGCATTGTGGGGCTTGGGGTCTGTGTGTAGAGGGTCCGACACCGCTGATATGTGGGATACAGGCAGTTCTGCCCCTCCACAGCGTTTGAGCACTTCCATATTTGCTATGATTCATATTGATGAGAACTTTTCTTCCCTGGGCTAGTGGACGGTTATAATTGAGCAAGCTTAATTAGAAGCGACTTAATTACACTAACTGCTGAGAAGGTCAGCCGCTGCAAGCATCAGATAATCCATTTCAGGCAAGTGGCTTTATTACCAAAGGGCGGTTCATGGAACGTTCATCGGCAGGAGATAATATCAACCAATCATAAATAATAGCCTGGAGATTACATGTAAATAACAGCCAAGATTATTATCCAGAGCACTTAACGAATAACTGTACCATTAACTTTTAGTAATGAAGACAGACCCTAACGACTTGCTGGTCTTTCATGGGCAAGACTACAAAGGGCTTGTTAGTTCTTTAGCATGATAAAAAAATAGATAAACTGGTTATGAGATGAAACTGGGAGAAGATAAGATTAAGTATCAGGGATCATTAGAAAACGTTGAGACCATTTGGTCATTGTGTAACCTGCCAAAACAAAAGCTCCTGTCCCTTATAGCTTTAGTCATTAAGCTAGGATGGAACATGTACTAATGGGGCTTGTCGTATCTTTGGAGGGCATTAGAAGATGAGAATAAAATAAAACATGATATTGCCACGTCTTTCCAGGGTTTGTGCCCTTAGTGATTGTCAATGACATGGGAAGTCAGAACTGTTAGCTGGATGAGGTACTTACTTGTCTTTCAGCCAGACGAGAGAACAATGCTTGTAAGATTGAAACCATCGGCTGGGCGGTGGTGGCACAAGCCTTTAATCCCAGCACTTGGGAGGCAGAGGCAGGCAGATTTCTGAGTTCGAGGCCAGCCTGGTCTACAGAGTGAGTTCCAGGACAGCCAGGGCTACACAGAGTAAACCCTGTCTCGAAAAACCAAAAAAAAAAGAGCATTCTTAACTGCTCCTGTGGGTGTGTTTTTCTTTCTGAGGATAGGGACTCGGTGGAAGCCAGGCAGCTCTTGCTCTCGGCTTCCTCAGTGCTTGCCCATTACAGATATCGATGAGTGCCAGACCCGGAATGGAGGTTGTAACCATTTCTGCAAAAACACCGTGGGCAATTTTGACTGCAGCTGCAAGAAAGGATTTAAATTACTAACAGACGAGAAGTCTTGCCAAGGTATGTGCTGAAACGGAAGCTGAGGTGTGCAGGAAGCCCCTGGCTGGGACGGAGAAGGTATGAATGAGCCCTGGCTTGGTAGAGACTGGCTCACCCTGCTCCTGAAGAACAGGGTTTCAGGCTCCAACCTGAATTTAACTTGCTTCATCTTAGTCTGAATGAAAACACAGTGTAGCTCACATATATTTTGGAGGCTAAGCTATTAACATTTGGGGACACCTTAGAAACCCCATCAGGTGTGATTACAGCAGAACCTACTGCTAGAGACAGAATAGAAATGTGAAGCAAGCGGGGTTATGGTTGGATTTTGATAATAGAGATACTTTTTTTCTTTTCTAAAATTTATTTTACTGCAATTGGATGTTTGATAAAAGTTGGTGGGAAAAATCTGTAGATTTGGATAACACCCATACCTAGAGCAAAATGTTGAGGTCAATTCATAATCCAGAACCAGCTGGTCTCTTACTCCACCCCTTAATGTGGATGGCTAGTCTTTGGCACTTTGAGGTAGATGGAAAGGGATGGAAAGGAAGAGATGCTGGTTGGAGGAGGATTAGAGACCCCACTTTTTTTCTTTTACTTAAAGGCTTTTAAAAATTATTTTAAAATATGTATATACACATGTCTGTGTGTGAGCATATGCCTGTAAGTGTGGTGCCCACAGAGGCCAGAGGCATCAGATTCTCTGAAGCTGGACTTACAGGGCGTTATGAGCCACCTGATATGGGTGATGCTAGGAGCTACACTCCACCCAGTCTGCTGTCAGAGTAGCACATGCTCTTAACTGCTGCTCTATCTTCCTATCCCCTTACAGAATCTCTTTCAATTGTATCCTTCCCACATATGGTTAACAGCAATTGTCAATGTTAACAGCTGACTTAGGGCAAGCATCACTTCTACTTTTAGATAGCTTTCATGCCCTATCGATGCATGTGTGAAGAAGTCTCAGGGAAGATGTGATGTCATTTATCTTGTTCCATTTCTGGGAATAAGGACTGCCTTACTTATTTCATTAGACATCTTAGCATGAGGGCTCATTGAGGGGTGAAGGGTTAGCTCAGTCAGTAATGCTTGCCTAGCATGCACAGAGACCCAGACTGCACCTCCAGCACTGCGTCAACCATATGTGGTGACTCACACCTGTAATTACAGCGCTAGGGCAGTAGAAGCAGAGAACCAGAGCTTCAGAGCTATCCTTGTCTCCATGTGAAGTTTGAGACCAGCCTGACTAGAGATCCAGGCAAAACAAATAAACAAAACCACAAAAACCTCACACCAGAGAACAAAGAGAAGCTCAACACTGTAGAAAAATCAGAGTACGCAATATAACACTTCGAGCAGGGGAGATGGCTCAGTGGGCAAAGTGCTTACTGTATAAGCATGTGTGTGGGTTGCCAGCACCCACATACAGAGCTGAGTGTGGTGGTATGTAGTCAGGTCCTGCCAGGCAGAGACAGGAAAATCCTTAGAGTTTAACCACCAGCCAGTTTGGCAGAATTAACAAGTTCCAGGTTCAGTGGGCGACCCTGTCTCCAAAACTAAGGTGGGGAGCGGTTCAGGAAGCCCCTGATGCTGACCTGTAGCCATCGTACACATGTGTACAGGAAGACCCTGTTACTGACCTGTAGCCATTGTACACATGTGAACAGGAAGACCCTGATGCTGACCTGTAGCCATCACACACATGTGTTTACATACACACAAGACAAAGATGCAACATCTTTTTAAAAAGATAGAGTAAACAAGGCTCTTCTTCCCTCTTTGTTCTTAATACATAATTTGCCAGGCAGTTCAAATACATTCTCCTTTAAATTCAGTGAGTTAATTCTAGATAATTATTTTGTGGTTTTCTTCAGTTTGACTTGGAAAGCAAATTTGCTGTTCCACACAATGTCTCATAATGTATAGGGCAAGAAATATGTTTAAGCTGTGTAAACACATTAAAAAGGAATTAGGAAAATGATCTCATTATTTTTGGCAAAGCAAGCGTCCACCGTGAGCAGCCAAAGTCAGCTACTGAGTGAGGGCACTTTGTCGGCAACTGGCTGATGTTCGTAACAGATCTCACAGAACGGCATCAAGTACAAGGAAAGAAACAGACTCTTTCTCATTTTCCATCCATTGCTCTTGGTAGAACAAATATTTTCACAGAGCAAATTTGCTGAGAAAACAGTCAGGATTTCTGGAAAAATCTGAGGAAGAAGGGCTTTGCAAGAATTTGCCTTTTATATTTTATATTTTCATTTTTCTTGATCCATCCATGCCTCCCCCTCTCTCTCCCTCTCTCCTCTTCCCCTTCCTCCACCCCTGCCTCTGTGTGTGTGTGTGTGTGTGTGTGTGTGTGCATGTTTATTGTTATTATTTTGAGTCTAATCAGGTCTTGATTGGCCTGGAAATTGGTTAAATTATGCTGACCTTGAACCTGTGGTGATCTTGATGCCTTTGCCTCCCAAGTGCTGGAATTACAGGCATGCACTACCACATCTGGCTAGCATGTTAACCACTACCACATCTGGCTGACATGCAATGCACTATCACATCTAGCTAAAATGTTTGCCTTTTCCTAACTCAGATTTTCATGGCATGTTGGGTCTAGAAAAGTGGTCCAGCCCGATGGTATGATTGTCATCAACTAAGTGTGACCCAGGGTTATCTATTTGGAGGCATCAATTAAAACCATCCCAAGAGTTCTGGGAGCAAGACGTAGAAAAAACAGTTACATCCACAGATGCAGCTGGCACCCCTGTGCCACAGACATAGAGGGCACAGGGAAGAGTAACAAAACCAAGAGGTTTTCCAAATACATCTAATTTAGACATTAACCAATTCAATTTTAGCATCTTTCATATAAAATCACTGAGGGTATTAGTGTGAGTGCATTCTTCTAATGCAGAGGGTGTTAAGACACAGGATTAAGTGTCCTATTGGGGCCAGAAGAGTAATTCTGCAAAGATGAGAAAGAGAGAAACCAGAATTGTCTCCAACCAAAGCATTTTCTCCTTTTGTTTCACCATTTACTAACAGAAATAGAACAGGGATAATGAATAGCTAGCATTATTGTTATAATAATGTTCCCTTTAGGTTATGAACCTATATTTAGGTAACTCATTCGCCTTCATTTATATGTTAGCTTGCTTTTTATTGCTGTGACAAAACACCATGAACAAAAGCAACTTGAAGAGTAAAGGGTTTATTTGGCTTACACATCAGATCACACCCCATCACTGAGGGAAGGCAGGATAGGAACTCAAGCAGGACAGAACCTGGAGACGGAACTGAAGCAGAAGCCTTGGAGAAACACTACTTCTTGGCTTGGTCTCCATGGCTTGCTCAGCTAGCTTTCTTATACCACTCAGGATAACCTGCCCAGGGGTGGTATCATCCCCCATCGTATCCCACAGTGGCCTGGACCCTCCTACCTTAGTCATCAATCAATAAAATGCTCCTACCAGCCAGAAATGGAGGCATTTTCTCAATTGTGAGTCCTTCTCAGATGACCTTAGCTTGTGTCAAGTTGACAAAAACTAAAAAAAAACAAAACAAAACACAATTTATATAACTTACTCAGCCTTGCAAATAAGTGTGGGTGAGAGAGATCATATGAACTTCAAAGCAAGTAAAGTTTGCAATAGAACTTACAACCAAGGAACCTGGGCATGACTGCAGTTCCCAGTCAGCTCCTTAGCATGATCTTTGATACAAAGGAGCAGAGAGGATGAGTTGACCAGCTTTCCTTACATGCATTGTTTTGCTATTGATCAGCAACTTGTGATCAGTATAAACACCGCTACTAACACAGCAGTCGGTTTTAGCTCTCTCTTTGATAATTACAGATGTGGATGAATGTTCTTTGGAAAGGACCTGTGACCACAGCTGCATCAACTACCCTGGCACATTTATTTGTGCCTGCAACACAGGGTACACTCTCTATAGCTTCACCCACTGTGGAGGTGAGTGGGCTGCGCCTCTATGGTGAGGCCAAAGCCTGGGAGCAGGGCCACCCTTGAGGGTCATCTTCCTATTTTGGGACAAAGAGTATATTCGTGGACAGAGGCAACAAGAAAAGCATCTGTCAAAGGGAGTATGATCATATTTACCCCGTTAGCACATCAGTTATACAATTGAGTAAAGAAGAACTGAGCTCTGTCAGCTGTGGATTCCTCAGTGAATTGACTTGAGCTTGTATTTGGAGAGTGGGAGAGTCTTGCAGAAAGACAATATCCCATTAGTCTTCCCAGCCGAAGATAATACGGTTGTCTTCAGAGAGGCTTGGCAGGGCACCCAGAAACTCGGAATTCTGTCCTGCATGGGCACTGGCTGCAAAGCCTTAGATCAAGCCCTTCAGTTGGGGCTTGGGTCCAGAAGGGGACATTGACTCTCTCTCCGTTCTGTGCCTGTTTAACAGTATATGTTCATGTGTCATACCCTTATGGTCAAGTAGGCTGTGGTATATATAAATCAGTGCCAACTTATTCTCACTCTATTTTCCTGGCAATCAGCTATCATTGAGACCAGATCTAGACTCCAGAATTTGTCTAAGGTTTCCATGGTGATTCTAAGTATCTGTGGGATTTGGGGACCACTGCCTGGAGCACTTCTTGCCAATTCTTATGCCCTATGTTTGAGACAGACAGATAATGGTGCTTTGCTGTAGATGGCTATGTCTCCCTTCTCTCTTTCTCTCAACATTCTTGGCACAACTAAAAGCATATCTTCTACCCTACCCTATCTATCATGAGATCCCAGTGGGACACACAGATATCAACCTGGTTGGGAGCCTCCTTCCAGTTTGGGTTCAGTCCCAAGTTGATGGGGATGTAGATTCTCACTGTTTTTCTTCTCTCTTAACTGTGAGGGCAGTCAAACAGGGAGTCTTAATTCTGTGTGTCTCCCTTGCTATGCTGTAGAGAGGATGGTGGAGTTTCAAGTTCAAAGCTCATATGGGGTCTGAGTCTGGACATCTGCAAGTAGTGCACTCCCTTTCTGAGTGTTTCTGTCAATGGTTAAGACCTCCCAACCAAGGCACATGCCAATGGGGAGTGTGGAGTGTGCAGCCAGCAGATGTCAAGTACGTGTCCCTGAAAATGACTGTCTGTCAACCATGTGACTCATCTACTGCTTCCTCCTCAAGGGAGAGGCAGTCAGCACTTGATGTACTGTTGCCACAGGGGACCATTTTTGTTCCACAGACACCAACGAGTGCAGCGTCAACAATGGAGGCTGCCAGCAAGTTTGCGTCAACACAGTGGGTGGCTACGAGTGCCAGTGTCATCCAGGGTACAAGCTCCACTGGAATAAAAAAGACTGTGTGGGTAAGAGGCTCATCCTTCTATAGTTCCCATGTGGCCACAGGGTCACCCCAAGTCTGGAGGATTGAGACTGTGTGCTTGTGTACTCCCCTGGGCCTAAAATGCACCTTCCCCTGAAGCAGCAACAGCTGGTCTTTAACAAATCCCAAAACAGGAGATACTTCGCAGGCTCCTTGACATTTAGCTCTGTGCTTCTGCATGGATTGGAGTGTTCTTCTGTCTCGTGGTTGCTTCTCTGCATGAGCACACAGCAGACTTGTACCTCTCTGACCTTCGAAGGAGGCAAGGCTTGTGTCAGTCAGGCTGGGCTGGGGAGAGAGGTCAGCTCGGCTTTCTCTTCTTGGGGCCTTTGGCAAGGTCCACTCTCATCACACTTGGGTGCATGCTTCTTTTTCCTCAAGCACCTGTGTTTTGTCCTGTCTAGAAGTGAAGGGCTTCCTGCCCACTAGCAAGACACCCCGTGTGTCCCTGCACTGTGGTAAAAGTGGTGGAGGAGACAGGTGCTTCCTAAGATGCCACTCTGGCATTCACCTCTCATCAGGTGAGTGACACATATCTCTGGGAAGGTTCTCATGGCAGGGCCTGTAGATGTTAGACATGCTTAAGGGGCTTCCTGGTTCTGGAGCCGATACTTCTTGACCACTAGAGGCCCGTGCTTTGAGAGCCCATGTCCTGGGTATTTTTCTAGTGGTCTATGTGGAGTGGGGTGGGGTTGACTTTAGTCACTATACACTGTATTCCATAGAGTAGGCTACTTAATCCACGTGAAACTCCATGCATTAATTTTAAATATATATTTTTAAAATTATGTACATAAGTTGGAGGCAGGTCTCACTTTGTAACATAACCCCTGGAATGTATTGTGTTGTTACCAGGGTAGCCTGTCATCTCGCTTATGTATTCTGACAATTCCACATTTTGTCTGTCAGGACTGCAAGAGGCTTACTCTGTCACCTGCGGCTCTTCTCTCAGAAGCAGACAGCAAAAATCAAATGACTCTGCTTTTGGGGGTAATTACCAAACTGTGTTCTTGAGGGGGTCATTGTGTTTAGTGGGCTTCTTTCATGGAGTGCTGTTCATGGGGGTGGTTTTCTTTGCTTTTTTCTTATCTGGATGCTGTGAGAATATTACAGGATGTTCTTGCCCACAGCTGTGGTGTCTGATACCTAACTCACCTGTGGGAACCATACTTCCCAAGTGTCCCGTGTACTTGGAAATCCTGTTCAGCCTGGGTGGGTCACTGTATTGACAAGAGGTCCACAGTGCTCTGGAGAGAACAGTTTCATGGATCCCCAATTCCCTCTATCCCAGAGCACTTTAAAAGCCCAATAGGGACCATGCCTGGGACACACAACATTGGTGGAGGTGGTAGAACAGAATAGGGCAAGTGGGATTCTATCTCAAGAAAGAGAAAGAGACCTGAACCTATTCTTGTATTTTGTCCTTAGTCAAGGGACTAAATACAAGTCTGATGTTTTCTGAAGGCCTGATCTTCCCAGATAAGGACACATTTGCCAATTTATCATGAGTCTGTCCAAATTGAGAAGCATATTATATCTTGATGTCTATATCATAAAGATGTCCAGAATTTGAAATCCCAAGCAAGATGGTAGTTTAGAAGTTGAAATGCTCCAGCTACCTTACACTGTATTCCACAGAGTAGGCTACTTAATCCACGTGAAACTCCATGCATTAATTTTAAATATATATTTTTAAAATTACGTACATAAGTTGGAGGCAGGTCTCACTTTGTAACATAACCACTGGAATGTATTATGTTGTTCAGGATGTCTTTGAATTCATAACAGTCCTCCTGCCTCAGCTACCCAAGTGTTAGCATTATAGGAGTGAGTTTACCATATCTGGCTCCATCAATATATTATTGTTATTGTTATTATTATTGTTATTATTATTACTATTATTATTATTATTATCCAAAGAAACCAAGGCTCATAGGAAAAAAAGAACTTTCTCAAAGTAACTCAGATAAGAAGTAAGAGGGGCTAGGATTCGAACTCAAGCAGTCTGAGTTCAGAGATGTAAGCACTGTTCTTTGCTGTCCTTTCTTAAGGCTGTTAGGACCTTTATCTCATTTAGTCCTTACAACATCCTGGTAACACAGGTGCTTAACTATGTGCATTTAACAGACGAGGAGCCTGAGAAGAGGAAGGTTAAGGAACGTGCTGATGTTTTCACAAATCAGAGGGCTTTCAATTAGAGGCATGGGTTCCATCCCAACACATAGTTAAGCATGATTTTGGGAGAATAGGATTATGCACTCACTTCATCCCAGATACCAGAAGTGATAGCCACATCTGAACTGGCAGCCCCTCAACCCTGTCCTCTCTGGGAAGCCACACATAGAAGAGACCTCCCTCAACAATCTGATCCAGATTTGAGCTGGAGGATACTCACCTTCCTTCTCAGAAAGGCACAGGAATGACCTCATCTTTCATCTGACTATGGAGACTGTTTTGTGCTCTTTCTCTGTTACCTTTGAACACTGGGTCCATCTCTCTCTTGAGAAGAGGGAGGCTCTAGGTGAACCTGTACAAGGCAATGGGCACTTCATGATCCAAACTGTTATTAGATCATCTCAAAGGTCAGAGGCATGCGTCATCTACATCCTGTGTGGAGACCCAGCCAGTGGGAGCTTACCATCATCCACTGGGTATTCTCTTCCTTTGCTATGAGGATAATTTCTCTCACTTATTTCTTTCTGAAGATGTCGTCACCGTCAGAACAAGTGTAACCTTTAAGCTAAATGAAGGAAAGTGTAGTTTGCAAAAGGCCAAGCTGTCTCCTGAGGGTCTGCGACCAGCACTACCAGGTATGGAATCAAATGGCTGGTGCAGGGAACATCCCTGCATGTTGGGTAAGGGACCTGTGACCAGCTGAGTAGAGATGGCTACCCAGCTGATGCAAGCTCATGTCAGATGGCACTGAGTTATTCAGAATCTGCAGGGACTTTTTTCTGTAGGGGAGCAGAGCCTGCCCTAACTCGCATGTAGTTCTGGGGTTACACTTCAGAAGGTCCTTTGTGAGGTCACTGTGGAAGCTCTGGGGAAACCCTGAGTTCACCTGAGTCAATGGGGTTTGAGATGAATCAGCCACTTATGACTGCATTGGGTTGAAGTTTTTAATCTTAGAATTGGGTTGAAGCATACACTATGAGGAAAGGGGGGTTGACTCAGAAATGATAGCATTGATGAACAAAGATGGACTATCCAGTGTTCTTGCTGCTATGGTGTTTGGGAACTGTGGTCCCAATGGCTGTAACAGAATAAACTCGATCCAGGAATAACTAACTGTGCTTACCAAAACAAGCAAATCTAATTTGCCCCTTTCTTCCCTAGCTTTCCTTTCCATCAGAACCTCAGAGAACACTTCTGGAACTTAAAAGAAATCGAGACATACATAGATAAGGAAGTTTTTCCCCCCAGTCTACCCTCAAACAAATTAACCTAAAGCTCATGCTATCTCCTTTGACTTCCTTCTAGTGATTAAGCAGGGTGCATTTTGGTGCCTTCATTGATAGGACATGTGCACCTGTTAATTATATGCATTCAAAGATTGTGAGTGACAGAGGAAGATGTCTTCTTGTGTGGCTGAGATAGTAGCTGGGTGGTGGTAGTGGCACGACATTAGCCCCAGCACTCGGGAGGCAGAGGCAGGCAGATCTCTGAGTTTGAAGCTAGCCTGGTGTATAGAGTGAGTTTCAGGACAATCAGGGCTACACAGAGAAATCCTGTCTCTAAACAAACAAACAAACAAACAAACAAAGAGATGGCAAGGGGACAGTAGAATTCTATACATCTACCTAATCAAAAATGTATATTTAAAAAACCCTAAAGTTGAAGGTAAAAGCTCCAGAAAGTTGACTATATCATTAGTAGTCATTGCATCGGGGTAGGAGAATGCTGGGTGATTTTGACTTTTTTTATCCTGTATTTTTCATATTCTCTTTCCATATTCACACTTTTCTGTAATGTCTATCAGACATGTTCTTTTAAATTTCATGGATGAATGAAATATGGGAGAGGCAGAGAGCCTTTGGGGCTGCTTGGCAGGAATATGACATTGGCCAAGGACAAGGAAGTGGGCTTCAGACAGGAATCTGACATTAGGCTAGAACAAAGAAGTAATTTCAGGCAGGAATCTAAATCTTAGGCTAGAACAAGAAAGTAGGCTTCAGACATGAAAATGACTTTGGGCTAGGACAGGGAAATTGGCTCAGATATTTTGGTCACCCTGATGAGCCCTTAGAAACAATGATCACCAGAGTGTTCACAGAATTTTGCTTATTGCCTTGTTTGTTCTTTGACTATGTGTTTATTGTATTGCTTGATCCTTGACTATTTGCATCTATTGTATTACTAGTTCCTCAACCTAGAACTGACCTTAATACTTGCATGTAATTAGAATGGTATAAAAGCAAAAAAGAGGAGGGGGGATGGGATAGGAGTTTTCTAGGGAGAGGAAATAGGGAAAGGGGATAGCATCTGAAATGTAAATAAATAAATTATCCAATTAAAAAAGGGAAAAAATTAATGCACGTATACAGAGCATTCTGATTACTGACACCCCTGCACTCTCTTACCTCCCTCCCATCTCTAGCCCTCTCCTCTTTCCTCCAAGTCGATTTCCCATATCCGTGTCTTTTTGTTTCACTTTGTGACCAACTGAATTTAACCAGGGCCATTTGTATGCCCATGGGTTTGGAGCTAACCACTGGAAGCTGTTGGGTTCATCAGTGGGTACACAGCTGAATAGAACAGCTGTCCCTCCCTCAGAATCATCAGCATACAGTTCAGTAGGGAGGGATGGTGCCCCATGAGCCTCTCTGATCCATGATTGACAGTTGGCAGGCCCAGTGCAGGTAGCTGCAGCTGCTGTGCCATCAAGATTGTACTGGCTGTGTCGTGGTCAGAAGACAGTGTTTCACAGGTCCTCTCCCTGTCTTCCTTCTCTTAGATTCATTATATCCTTTCTTCCAAGATGTCCCCTGGGCCTTAACCAGTGACAAAAATGTGCTGTTTAGGGCTGAGTCAATTTTTTGTACCTTCTAATTAGGAAAGTATTTTTTATTTTATGTGTATGGGTGTTTTGACTTCATGTGTATTTGTGTACCACATATGTGCCTGGTGCCCAAGGAGGACAGAAGAAAAAGTGTCTGATCTCTTGGAACTGGAGTTACAAACAGTTCTTAGCCATCCTGTGGATGCTGGGACTCAAATCCAGGTTCCCCTAAAAGAATAACCATTGTCTTAAGCACTGAGCTATCTTTCCAGTGTCACTTTGTTTTAAAGATCTATTTTTATTTTCAATGCTGTGGACATGTGTGGGTATGTATATAGGTATGTACATGTAAGTATGGTGCCTGCGGAGCCCAGGGGTGTCAGCTCTCTTGGGAGCCACCCAAGTGTGGATGCTGACTCTGGGCCTCTGCAGGAACAGTATGGGCTCTTAACCACTGAGCTGTCTCTCCAGCCCAGGGAAGTATTACTTAGAAATAGATTTGGTCCTGAGTTTACTTAGTAGATCGGACCAGCATTGACATCAGATGTTAACAGCACGGGGAGCTGAGTGGAGGGTGTACAAGAACTCTGTGCTTTTCTCTAAATTAAACTTACTTCAAAATACAAAGTTTTAAGCAAAATACCGTGACTCACACCTATAATTCCAGCACTTGGAGGCTGAGGCAGGAGATTGGTGTGAGTTCAAGGCCAGTTCTGAGTACATAGTGAATTTCAGGCTGGCCTGGAGCACAGAGTGAACTTTGTATAAAAACAAAATAAATAGATAAAAATAGTTTTAAGGCCAGTGAGATGCCTCAGCTGGTTAAGGTGGCTGCTGCCAAGCCTCACAGCCTGGATTTGATCCCCGAGACCCACACATATGGGAGAAGGAGAAAACTGACTCCTGCAAGTTGTCCTCTGCCTTCCACATGCCGTCTCCCCACATGGCACATGTGAGCCGTGGCAGGTGTACAACCCCCCCATAAACATATACACAACATAAATCATGTAAAAATAGTTTTAATGAAGGTATTGGAAAGAAAGGAAAGCAAGTTCAACTTTAACATCTACTTAAGCTTTGAGTTTAGCTCTTTAAAAATTATAAAATGGGGCTGAAAAGATGCCTCAGATTAAGAGCACTGGCTGCTTTTCTAAAGGACCCAACTTCAGTTCCTAGCATCCATGCTGGGCAACTCACAACTGCCTGTAACTCTAGCTCCAGGGCATCTGATGCCCTCTTTCAGCCTCCTTAGGACCTGCACATATGTGGCATATACACATATATTCCATATATACATATACAAAAGTAAAAATATGTTTTAAAACTATAAAATATATGGTTTTGGAAAATATAGGTAGAAAATTAATTTGTCTCTTCCTCTGGACTTGATGGTCTGCTGCTTTGTAATTAAAGACTATGGCACAGATAACCTTTAGTTCAATAAAGTTAAGTTTTTAAAAGATATGGCAGTGGTGGTGTTTGGGAGGCAGAGGCAGGCAGATTTCTCTGAGTTTGAGGCCAGCCTGGTCTACAGAGTGAGTTCCAGGACAGCCAGGACTACACAGAGAAACCCTGTCTTGAAAAACCAAAATAAATAAATAAATAAATAAATAAATAAATAAATATAGATAGATATGGAAATAACTTGGTGATGGTGGTGGCATATGCCTTAATCCCAGCACCCAGGAAGCAGAGGCAGGCATATGTCTGTGTGTTCGAAGCCAGCCTGGTGTACAGAGTGAATTCCAGGACAGCCAGGGCTGCATAGAGAAACCCTGTCTTGAAAAACAAACAAAACAAAACAAAAACAAACAAACAAACAAACCCCCCAAGATATGCAGATAGATTTTGTGGAAACATGTCCTGCTTTGCAGTTTGGTTGGGTTTAGTTTTCTCTGTTGAGAGTCAACAGATTCAGTGGAAGTGCTGGGCAGAGGGGCTACCACGACAGTCAAGAGTAGGGGCAAGCAAAGGCTGACTTAGAGCAAGCCTTCCACTGTTGTCCTAGATGGTTTCAGAGACTGTTTGGTTCTGTTGAATCCTTGTGCCGTTTACTGTTTGTGGCTGTAACGCGAGACACGCTGTTGATGTCTGCGCTCTCTCCCTTTGGGATGGAGGTGCACCAAGCTCGGCTGGATGTAAAGCAGGAGTTGATTTTCTTTCATTCCATTTGATGCTTCAGCATCTGCTTGGGCTATCCTAGTCCAGCTGTGAGGAAAAACCACCATGAGAATGCCCCTACCTTAGCCAACTGTCAAAAGAATACAAAACTGCTCCAGCCCCTGGTTCTTGTCCTCTGCTGTGGTTAGCCATGGGAGAGTTTCAGCCTTTACCCTTGAAAAGAATGTTCAAGAGCTCGGCTGTAAAGTTACATAGGAATGAAAATGTCCCGGCCTCAGGCTAGACTCTGGCAATGGCTCGGCATGTGGAGTGAATCACACGCTCCCTAGAGGGTTGTGATGAAATGTTTACTGAGCTCTAGCAAATGCTCAGCTCAGTGCTGGGCCAGGACTTGGCTTCCGATCCTTTTGTTTCTTCATACAGAGAGGCACAGCTTGGTAAAAGAGAGCTTCCAGTACGCAAACCTTACATGCAGCCCTGGCAAGCAAGTCCCGGGAGCCCTTGGCCAACCGAACGCCCCTAAAGAAATGTTTATCACGGTTGAGTTTGAACGGGAAACTTACAAAAAGGAGGTGACAGGTTGGTCTGAAAGCCATCTGCGGTGCCAGGCTTCTTACAGCTTGTCCCTTTTCTCTGCCTTTCATTTCCCATCATTCCTGGGGGTGGGGGCAGAAACTAGCGCAAGCACTTAAGTATCTCCTGTTTGATTTTTCACCCCTCAAAATACACTAAATTGGTTTCGAACCTGATAAAACTTCATAAAACCCGAAACTATCATTTGGGTCCCACAAATTTGTGTTTGAATTGAATGCTGCCCAGGTTGCCAGGTACCCAGCTCCGGAGAACTTGGGGTGTTGGTGGGTCACTGGGCATCCTCACTGCAGCTAGAAGACCCCTCCCCATGCTGCTGTTCCCCGTTTCTTCAGCTTCCTGCAATCTGAGCTGCGTGGTAAAGCGGACAGAGAAGAGGCTGCGGAAAGCTATCCGCACACTCAAGAAGGCTGCCCACAGGGAGCAGTTTCACCTGCAGCTCTCAGGCCTGGACCTCGATGTGGCTAAAAAGTCCCCCAGAGTGTCGGAACAGCAGGAGGAGACCTGTGGAGTGGGCCAGGGTCGTGGAGAAAGCCAGTGTGGTGAGTAGCCAAGGTGTGATTACTGATAGACCTGCCTGGAATGCCAGACAGGTGGACCAGGGAGCCAGTGACAGGCCTGGGCTGTCCTTCTCTGGGCTCACTCCAGAGAACACGCTAGACGTTTTTTCTTTATCTGTAGCTGTTATTCACCAGCCCTGGCACTCCCTAGGAGCTGAGGTATAACTTACCTGTGTTTTCCACATACCCGACAGGTTTGCTGGCCTGTGGTAGGCAATATTTGTGAACTGCAGAACAGAAAGGTGAATGCAGTGCTGCCTGGCCAGGGCAGGATGCAAGGCACCCGGAGCCTTTCTGCAGTCTATGGTCACAGTTTCTGTAGTTACTACTTTTCCGCTTATTACCCATGGGTTTGTACAAAGGCAAAAACTAGAGGCCGCATAGGTGCCTTGGAGACATCTGGGCCTCAAACCAAGGTTCCAAGCAGTGTCAGTTCCATGGTGTGCTGTTGCTCTGTGTGTGTGTGCGTGTGTGTGTGTGTTTCAGAGCAAATATTGTTTCTAAATTCATCAGGAGACTCCAGGACAAGAGACCCCAGGATGGTCAGATGTGACATTTGCTCTGCGCAGTTACCAGAGACACTGCCTGAAGAGCCTCACAGAGGGAAGTTGGAGTCTCCCTTTAAAGTGATAAGCGTGATTGATTTGCTTCTTATCTGTTAGGAATGTAACACTCCCTAGCTCCTTAGATCCAGGGATAATCTTACTGGAGAGGGAACAGCATCTCCTACAGGCAACAAAATGAATGCAGAGGTCTATGTTCAGTTGCTTAAACTCTCACTGGTGGGAGATATCTCAGCCGGTAAAGCACATGCCATGCAAACATAAGGACCTGACTCTGACCCCTGGCACTCACACAAACAGCCAGGTACTGCACACCTGTAATCTCATTACTGGACAGGCGAGACGGAGGATCAGGAGCTTGCTGGCTGGCCAGCATTGCCTACTTGGCCCTAGTGAGAGACCCTGTCTCAAAAAAAAAAAAGTCTGTGTTATCTGGAGAACAACAGTCTAGGTTGCCCTCTGACCTCCACATGTAGGCACACACATGTGCACACACATGTGCACACACATATATACACCCCACACATACCCTGTGCATGCCTCCAAATAAGAGTAGTAGTAGCAGTAGGTTTTTTGTTTGTTTGTTTGTTTGTTTGTTTGATTGTTTTAAGACTGAATTTAGAGGGCTGGAGAGATGGCTCAGTGGTTAAGAGCACTGACTGTACTTCCAGAGGTCCTGAGTTCAAATCCCAGCAACCACATGGTGGCTCATAACCATCTGTAATGGGATCTGATGCCCTGTTCTGGTGTGTCTGAAGACAGCTACAGTGTATTCATATATAATAAATAAATCTTAAAAAAAAAAAGACTGAATTTAGAACCTAATTCTAAAGTCTGTTTCACTCCTGTGTAAGGTGACGTTCTCTGAGAAGAAGCAGCTGTCTGTTCTTAAGGGTCAGTAGACTCTTGGGCCCAGGCAGTGGAGTTAGGAAAAGGGGTAGGAAGTTGGCTGGGTTTCTGCATGGGCACAGCTGAAGCTAGCTTTGTTCTGGAGAGCTTTCAGCGAGAGCCACTGCTCCAATCTGCTGCTTCGCCAAAGCTTAGAGAAGACCAAGCACCACTGTACACAAGGGGCCGGTTCCCAGATAGTCTTGACTCTTCTTCCAGCTGATTTTCTTAAAAAGAAAAGAGGGCAATAAACCCAGCTGGCTGGCTTCTCATTTGGAATCCTCAGAGTTCCAGTCTCCATACCAAATTAGTGACAAGAGCTGGCTCTTGCTGCCCTGCTTTCTAGGGTGAGTGGAATGAACTCTTGGAGAAGCAGGCAGGCAGGCAGGCAGGCCCTCTTTCTGGTCTCTGGGAGCTGAATTACAGCCCCTCCCTTTCCAGGCCTGTGGGAGTAAGGACTTGTGGGTTCATAAAGGAAACTTTGTGGACAGTCAAGAATTCAGGAAAACTAGTGTCAAGGCCTGCGGACCCTCAGGGGTCATGTAAGCGGTGCTATTACAGGTGTGCTTCAGGGAAGCAAAGGCCCAAGAAGAGGAGCAGGCCTTACTAAGTCACTTAGGCCTCTTGGCCACAAACCTATCAGGGAACAACCAATAGAGTTAAGTTCTTACAGTATTCAAATGTGTCCCTGACATGCCTATCAGCTAAATTTGGTTGGGTTTGTTTCTTAAAGAGGCTGTATGTTTCCTAAGAGCTTGCACTAACTCTTAATGAGTCTAGTGCCCAACATGGGACCAGGTCAGGCAACAATGTGGAAGACTTTTCTGGGGGAAAAACATACCACAGGACTTGTTAGTGAGGGAGGATTATGTATAAAGAAGGGTCCGGCATACTGGTTAGGAAGGAGGCTGTGAGAAGGCTCAGCAGGTAAAGGCACTTGTAGGCAAGAGCGGCCACTGAGTTTGATGCCTGGGATGCTCAGGGTGGGAGGAGAGAACTCCTGAAAGTTGTTCAGGCCTATTTATATTTTTGAATATCAATGAACTCTAGTTGGCATACAGTGGAGCTAAGCCTAGGATAGTCCTTGGTTCATTTTAGACGATATTTTCAGCTTCTGTTTATTTTTGTTCTTGTTACTATAATGAAACACTGGAGGTTGGATACCTTTACAAAGAAAGGGGTCTTTTTTGGCTTATGATTCTGCATATCAGTTGTAAAACGGCCACATCTCATGATGACCTTCTTTTGGCTTTTGGTCATCGTCTCAAGGAGGCCATGGCCTCGGGTGGTGAAGATGAGGGCTCACATGTGGCTCTTGACTTTTTTTTTTCTTTCTTGTTTTGTTCTCTTAGTGTCTTACTGTTTGGTCCTGGCTCCTTGATTTAACTGATCCTCCTGCCTCAGACTTCTGAGCACCTGAAGCTATTCTCCCTATTCTTTTGTTTGTTTTTGCTTCCCCCCCTCCCCCAAGACAGGTTTTCTCTGTGTAGCTGTCCTTGAACTCACTCTGTAGATCAGGCTAGCCTTGAATTCAAGAGATCTACCTACCTCTGCCTCCCAAGTGCTGGGATTAAAGGTGTACACCAACACGGCCTGGCTCTCCTTATTCTTCTTAAGCCACCAGTATTTGGTCACATGGGCCCCATTCTTATGAATTTATATAATTCTAATCATTTCTCCCCCCAAACCAACCTCTGAAGACCTTAGCTTAATTTTTTGTTTTACCTTGTCAATACTTAATATTTAATGAGGGTTGAATGTCAACACATGTACCTTTCAAAGCATAGCAGAGCCTCAAGAAGGTGTTCTGAATGACCTGAAGGGAGACTGGAAACCATTGTGTTTCTCCTTTTCATTATGGATGTGGACTCTGTTTCAGACAGTACAGTAATGTTGAGTATTCTCCCCACAGCTCCCTGATCCTACGTCTCAACACTGTTAGCATGGGCTAGTTTTATATACTTTTATGAACACATAAAAGTAAAATGTTATTTATTCATCAATATGTATTTATTAAGCTCCTGCTGTGTACTAGGTGCCCTTGTAGAGGCCAAGACTCCAGCCATGAAAGAGACTAATAAAAAGATCCTACCCTGTGCCAGGTACCATTGTAGATGCTGAGATCCAGCAGTAAAGGAGTAGTAAAAAGCTCCTACTGTGTGTCAGGACCATTGTAGATGCTGAGAATCCAGTAAAGGAGATAGACTAGCAAAAGTCTTAGCCCTCTTGAGGTTTATAATTTTAAAAGGAAGAAGCAGGTAGCTAGTCCCTAAGCAAGGACACAGATTATCCATCAAATGCTCACAAGGATATGGAGGATAAGTCACATGGGAAGTGAACTAGAAAGACGCAGGCGAGGAGGAGCAGGGAGGGGTTGTGTTCTCAGGTTCCATGAGGTCAGGGAAGCCCTCAATGCAAAGTGTGATGGTTTAGACACACAAAGGAAAGAGAAAATGAACCTGGGGTACTTGGATGAAGAGTGTTTCAGGCAAAGGAATAAGAAGTAGAACAAACCCCATAGGTATTAGAAGAAAGCACAGGGTGATGGGGGCTGGGGAGGGGGAGTGACCTCAGGGCAGTAGCAGACGCCCTGAAGTTCACTCCAGGATAGAAATCAGTGTGTTTTCTATGGTTCTGGAGCTCAACCCAGGACCTCACACACTCCGAATTGCCAGCCTGTATCTAAGATATCAGCTTCTGTCAGCCCAGCCCCTGTGAGTAGACATTGACGTGATTCTTAATTTTCCTTTTACAAACAGAGCAACTTTGGATAGCCTTCTCTGAGTACACACCAATATTCTTGAAGGCTAGATTTCTGGAAGTATATCTGCCAAATCAAGAACATGCATATATAAACATTGGTAGACGTTGCCAACTTAGTCTTCTGCATGCCCCCTCAAAGCATATGCCTTCAGCTCCACTTGAATCTTCAACGTCCCACATCCTCAAGTACATGAAATAGTTATTATTGATCCTTTAATCTTTGCAAACCCAGTAAGGAAAAAAGAATCACTAACTTTTTTGATCGTCAAGAACACACAAACACACTGTCTTAGGTTATTTATATTTCTTCTTCTAAGAACATTTATAGGTTTTGTCTATTTACCAAAAATATTTTTATACTTAAAATATTTAGATATTTTATTTTAAATATTTTTAAGTTATTGAATACAAAGGTCTATGTTTAGTTGCTTAAAATCTCACTGGTGGGAGATACCTCCAGTCAGAAAAAAATATTAGCCAGGCATAGTGTGTACACCTTTAATCCCAGCACTCAGGAGGCAGAGGCAGGCTGATCTCTGTGAGTTGAGGCCAGCCTGATCTCTATAGCTAGTTCCAGAACAGCCAGGGTTACATAGTGATAGCCTATCTTGAAATAAAACAATAAATAAAAAATAAACTAAAACTTAGGTTAGACTAGATGATTCCATGTGTGTAGGGGCTTGCCACCAAACCTGATGATCTGAGTTCAATCTCCAAGTTCCACATGGTGTAAATACAGAACCAACTCCCACAAGTACTCCTTTATCCCCCATGCATGCTATTGCATGTATATGTGCACGTGTGCTCATATGTACACACTTACATAAAACAATTTTAATTTTTTTAAAAAAATAAAATTTAAAGTCCCAAGTTATACCAAAGAAAAGACTCACTTGATCAAATGGAAAAACGTTCTTATTATCATTTGTACATAGTAAAGTTTATGAATTTGGCATTTAGGGGCAGCCTGTTCTTCAAGTAACCTTTGTACCATCTGTGATCAACTTTAGCAAGATGTCAGAAAGGAAAAGCAATTCTGGGGCAGGCGACAATGGCTCAGTCAGTAAAGCGCTTGCTGTACAAGAATGAGGATCTGAGTTTGCATCCCCTACATCCACATAGGAAGCCAGGGATGGTGACATGCGCCTGTCATCCCTGTGCTGGGAAACAGAACCAGAAAGGCCACTGGAGCTCACGGGCTCGCCAGGTATTTTAATCGGTAAGCTCCAGGTCTCAGTGTGAAAGCCTTTCTCAAAAAGTAAGGTAGAGAGCAATTGAAAAAGATACCTAACATACATGTCTGACCTCTCCCTGCAATTATACATACATATATACACATGAACACGTACACAAACATACGCAGAGGTATAAATACAAATAGATAAAGCAACTCTATTTTACAAAGAACAGATTTCTGGGCTAATGTTGACTCCTGGTAAAGTTGTTGGGTTTAAAAAAAAATTTTTTTTGTTTGTTTTTCTGTGGGTTTGTTGTTGTTGTTGATGTTGTTGATGTTGTTTTGGCTGAGGATAGTGAAGCCCTGGGGTTGATCTTGAGGGGCTGGGGTTGGTAGAGAGTTGGTTCAGAAGTTAAGAGCAATGCTTGATCTCCCAGAAGACTTGGGTTTGATTCCAGCACCCATATGGCAGCTCACGACTGTCTCTAACCCCAGTCCCAGACTAACGCCATGCAGGGCCTGGCCTGCACATCAGTATCAGGAACTCGGAGATCTAGGTAGGGAATTAGCCTCTAGGGCAGGCATGGCCAATCACAGGAGTCCTTAAATATACTGTAAGGAGCTTCAGTTTCACCTTTCGATAATGTGGTATTTGTTTTAGTCAGGGTTTCTATTGTTGTGATAAATACCATGACCAAAACAACTCAGGAAGGAAAGGATTTATTTCCGCTTATGTGTCTCAATCATGGTTCATCATGAAGGGAAGTCAGGACAAGAACTCAAGGCAGGAACTGAAGAGACCATAGAGGAACACTGGCTTACTGGCTTGCTCAGTTTGCTTTCTTGATGTTTTGGTTATTAGGCTAACCTTTAATGGCTGAACCATCTCTCCAGCCCTCGGTTTGCTTTTTCTATACACCCTTGAGATACCTGCCCAAGCATGGCACCATCCATAGTGGCCTGGGCTCTTCCACATCAATCACTAATCAAGAAAATACCAGAGTTGCCCACCGGCTAATCTAATGGAGGCAGTTTTTCCACTGATAGGTCTATGTTTGTGTCAACTTGACAAACAAAACCAGGCAGGACAGTTAAAGATTTAATCAAGAGGTGTCTAGTCATATGTGTACTTGAGAAAAATCTTCCTGTCTAGATTGGAGGAGGTGGGGCTACAGGCAGAAAGGCTGGCTGAGAAGTTTTCAGTACATCACAGAGGCATTGGATGGGGAGAACACAGAAGCTTGGAGGCACGTTTAGGAGGAGGGGGTGACATTCACTAAGACTGTGGGTCAGAATCTGCAAAGAGAATGTTCTAGGGTATGCTCAGCCATTTCTGATTCTGCCCCTCACCTCTCCCAGTTAAACATCTCAGGAAGCAATCTCACAGACACAGTCAAAGGTTTGTCTCCTAGGTGATTCCAAATCCTGTCAAGTTGACAGTTGAGATTAACTGTTGTAATGTCAGACAGCTGGACATGCATGAAAACTTCACATCTCCCTGTTCAAACCCTCCTGTCATATTCTGTAAACACCTACTCCACCTTACTTCCTGTCTTAATGGGTGCCCTGCTGGGGCATAGGCAGATGGACCTTTCTGAGGCCTGCTTTTCCTCTCCAGTACTGGAGCCTCCATCCCTTACCTATGTGGTTCTTCTGTTATTCCCGACTTCCCCAGAGTTCTCTTTCTTTGTGAGACCATAGCCTACCTCACACAAACTATGACCTTTCTCATGAAACAAACCATCCTTCCATTGATGTCTCCTTACATGACCCATCATGCTCATAATAGATAGATTGATGGATGAATGGATAGATGGATAGGTGGATAGATAGATGGGTAGATAGATAGATGATGGATGAATGGATAGATAGATGATGGATAGACAGACAGATGATAGAGGATGATAGATAGATAGAGGATGGATGGATAGATGATGAATGGATGGATAGAGGATGGATAAACAGAAGAGAGATAGATAGGTGATAGATGAACAGATAGATGATAGAGGATGGATGGATGGATAGATTGATTGATACATGATGGATAAGTAGACTGATGGCTGGAGGGATAGATGAATGGATGGACAGATGGCTGGATAGGTAGGTGGGTAGATGGATAGATAGATACTGACTCCCTCCTCTTCTCTCTGTGGTATATATATATCTTTCTCTGTCTCCTCAATATATGTTTGAATTTATGACTGTTTTCTAGTACTGCTAGCCAATATAAGCAACAAACAATAAAAAATAGAATAAGACAAAGATTAAATAAGCATAACTAAACATAATTTTAACTCATTTCCTCTTCAGGTGTACTCTGTCCAAGTTGGCAAGGTTCATTGTTGTTTGCACTGATGCAAATACATTTCTAAAGCAGACTTTTCATTTGTTGCTAATGTTTTGTGTTAGTTCCTGTCAGATCTGGCTGAATCATGACTGTTTGACTCATGATATGGCTTGATCAAGGCGAGTGATAGTGGTAGGAGGTGTGACTACCCCAACACGTTCCTGTCTTGCTCCTGTGCTTGTGTCATTGGTAAACCCTCAGTACAGATGGCTTCTTAAGAGTCTTTCTGTGATTTTATGGTGGTTAATCACTTTGTTTGAAACTAGATTTTATAATCAATTATGATCATTTGACCAGACACAGTCTATCAGTCCTTTTACAGCCCCAGAGTTGTAGACCTGGCTGTCTGCAACTCACTCCATAGACCAGGCTGCATTTGAACTCAGAGCTTCACCTGCTTCTGCCTTCTGAGTGCTGTAATTAAAGGCGTGAGCCACTACTAGCTGGCTAATTCTCTTTTCTTGAAGACCTTTCATCCCCACAACTATCTCATGATTCTTGGACAGGCCTATTGACTAAGGGACCAGTCTTACATCATTGTAACCACTGGAGAATTGTTTCTTATTTAGTATGAGAAATGAATATATAGAGATCTGAGAATGTTGTTTTTCTTACACCTCTGAGTCACCTAGTAAGCCTTCAAAGTGTAGTAGCTGTCTCAGAGTACACAGGGAACTTAGGTAGTGCCCCTCACACAGCAGCTGAAAGATGGTTAGAGGCAGAGATTCTGTCTGCTGCTTGTCTGTCCAGCCCCTCTTACACACTGTAAAGCCTTCTTTCCTTGCCATGGCGCTCAGTACCCAACACGACCTGCCTTGCTTGTTTTGTATTGCTTGGTTTTTGTTGTTTGTTTGCTTGCTTGCTTTTCAGTGTTTTACTATGTAGCACAGGCTGGCCTGGAACCTGCAATTCTCTTGCTTCAGCCTCTTAAAACACATCTCCAGCCGGGCGAAGGTGGCACAAGCCTTTAATCCCAGCACTTGGGAGGCAGAGGCAGGCGGATTTCTGAGTTCGTGGCCAGCCTGGTCTACAGAGTGAGTTCCAGGACAGCCAGGGCTACACAGAGAAACCCTGTCTCGAAAAACAAAAACAAAAACAAAAAACAAGCAAACAAACAAACAAAAAACCATCTCCAGTTACCCTGCCCCTTTTCTTTCTCTTCCTATGACACAAGTCTTCTGCAACTAGGCGGTCTCAATAGAAGACTGTTTCCCTCCTTCCATTTTAGTCCCTGCCCAGAGCCATCTTTCCTAGCTGCCTTACTGAAGCACGTAACATCTGCATGTTATTTTAAAATGTTAAATAAAGAAGCAAATAACTCTCCCGGGCACCACTGAAGGACAGGGCTGGCAAGATGACTCAGTGGGTAAAGGGGCCTGCCACCAGGCCTAAGGATTTGACTCTAATCCCTGGAACCCACAGGTGAGGATTCCCACTAGTAGTCTTCTGACCTGCACCCTGCCCTCCCCATACACAAAACAAATAAAATGTAAAAAAGTTAAAATAAGAAGAAAGAAAGAAATCCCAAGGACAGGTGACAATATACAAAGAGGGCAAAGTATGGCTTTAGGGGTGGAAATTTAAATTGAGGGCCAAAAAGTCACCCTGAAGGAAATGAAATTTTGGCTTCACCTCACCAGGCATGAAGAGAACATAACACACAGCTGGGTCCCCAGAGAGGGAGGTATCCAGCTGGGCTCATTTCTGGCCCTCAACCATGAGGGTGTTTTCAGAAGGCATCTCTGAGTGCACCCCCAAATCCTGCAAAGATGATGAAGAAGCAATCCTTCAGTCTAAGAAGCTGCTGTGCCCTGTTATCCTGGGGCACTCCTTTAAAGGGAGCTCAAACCTGGATTCTGAGATCACTGTGCTGTGTTGGAACTCTGGGGACTTGCCTCTGAGCTGGGACAAAGCAGACACCCCAGGATACCTTGGGAATCCACATGGGCTGCCTGTGGCTCTCCTTCAGAAGTCAAGGCTCAATCCTAAAGACAACGTGAGACTTGGAGAATGGCCCCTTTTATTAGGTTCACCCTCTTAGCAGCAGAGAGACCATAGTGTTTGCCCATAGCCTGAAATACTCAAAGGCCAGGGCCCTGAAAAGAGGGCAAGCCTTTAGGCCTCTTTGTCACCATTAATCCTAGTCCCTGCTGGTTTCTACCCCTTTGCATCAGAAAGGCTTTCTTGTATTTTTTCTTTCTTTCTTTTTCCCTTTTTTGAAGAGGAGGAGAAACAGCTGTGCAGGATTTGAGAATGGGGTTTTAATGGTCACTGACAGTACACAAAAGCTCTACTGTGGTGGTGAAGTGTTCTGGGGGCAATTGCCTCCTTTGTCTGAGGGCAGTGACACAAGCAGGCTACTCAAGGGGAAGAGAGAAGCAACTGGGACATGAGATTGAGGTATCACCCAGCACATGTGCACTCCGCTGTAACAACGCTGTTCCCAGGCATCCATCATGACAGTCAGAGGCTCTCTCGGGTTTACCTTGAAAAGAAGCAAGTGTCTCTGGAAGGTGTGTGGCATGAATTATTTCCTTAGGTCTTTCTCTCTGGAAAATTCGACTGACAAAATGCAGTTGTTTATGTGAAGCAGGCAGGGTCTTCCTGGCCACAGGGCAGCTGATGTAGTATCCTCCCTTTGATTGGTTAAGAAATCCCAACTGATAAGGAGTAATGTGAGACCTCTCTACGTGGAGCCTTGACCAGGATTGGGTAAATAGCTCCAAGGTGGAGCCAAACCTGGACAATCCTGTATCCATCCTGTTCAGTGAGACGTAGGTCTAGACCTGTACATGGGCACAGCGTTTTCTCCCAGAGAAGCCAGTGGTGCCAACCATGTTGATCTGCCTCTATGTAAGGATTGACTCTGCCGCTGAGACTATGGTTTTAGCCTGGGTCTCTGCCGACAGATATTCCTTTGATGCGAATGGCTCAGGCCAGAGGCCTTCTGGACAGGCTAGCATTGATTTGCTTTCTGCTAGTCTCCATAACAGCTTAGCTGAAGAAATCCATAAAAGAATTATTCTCTTACTTACCAGCCCACTATAGGTACTGGGATGGACAGCTGAGACAGCATGACACGTGAATGCTTTGTCTATAACTCAGTCCAGCTTTTCATGAGACATGGGCTAGAAGCAAAGTGGCCATGGAAACCATACTGCAGAGTAAGTTTGGAATATAGACTCTGCCACAGACAGATGTATCCTGCTCATTATAATACTGACTGCCAAGGAAGCAAGCTGGGTTCACATTTAAGATTTCAGTTAAAACAAAATCACAAACTTTTAGGGGCTGGAAAGATGACTCAGTGGTTAAGAACACTGGCTGCTCTTTCAGAAGACCCAGGTTTGATTTATGTCACCCATTTGTAACATGGTTGTTATGTAACAACCATTTGTAACTCCAGTTTCAGGGGGTCTGACACTTTTTTTTTCGGACTTTACAAGGACCAGGTGCATATATGGTGCATATACATAGAGGCAAAAGACCCATACACATAAAGTAAAACTAAATCTTTTTTTTTAAATCACAAACTCATATATAAACAACACACAAATATAAGAGTAAATATGAACAATACAAAAAGTGTTAAGATTTAAGTATGAATGTAAATTTTATTGGTTGATTACATCTATAACTGTAGAAATAATACCTAAAATAGTCCATAGCCTTGTTTTGATCCAAAAGCCTCATTTTTAATCATATTTTTGAGGGCATAATGAAAAGCTAGTAGTAAGAAATTTTTGTTGTTTTTGTTGGTTTGTTTTTGAGACTAGACTTTACTATGTAGGTCTTGAACTTGCTGTGTAAGACCAGGATGGCCTTGTACTCATGGAGATCTATCTGTCTCTGCCTTCTGAGAGTTGGGATTAAAGGTGTGTGCTATCCTGCCTAGCACTGAGTGTTTTGATTACTGATGACAGATCACTGCCATGTCTCACCCTACAGTTACACATAGGAACTGCACATGTGCAGACTGCACTTGGAGGACAGGATGGAAATGAACATTCTCCTTAGGATGCTTGAGACACATAACAGTTGACTTTGTCCTGTGGGGTTTTTTTATTCTATTTCCTGGAAGATTTACATTTAAAACAGAATGTGTTTATTCCAGTCAGACTCTTAGCTGCTTAACATCCTGAACTGAGCTTCTGTCTCTACCTTTTCCTCTCCTAAATTCAGAGTTCAGAGTGCTAACCATTAAACAAGGGAAAGCCCACTCTTAAATTCAAAGCTCTAAACCTCTCCAAAGATCTATCCCACACATTAGCTGTGAGGCTTTGGACCGTAATATTAGCTCCCTCCTCCTAGGCTCTCTTTTGTAAACTGGAGCCAGTGATGTCACCTGCAGAGCAGGTGACATATGTATGCTAAGGAATACATGACAAATTACAGGTAAAGTGTCTGGCTTGGTGTTTTGTACACTGTAAGTACTTAATGACAGCTACATAGAAAGGATATTTAGGGGCTAGAAGGGTGATGTTTGACTGTTGGAATAGGAAGCCAAATTGGTTATATTTACTTCATGTACGTGCCATAGAATAGGGCATCAATCCTTATTGAACCAGTACCATCAGAATCTTTATTTAACCGGCAATCAGAAGCATAGTCATGAATTTTCTTTAAAAAATTTTTTTAAATTAATTACCATTATTTATTTATTTTTTAATTTTATTTTATTTATGAGTACACTGTCGCTGTCTTCAGACACACCAGAAGAGGGCATCCAATCTCATTATGGATGGTTGTGAGCCACCATGTGGTTGCTGGGATTTGAACTCAGGACCTCTGGAAGAGCAGTCAGTGCTCTTAACCGCTGAGCCATCTCTCCAGCCCCCAGTCATGAATTTTCTTATTGCTTATTCTTTCTGGAATATTTACAAGGATTTATGCATTTTATGGCATATCTGAAGTATGTTGTTTTATAAGAACCTCAAGACCTTACCAACCTCAGAGGCCAAAGGGGAGAGCTTCAGAAAACATGACTTCTGATGGGATTCCTCTTTCCAGGGGTGTTTGCCCCCCTAAAGAATAAAACTTCAATGTCTGGAATTCAGGAACTCTTTTGACCTATCTAGCTCCCCTCTTTTCCTTTTGTTGCAGTGTAAGAACCCCTGTGACTTGTCCCATTTCTACTGGGGAGATCCTATCCAACCTTCAAGGCCCAACTCAAATATGGCTTCCTGTAGGAAGCCTTGCAGGATGCTGCCAGGAAGAATTCAGAACATCTCTCTCAGGGCTGGACCTGTAGGTAGCACCATGGTAGAGTGTTTGACTGGCATGTTTAAGGCCCTAGAATCTCTAATTCTTCTAGGTGAAATACACACACACACACACACACACACACACACACACACACACAGAGAGAGAGAGAGAGAGAGAGAGAGAGAGAGACAGAGAGACAGAGAGACAGAGAGACAGAGAGACAGACAGAGACAGAGAGACAGAGAGACAGACAGAGACAGACAGAGAGAGGGAGGAGAGAGAGAAAGAGAGAGAATGAGAAAATTTTACCTTCATACTTTTTTGATAGCCCTGTAAACTAGGATAATCCATAAGTTAAAAACCATTTCACCACCAAGTGCTTCTGCTACAAACTAAGTAAGGCAGCTGTGGTTCCTGCTGACCTAGAAGATACAGGCCTATTAGACAGGGGCAATAGGAGTAGGGAACTCAGAGACAGTGCACACTCTATCTTTATGTAGGTGTGCATGGGGAGTGTGTCCATGTATCCATCTTAACACCTTCATCTCTAACACTCACATCATCTTCCCTCGGCCTCTGTCTCCACACTGACCAGATTGTTCCCCCCTTTGGCTAGTCAGTTGCAGGGCTGGGACGTATTATGATGGATCACAAGAACGCTGCATTTTATGTCCAAATGGAACCTTCCAAAATGAGGAAGGACAAGTCACTTGTGAACCATGCCCAAGACCAGAAAGTCTTGGGTCCCTAAAAATCTCAGAAGCCTGGAATGTATCTGAATGTGGAGGTAAGGATTCTGTCTGTCCCTTCTTACTCCTCCGGTCCCCAGTGTCATTGTTTAGACTGAGGCAGGGTATCACCCCCGAGTGTGCACTGGATAATGCACACTGGACCTTGATCTTCCCTCAAGCAGGGACCATTTGGGTTCATTATTAGTTCTTCAGTGTTTGGGCTGGCACTGGACGCACTGGGCTGATGCCTACATGAGCAAAGAAGGAGGATGGCAGTATGGCTCAGTTGTAGAGTTTGAGCTCCAGTACCGCATTAACTGTTGTAATAACAGACACTGTAATCTCAGTACCTGGGAGGCGGAGGCAGGAAGATCAGGAGTTCAAGGTCATCTTTGACTTCATAGTGAGCTTGGGGTCAACCCAGGCTACACAAGACCCTGTCTCAAAAATAAAGCCAGAAGGATGGAGAAGATATTGGCAGAACAGTATAACTGCTACACTTACATGATTTCTTCACCCTGTAAATATGCACAACAGAGACCTCAGCCATCTCTCTGTCCTAAAGGGCCTGGTTAAACAAAACAAAATCCAAATCCACTACTCTAAAAGAGGGACCAATAGTGATGACAGTATTAATTGTGTTGGAACGGGGAGAAAAGTGGATCAAAAGAAAGTAATTAGAGTACATTGGCTACCTGCTGATACAAAATTAATCAATAAAAAAGAATAAAAATACAAAAATTCACAAATAAACAAAAAAATGAGAATTGGGTAGAGTTTTAAGAGACAGAGACTCTGTAGAACACCTAGTTACTGACAAGCTGCATTGTACAAGAACAAGAGCTCCTCAGGGTCTTTCATTAACGTCTGGTTCCTTCCCTGATCTTAAGAGGGACCCCCTGATGACAAGGGGTAAGTTAGTTGGGTTTGGTAGACTGATTGGGGTAGGTCAGGGCACAGCTCAGTGCAAGGAGATGCAACTGAAGAAATGATGAAATGGGAGGCTCTTCAAGCTCATGCTGTTACTTGTCAAGGTTGGGCTTCTGTGTCTAACCATCAGATTGACTCTATAGCTGAAATTATTCATTCCCCTCACTCCAGTCCCACCCTGACCCCATCCCTATCACAAGGAATCCCTGGGTAGGGTGCAGATCAAAGCTCCACACTAGGCTTTTCTCCCTGGAAACAGATGCCCGTCTGTGCACTGAGCTCTGTAGGCCTGTGTGCAAACCTCAGGGATTTACCCACCTCCTGAGGATCCAGGTGGGAATGGCTGGGTGCTTTTCACTGATGTGTAAGCTGAAGTCAGCATGGGGTATCAGGCCTCACAGAGGCCTATCTCTTGTGCAGAGAGGTGGGGAATGGCCTCCCATGGAGCCTCACTCACCCAGGGCCATACTCCCCACAGACCTTTGCCAACCAGGTGAATATTCAGCAAATGGATTTGCCCCTTGCCAGCTCTGTGCCCTGGGCACCTTTCAGCCTGATGTGGGCCGAACATCTTGCCTCCCATGTGGAGGGGGTCTTCCTACCAAACATCTGGGAGCTACTTCCTTCCAAGATTGTGAAACCAGAGGTGAGTACTTACTTTGGAACTCCATTCTCTTCTGAATTCCACTGGGTCTAGTGAAGATGTGATTCCCCACCAGTCCAGGCTGCCCCTGTGGCAGGGCTTTAGCTCTCCCTAGCCACCAAGGCCGTTCACACATGAGAGGGCAGCAATGAGCAGGTTTTATAAAAGACCCCTGGGCTCCACTCTCTACTCTTACTCTATCTCAGTGGCCTAGCTACCCCCCACCAGTCCCCTCCAGAGTTACTTTTCCCTGCCTCTCCCAAGGGAGGGCCAAGTCAGCCTCAGTTGGTGCTCTAATTGCTCCCACCCTGAAGATTTAACTGATGACCACTGCTGCCTGGCCATGTGTGTTTGTGTTCATTGTTTTGAGTGATATGAATACTTCTCACTCTGGCTGTTGAGGGAATCAAGTGTTGATTAATCCTGTCTTATCAGGAAAGCAGTATTTCATTTAGGCATAATAATTTATCTCATAAACCTTGGAGCATTTGATTAAAAATAGTCTTTTTATTCACAGTTCAATGTTCGCCTGGGCATTTCTACAACACTACCACACACCGATGTATCCGTTGCCCACCGGGGACATACCAGCCTGAATTTGGAAAAAATAATTGTGTTTCCTGCCCGGGCAATACTACCACTGACTTTGATGGCTCCACCAACATAACACAATGTAAAAGTAAGTTTTTCTTTAAGGTGTTTCATAGGCTGGATTAGAGGGTGCCTGGGTTGGATTTGGGTAGGGAAGCGTAAGAAGGTAGCCAGAGTTTCAGGTTCATTCAGGGTCATGTGCATCAGGCTAGTCCTGTTCATAGCTGAGTGGACCCATGCTATGGGAGGGAGCAGTTGCAGTGTTCTTGGCTTTAAAACAGAAGCTATAGCTATGACCCAGAAGTACTTACCTTTTTCATATGTGTGGTGCAGGGGATTGAACCAAATGCTTAAAACATGGTCATCTTCTGCCCCTGAACCCCACTCCAGCACCTGTACTTACAATTGTACTTTTTCCTGGAGGATAATTTTAGTTCAGCCTAGCTCAATACACATTGTCTGAGGGCCTGCTCTGTGCCCAGCATCCTACTAAGTCAGCCTGGCCAAGCTGCCAGGAGACAGACTATAGAGCTACAGGAGGAGCAAGTGACCATTCTGTAGAGGAAAGGTCTTTGGAGAGCATGGAAAGAGGATGGGTCAGGTACAAAAGGGCTTCATGCTGCAGACAGCCCCGTGGGAAGCCAAAGCTTAGACAAGCGAACACCTTCTGGCAGCAGACTTCTGAATCTGGGCAGGAAAAGGAGGCCTTGGACAGATGTGGGGCCTGCTAAGGGTTGTGATTTGTGGTTTCAACAATGGGAAACTGAATCATTTAAGGCTAATGTGGGTTATTCCGTGCATTACCTACTATAAAAAACTCTATAGTAAAGACCAAAAGTAGAGCTCACCTGGGGTGACCGCCCGCCAGGCTAGTGAGGAGGCCTCCCCAAACTGGAGGAGCTTGAGGTTGAAGGAGCAGCCAATCAGTGTTATGGTTAAGAGATTACCTAGCTTCCTCTCCTGGGTTGTTTGTTTGTTTGTTTGTTGTGTTTTGTTCTGTTTTCATCTCAGTAGAGGAGATTGAACATAGGGTTGCATGCATGTGCCACAAGGACTTTCCCACTGAGCTGCAGCCCAAGCCCCAAGTGCCCTCACTATCTCAGTGTCCTCACTATCTCAGTGTCCTCACTATCTCAGTGTCCTCGCTATCTCAGTGCAGCTGTTGCCATAGACTCGGGCCTTGAATGCCTGCTCTGATGGCATTTCACCTCATGTGTTGGTAGGTGAGACTTTGGGAAGGCGCGCAGTGTTAGAGAATTCTTCCGAATACCAAGGCGACATAGTCCTAGTCTTGCCACTCCCTGGTCCTTGGCTATACATCAGGAGCCCTGATGCACAACTCCTCAGACAACCCTCAGTTCCATGGTCCTTTTCTTCCCAGAAGAAAAGCCTAGTTATTATTATTGTTCTCTCTCTCTCTCTCACTCCCTCTCCCTCTCCCTCTCTCTGTCTCTCTCTGTCTCTCTGTCTCTGTCTCTGTCTCTGTCTCTGTCTCTCTCTCTCTCTCTCTCTCTCTCCTACTGCTAACTCCCAGTTATAGTTAGAGAAGAAAAATCACCCCCCCCCATGTCTCTTGTACAGGTTTCCCTAACAGTATTAAACAATAACTCCCCTGAAGAACTCCAGACTATGTCTGTCTCAGTTCTGAACCCCAGATCTTTGGGAGACATGTGGGGGAGTCAGTGCCCGACAAGAGAGCTGATGTAGTGACCATGGACCCATGAGTGCTTTTCCTTTGATGCAGACATAAGCATACAGCATGTATTCGTGCATTAAGAGTTAATTAAAACTTCCTCCTCCATTAAAAATTAAGCGTGGCTTTAAACAGAAAGAAAAGTGAAAAGTGTTTGTTTTAGCAGTGGCCATGAGCATTACAGTGTGTACATTCTCTGGGTGGTGTCATCTCCTTACAAGGAGTCTGGTTCTCAGCCGTGCCTGGGGTGTCTACAATAGCAACGACAGTGTTCTGCCCTCCTAACTCATGGCACTTCCTTTCCAGACAGAAAGTGTGGCGGGGAGCTGGGGGATTTCACAGGGTATATTGAATCCCCAAACTACCCTGGGAACTATCCAGCCAACTCAGAGTGCACCTGGACCATCAACCCACCCCCCAAACGCCGGATCCTGATTGTGGTCCCTGAGATCTTCCTGCCCATAGAGGATGACTGCGGTGACTACCTGGTGATGCGGAAAACCTGTGCGTCTCTCCCTGGGCTTCCCTTCCTTCCCAAGGCAGCCTGGGAAACCTGATGACCTGCCCCCAGCTTTAAATGTGAGGAGCAGATCTAGTAGATTGTTTCCCTCATAGTAAGACAGAGATGGCACATGAGCTCATAGCTAACTGGGACTGGCTTGGCTTTGTTCACCCTAGGTAGCAACATATAGATTAGGGACTGCCCGAAGCCACAGATGTGATCCAACCAGGAAGGAAGGCCCCTCCTGTTATCCTGACTCAGCCTCTGGTGACTATTGTCTATAAAGACTATTCTCAACCTATGGGTCTTGACCCCTTTGACAAATCTCTAACCCTCAAAATATTTACATTACGATTCATAAAAGTAGTGAAAATAATCTTATAGTTAGGGATTACCAGAACACGGAGAACTGAGTCACAGTATTAGGAAGGTTGAGAACCACTGCATAAAGGGAGGTTACTATCAATGCAGCTTGATAACGGAACTGAGGGTGGGGCCGATCCAAGATTCACATCCTACTGGGTCTGTGATCTTAGGTGGGCATTCTGAACACTGTAGTCTTCTGGGGGAAGGGGAAGAAATGACAGTCGCTGCCTTGTAGGGTTGTTAGGACTAAAAGAGTCCGAGCCGGGCGGTGGTGGCACACGCCTTTAATCCCAGCACTTGGGAGGCAGAGGCAGGTGGATTTCTGAGTTCGAGGCCAGCCTGGTCTACAGAGTGAGTTCCAGGACAGCCAGAGCTACACAGAGAAACCCTGTCTCGAAAAAACAAACAAACAAACGAGTTCGGGTAGAATGCTTGGAAGGAGCCATGTGTCTGTGTGTCTTCTATTTTTAAATTTACTGGTATAGACTACTTGTATAAAGTCATGGACTTCATATGGCATTTTCATACACATGTATGATATATTCTGATCGCATTCTCCCTCTATTACCATTTTGTGTCTCCTTCCAACTTACCCCTTCTCCTTCCCAATCTGTCTCTCTCCTCTGTTTGTCTTTGGGAGGGCATTGTTTATTTGTTGTTTGTTTTTTTTGTGACCTACAAACATGTGAAAAGTTATTTATAGGAACAGTGGGCACCTTTGCAGTAACTACACAACTGGAGGAAACGTCTATCTTCCATGTGTAGATTAGTTGTGTAGACCATGGTGTGGCAGTAGGGGGCGATCACGAGCTCATCCTTATGTGATGACGATAAGTCCATTCTTGTACAGATGCTGCCAGTCCAAGAGTGCAATGACCATGACAAGTGGTGAAAATGAAGGAATTTAGATGAGGGTTTGAATTCTGTCCTTGCCGCATATTGGTTGTGGCCCTCACTGGGACAGAGGCAGTAATTGGTCAGCCTCTGAGGTTTTCAGAGGAGTCAGTTAAATAGATCAAACTTATTAAATGCCTAGTGTATTCCAAGAATGTGTTGATGACTCTTGCTGGGTTTGAGCAACTTGCTGTGAATTCTGGGGCCCTCTCTCAACTCCTACCATGGATGGGACAGCCTGGGTTGCAGCCATTTGTCTGGCTGAGAGCAGATGGGGCTTAGCCTTTCCTTGAGGGTAAAGTATAATTCCCCAGTAGAATCTTCTCTGTTTCCAGGACTTTCTACTGTTAGGATGAGCCTGAGAGCTCACGTGTGCATATTCGAGAGCATGTGTGTGTGTGTGTGTGTATACGTGTGTGTTCGTGTACATGCATGTGCATGTGTATGTGCAGGTGCCTGTGGAGGCCTGAGGTCAATCTCAGTTGTCCTTCCTCAGATACCATCCACCTTGTTTTTTGAGAACAGGTTCTCTCATTGACCTGATACTTGGTCAAGATAGGTTCTCTCATTGACCAAGTAAGTAGGCTAGGCTGTCTAGGCAGCAAACCTCAGGGATCTATGTTTTGTTTTGTTTTTTGTTTGTTTGTTTTTGGTTTTGGTTTTGGTTTTTTGAGACAGGGTTTCTCTGTGTTGTCCTGGAATTCACTCTATAGACCAGGCTGGCCTTGAACTCAGAAATCCTCTTGCCTCTGCCTCCCAAGTACTGGGATTAAAGGTGTGTGCCACCACTGCCCGGCGGGATCTATGTATCTTAGCTAGCCCATGACCACTATGTCTACCTACAAAGCAAAAATGACACCAACAACAAAGACATAGGTTCTGGATATTGTTTCAGGTCCTCGTGTTTGCAAGGCAAGCATTTGACCAAGGGAACTGTTTTCCCAGCCTGAGAATTCATGAGTTTAACTTATTGTGTGGATTAAGTGTTTTCAAAGATGAGCATTCCCTGTCTGTGACTCCCTAACACTTCTTAAACCAGCCGTTCTATCTTTTCTTGGCAGCTTCATCAAATTCTGTGACCACATATGAAACCTGCCAGACCTATGAACGCCCCATTGCCTTCACCTCCAGGTCAAAGAAACTGTGGATTCAGTTCAAATCTAATGAAGGGAACAGTGCCCGAGGCTTCCAGGTTCCCTACGTGACATACGATGGTAAGCAAGCGCCATGATGCTCGGGATGTACCACGGCAGGGCTGGTGTGGCTGTGCTCTGAACTGAAGGGACTGGCTTCCGAGCCAGCTGGAGGATGCTGGCAAGCACACCCACTCAGCCAGCCAGGCAGGGTGAGGCAGAAGGACATGGCTGACTCATTGGGGCCACATTTTAAACAGACATTTGGGGACACTTATTATGGGGATGAAAAGGAATGGTTTAGAAAACACAGGGAAAGGAAGTAGAGCCAGGTGTGAGAACATGGCCGCTGGGGTCAGGCAGTTGGCTGTCTCTTCCAGGACTTGTGTTGGTGACTTACTATCTCTAAGTCTGATTTTCTTGATTTCCAGTGGTGAGTGAACTCTGAGTTACACCTCTAGTCAAGCCTTATTTTCTTAGTGAGTAATGGAGAAAATCATTTGAATGAACATTAAGAATATAACATAGGACGGTGACTGGCAGATAGTAATTGCTCAAAAATATTCAAACTTGCTAAGGTTGTGACTTTTGTTAAATAGATTCCTGAGATGGGCTAGAGGCTTAACTTCAGGTCTCGACCCTGCTTTGAACTCTGTGATCTTGGACAAGTCAGATGATGTTTCTGGATCCTTTGGATCCCTGGAGACCTACTGAGACTCTGAGACTTGGTCTACAAATATTTATTGTGACTAGAACACAAAAGTGTGTCTTTTGTCACAGATGCTTTTACAGGGTACATAGAAGGCAGTGGGAACGCACACAGAAGGCGGCGGTTGTTCTGAATAGGCTTGGGAGGAACAGAGCAGTTTCAAGAGGTTTGGGTCTGGAAAGAACATGTAGATTGAAGTGGGTCATAAATAGAAAGACCGTTCGGGAAGAGCCCAAATGATGAAGCTCCTGGCACAGCTGGCATCTGGTTCTGCCAGTGGGGAGCACAGAGAGGAGAGTAAATGGGGCTGAGGCTAGGCAGTGAGGCTCCTTCAATGCCAAGCTCAGGAGAATAGAATTAATTTTATAAGGAGCCATTAAAGAGGTTTAGGCAAAAGACATCCTTGGCTTTCCTAAACTCGCTTTACATAGTTTATTTCTAACAAGTGATACAAGACCTTTGGTCTGCCCTGCAGTTGTCTCAAATGATATGTAATGCCCAGGACAGGGTTCTTGGCATCTGACTTCCAGGACTCTGCTGAAGGAGACATTGAGTCTAGTTTCTTCCTAAAAGCAGGTGTCCAGCAAGCTCTCCTGTCTGGAGGGAGGCATGAAGTAAAACATCCTCTGGGGCTTGGGCAAATGTTATCAAGGCGTTAAGACATTTTCACATGTCACACTTTAAGATAGTGTTGCTATTCTGCCTTTGTGACATATTAAATGTTCCTTTTAAATTGAAAAAAAAAATGAAAACAAGGGCTGGAAGTGTAGCTCAGTTGGTAAAATGTTTGAGTAACATGTATGAAGCCAATGCCCAACCTCCCAGCATTGTCTAAGCGGGTATGCCGGCAACTGAAATCCTGTCAGGAAGAGCACAAGCTGGTGGGGTGGGGGGTGGAGACTGCAGACGAGTCTTATGCTAGAGAAGGGCAAGAGTCATGTGACAGGCACGGGGCATTCCTGGTCACCAGGTATGCATCAAGGTGCCTTTTATGGCCACATTCCTCATGGTCACCCCATGAAGCAGACTGGGTCACTTTCTGATGTTACAGATGAGGCCACTCAGGCTTAGAGATTTAAATAACTGAGCCGAGGGCATGGCATAACAAAGCTGCAGGACTGGGATGACCCAAGTCTAGCAACTTCAGAGCCTATAAACTGCTCTGTTCTGAAAGGCAGAGGAAGGCAGGAAGCACAGGAGCTCTTAGAAACAGAGATGAGTATTTTTAAAAGACGACATCCTGGAAACATATGGTAAATGTTTTCTGTTACAATAGTTTGCACAGCAACCTGCATTCCTAAGAGTAGACTCCGCTTATGGAAAGAAGCCAGTCCTCTGAGGTCCAGACACAGAGCAAAGGTGCAAACCTAAAACTAAAATAAACAGGGTAGGGTGGATACACTTGTAATCCAGCACTTGGTTGGATTGGTTAGAGGTGGGAGGATCAGACATTCAAGGCCAGCTTTGGTTACATAGCAACTTTAAGTCCAGCCTGGACTACATTGAACCTTATTTAAAAAAAAAAAAAGAAAAAGAAAAAATAGAAAGAGAGAAAGAAAAAGGAAAGAAATAAAACTTAAATTCCCCATTCTGCTTTGTTTGCTTGGGCTTTATTGTTGATGTTGTTGATAATTGTTTGTCTTAGGACAAGGTCCTATAGCTCACGAAGTTACCATGTAGCCCAAGTTGGCCTTGAATGTGTACACTCACATTATATATTAATTAATTAACCTCATTAAAATAAGAGAATGAAAACAAAGGTGCTGTATCAGTAGTCGCAACAATAGTGTGTGTGTATCAAATACTCATTGTGCGGTGTCATTCCATCACCATCTCTGGACTGAAGAAACTTCTTGGGAACGCTCCCAGCTGCCCCCACGGGTGTTCTCAGAACTCACGTGGCTCCTCAGCACATGGGATGCGTACAGAAAGGCAGTTTCTGATGTGTCCGAGCTTCGGAGATGACTGTGCTCTGCATATGCTTACTTGAGTTATGACTATGGGAAGTAGGCTAGACTTCAAAGTGGGGTGAGACTACATTTGGAAAAGGAATACTGCGTGCACTGCACATAATGTGTGTGCCAGGACCACAGAAATGATCAACGTGAAAAAGTACATCCTTCTTCTCAGACATGAGTTCTCCATCCCTAGCCCTAGTCCAACTAAAGAGAGAAGAGTCTTTCCTGGTGTGAGCTTGGTCACCTTATACACTGCAAGGACAGAGAGATAGTGGGGGCATGGAAGGTGTTGGCAGAGAGGGGAAGAAAAGCCTGGGTGAGCTCTCAGGGAAGGAAGCGTAGGTAGGAGCAGATCACCAAGCATGGAGCCCCCCAAGTCCCTACTACAGGAAAAGGCCAGGGATAGGAGGAAAGCAAGAAATCCTCAGGGAGCAGTCAGTGAGATAGTGTGGAAAACAAAGTATAACTATAACGTGTTCTGGAAGATCAGAGAGCAACTGGATAGAGGAGGAGGGTGGCCAGCTAGGTCAAATGTTACCAAGGCATGAAGAGAATCGAGGACCAGCATTTGACACTAGGACACATGACATGCAGGCTGATCTCAACTGGCAGTTTTGGAGGAGTAGTTGGGAGAAAACTGACAGCAGTTGATTTAGGAGAAGAACAGACTAGCTGGAGACAATGAGTGTGGAACCTTCTCTGGAAGACGTTTGCTACAAAAGGCAAGAGAGCCATGAGATGGAGACTGGAAAGAAAGATGAAACAAGGCATCCTTACGGGCTGCTTGTTTTCATGCTGATGGGAACCGCTAGGAAGATTTCTGTGTAGGAAAACATACAGAATTACTGGCATAAGTGTCCTTGATTTGGGGAGGGAAGATGCATCTGGTGTGGGAGGCAGAGGATGAGTCTCGACTAGAAGCACAGGCGGCTCCTCTGAGGGAGCAGGGTGGGCAGGGCAGATGCCAGCTGAGTGGAGGAGCTGACTGTCTTCTCTGTGTCAGAGTGGAAAGTTCTCCGAGAGCAGCCACCAAAGGGAGACTTCTCAGAGCTTATAAAAGACAGAAGCTCGGGTTTGGAAATAATTAAACAGTGAGAAGCAAAATATGTCCTTTATTTCAACAGAAGACTACCAGGAGCTCATTGAAGACATAGTTCGAGATGGCAGGCTCTATGCCTCCGAGAACCACCAGGAAATACTGAAGGTGAGTGCCTGCCTCAGCACACAGGAAGTTAGCCATGAGCTCCCCACGTATGCCTTCCAGACTCCAACTCTATGAGGAGCAAGGTCAGATCCACCCTTCACCCTTCCTCGTGATTTAATATCAAGTGTCTGTCTTAAGTGTTCATATATATATAATCTTTTCTACCCTTTCCCCTAACTCCTCCCAGACCTGCAAGAGGTATTCCCTTTCCAACTTCATGATCTCTCTCTTTTTCTAAGCCACTGAGTTTAATTAGTTTGGTCGTAGTATATATGATTAGTGTCTGCACATAGTGGTAGGGCCGGCCACAGGGGCATGGGGCACATCTCTGAAGAAAACTAACCCTCTCTCCTCCAGCGGCAATCAACTGCCGATAGCTTCTCAGTTAAGGGTGGGCCATTGTGAGCTCTTTACCCACCCACCCTGGAGCTTTGGCTTGATCTTATACTGGTCCTGTGCAGGCAGCTGCTGGAGTGCATGAGTGCATGAGTGGAGGGTGATGGCTTAGAAATCCAAACCAGGGAGCTGGAGAGATGGCTCAGTGGTTAGGAGCAATGGCTGCTCTTCCAAAGGACCCAGGTTCAAAATCCCAGCACCCCCATTGCAGTTCACAACTATCTGTAATTCCAGTTCCAGGGAATGTGACCCGCGTCACACAGATACACATGGAGGCAGAACACAACACCAATGTAAATTAAGAAAAAGAAAAAGAAATCCAAGCCAGGAGCATATACTGTTTTTATGTTCAACTTTAACAGTGAAAGACCTTTGGCTCCTAGTTTATGCTTCAGGCTCAGAGCTCACCACGTGTTAGATACTTGTAAGTGATTGATAGTAAATACTCGCCATATCACTTAACCCGGAACTATTTTCCAAATCTCTATTTCATCTGGGTGAGAAAAAATAGTTTTCACATATCAAGTCTTCTTTCATAATGTAATGCGTACTTATTATTAGCAATTAAGAAAAATTAAAACTGAAAAGAAGATAACAATCAGAGGAAATGATTTTCACCAGGTGATCTCTAGCTAGCGAACCGCCCGTCGATTGTGAGTCGTTATGACTCCATTGGCAAAATGTCAGAAGGTTTGAGTGTTTTGGCCTGGTAACAAAAATTCTGTTCTCTTCAGGATAAGAAACTGATCAAGGCTCTGTTTGATGTCCTGGCACATCCCCAGAACTATTTCAAGTACACAGTCCAGGAGTCCCGGGAGATGTTTCCAAGATCTTTCATCCGATTGCTACGTTCCAAAGTGTCAAGGTTTCTGAGGCCTTACAAATGACTCTTCCCACATGCCATCCCGAACGGGAATGGGGTCCTACTGTGGGCTCAGTGGGCTGCAGACGTTTCCCCTCCACGTGCCAGCCTCCCATTGGACTATTACCACGCCCAGTATCAGTGACTCGCCAGTTCAGTTTTTATAGACAATACAGGTATCTTGGTAAACTGAACTTGGGTTTTCTTTCCCAGCATTTCAGATGTGGACTTCGTACTTGTGGACTAGCACTGTGTGGGCACATGTCCTGGATGTCGTGAGGGCTGGGTGAACTGGCCTCCTTTTGGACTCTCAGTCCTCCAGCTGTCTGTAGTGGAAAGGAGGCCACAGAAGGGCCGCTCTGGCTACATTGCCACATCCTCCAGGCCAGTCCTCGCCCAGGGAGCATCTGTACTCATCAGAGGTGACCAAGCCAAACAGGCAAGCAGGAGGGGAGGACAAGCACTCCAGGAGACTCCCAGGCCTTCTGAGTCATGGGAAGACTCAGGGCCTCCCGGCCTTCTGCAGCCTCTACAATGCCAGTTTAATCCTACTATGTGAGTTCTAAGCAGCGATGATTAAAAAAAAAAAAGACTATAAGGAATTAGAAACAAAAAGGGAAGTGTAGCCCCTCTGGAGACATGAATAGCACACACATACACACAACAACAACAAATGCAGAGGGCTGCTTGCCACAGCATCTCCTCTGCCTTCTCACTGGAGCACTGTGCTAGGGCTCAGTGAGTTCTTGAACGTGATGGATGACAATTACCCAACATCATGGAAGAGAGACTTCACGAGTTCAGGGTCAATAGGGCCAGGGTTCCCCCCAGTGCTAGTAGTGACTGGCACAAGTACCTTCCTTTTCCATTCTCTCAGAGAGAAACTGAGTCTGAGATGAAGTGGCATCACTTCATGAGATGCAGGGCATGATGCAGGGGCATCACTGCCGTTCTGACCCTGCAGCTGCACACCGGCTCACAGGCCATGCACCGGCTCACAGGCCACACAGTGGAATCGCTTTGGTCTGTACAGTGGATCTACATCCTGATACCCTCCCCCATGGACTCAACTTTTCAATATTATTGAGCTTTTAAACATTTAAACCCCCCCCCTCAGGCAAAAAAAAAAAATCTCATTACAGTGGATGAAGAAAATATTCTCTTGGACTAGAGATGTAGCCCAGTGGCAGAACACATGCTAAGGATGTGCAAGGCCCTGGGCTCAGCCCCCAGTACCACTCACCCCAAAGAATCCTGTCCACCAAGCTGCCTGTCTGTGATGGATAGACTGACTACACATAGCCATAAGGTTTTGCTCTTTCTGTGGTGATTATAGCACATAATTCTGTGTACCAAAGTACTAAAAAAATGTTTAGCAGGAATTTTTAAAAGAAAACAGAATATTTCATTATTATTAGACTTGCTTTTCCACATCAATTTCATTTTTAATCTACTGTGACACTGACTTTTATGTCTTTTTCTAAAAAAGATAGAGTCCAACTATGTAGCTCTGGCTAGCCTCAGACTCACCTACCTTTGCCTCCCAAGTACTAGGATTAAAGGTGTGTGCCACCAACCATGTCTGGAGACGCTGACATTTGTTAAAGCTCTAATGAAACATTTCATTTTTATTTGGATAAAATTTCTCTTTAAGAATTTGAATGTCTTGTTAGGCACAGTGACACTTGTAATCCCAGCTCTCAGGAAGTGCAAGTCATCTATATAGGGAGTTTGAGGCCAGTCTGGGCTACAAGAGACCTTATTTCAAAAGTACATTTTAAAACCATATTCAGTTAAGAAAAAAAAAGGCATTAAGATCCAGGTGTGGTGGCACATGCCTTTAGCCCTAGCACTGAGGAGTCAGAGGCAGGTGGATCTCTGTGAGTTTGAGGCCAGCCTGGTCTACCTAGAAAGTTCCAGAACAGCCAGGACTGTTACACAGAGAAACACTATCTTGAAAAACAAACAAACAAACAAACAAACAAACAAACATCGTGAAGAGGCTGGAGAGATGGTTTATCAGTTATGAGCCCTTAGTGTTCTTGCAGAGGAACCAGGTTCAGTTCCTAGTGGCCACATTAGGTAACTTCCTGGTGATCTGTCACCCTCTTCTGGTCTCCTTGGGCACTGCATGCATGTGGTGCACATGTACCCAGACCCACACGCACACCTATGCAATTTAAAAATAATAAATCTTTGTTTTTAATGTTTAAGAATTTATGTGTATGAATGTTTTGTTTGCATACATATCTGTACACCACATACACACCTGGCCCAAAGAAGCCAGGAGAGGGTTGGAGTCCCTGGGACTGGAGTTGCAAATGACAAACTTTAAGCCAATACGTGGGTCCTGGGAATCAAACCCAGGTCCTTTGGAAGATCCGTCTGTGCCTTTAACTGTTTGCCAACTCTCCAGCCTCTAATCTCTACCCCGCCCAGGCAGGGTCTCATTACATATCCCTGGCTGCCTTGAACTGCCTAGATAGATCAGGTTGGCCTTGAACTCACTCACCTGCTCTTGCCTCCTGAGTGCTGAGATTAAAACTATTGCACCACCACACCTGGCTATAAAATAAATCTTTTATAAAATCATTAAGATGAACACTTTGGAATTTGATATGTTATAATTTGACCTACATTTCAGAGTTTGACCATAAGGTGGACATGCAGATGTCACCTGTTAGTGACTGATAAGGAGGACAGGAGGGCCAGGCCAGGTAACTGTATACTGTATTGCCTTCCTAGAAGATTTGGGATGGGCATACTTGGGGGAGTTGGCAGGAGACTGATTAGAACCAGTGGTTTTGAAATATCACCAGGAGCAGACCATACACCAGAGCTGTGCTTCTAGCATAAGCTTGAGCTCCTGAAGTCTTCAGGCTTCTAATCCAGACATATCAGCTGCCCTGAGAGATTCTGTGGCCCTGCTGGGAGGCTACCTAGTTAGTCAGGCAGTTGGCTACTTGCTAAGTCAACAACTCATGGTGCATATCCAGACTGTGTCAGGTACTGTTTTAGTCTCTGGAGATTAACCAAAGACCCCAGTAATAAGATAGGTTATAAGGAGCTCAGAAGGAAGAGTCTGAGCTTGAAGTGGCTAGTGGTAAGTGTTGTGTTATAAACTAAAACTGACTAATGTAATGATGGCTCTGTGGCTACTTTAGGTTTGGGGGCTGTAGAGCCTATTCGAGCACATGACCTCTCAACTGAAAACTATGTGATGAGGAACCAGCCTGTAGGAGCATGGTGAGGGGAGAACATTCCAGAGGGAGGCACCCCAAGGGCAGAGATGTAGGCACAGACATGCCTGTGAGCATGGAAGTCTAATCAGAAGGCAAATGGCATCTGACCAGGCCAGAGAACCATGGACGGGCCAGATTCCATTGGTTGTGGAATTCAGGAGGGGTTTGGGTTTAATTCCAAATATGCTTCAAAGTCTGTGATGGACTTAAGCAGAAGAAGGGAGTGGGTTTTGTGCTGTGCATGTGTATCTGCATGGGTGTGCGTGTATGTGTGTGCATGCACACTCGCGTGCGTGCACACATGTCTGCCTGCCTTCATGCATGTACATAGTTCCACTCACATATATGTTTAGGTCAGAGGACAACCTGACCACCTTGTTTGTTATGACCAGGGCTCTCACCAGCTTGAAGCTCACCAAATGTGGCAGGTGACCAGGGAGCCTAGGGATCTCCCAGCATCTGCCTGCCAGGCAATGGGATGACAAGCACACTTGACCACACCCAGCTTCACTTTTTCTGAGGGTTCTGGAGCTGGAACTCAGGTCCTCATGCTCATACTGCATGTACTTTATCCACCGACCCACCTTCCCAGTCCCTCCCTCCATCCCCAACCCTGATTATATCCTTAAAAGGTACCAAGGACTCCTCTGTGGACGGTTTTGAGGAGGCAGGCACAGAAACAGTGTATGGGAGGCTGTTGCCACTCATCTGGGTGAGAGGGGTAAGGCTCCGAAGCTGAGTGTCCACCTTCCTGCCATTAGAGCCGCTTCTGTGGGTGAGTTCTGAGCAGGCATGGGAGTCTGTGAGTCCCACCTTCCAGCTGTGGATATTGTTCTGTAACCACACGCTGCAGCATACTGCATCTGTAGATCCAGCAACATCATCTCCCCACTTGCTATGCTAATGAGAGCCTGCCTTTTCGCACTAACAGACGATTACCATCCCTTGGGGAAATTGCTTCCTCTGAATCATCCTCTGAGCTGTTAAGTGAAATGCCTATAGGCGCTTGCTGGATTTAAGTTTGCAGATAATTCTCACAGGGCATGTGGGAACTTGAGAAAAGCAAAGGCTGAGTGCAAGAGGTAAGGATTCACTCGCCTTTGGGTAGAACTTTGCAGGAAGATGGACTAGGTGACATGCTACAGACTGCTTTAGTTGGTCAGCCCATGTACCCAGCCATCCCCCATCAGGCCTAGCTACAATACTGTCAACCTAGAAGAGATGCCACTGTGTAGGACTGTTTGTATCTGTTTCCTGCTCCCAGAAGGTCTTGAGAGCTTTATCCATGTCTCTTCACTTCTCAGGAGCATCTGAGAGGCAAATGGATTGACTGAGGAGGCTAAGGGGTTCCTCCTTAAGTAGAGGGAGCCTTCTTACCCACGGTTATCTGATAGGCAGCCATGAGCTGTCCCCAGAGCAGTTCCTGGAAGAGGCCAGAAGGGACTCATCCATAGAAATTAGAGGCCACCATTAGTCCTCCTTTCTGTGACCATCTCTTATTCTAGGGGTATGTGAGCTCCTAGTAGCCTGTCTCCATTCTCTAAGTATTCTGCAGGAGACTGGCAGGCATTCTCTAGGTATTCTGCAGGAGACCGGCAGGAGGCCCAGCAAGGATTAGATATGGGAGCTCACACATCTAATCTCAGCACTCAGGAAGTGAAAGAAACAGGGTGACTACCATCCTAAGGTCAGCTTAGGCACATAGCAACCACCAGCCCAGGCAAGGCTACAGAGCAAGACTCTGAAGATAATAAAAGACACAGTATCTATCAAGGATCTCCCCAGATAGCACAGTAGGAGCAAAATAGATTTAGAAAATGAAACCACCTCAATTTACAGGCAAATTGTTCTAGTTGAATTAAAACAAAGTAACCCCATCTGCCACAAAAAATGACAACAGCCCAGTGACTGTGTGGCTTTTAATTTACCAGGGTTCTGCAAGCAGAGTCCTTAGTTACTAATACTTCTTGGTTGCACATTTACTTTTTCATGAATTTATGCAGTGTATATTTACTGAGGGCCTACTAAACAAGATAAATTTCTGTCCTGGGGGAACTGAGAGTCCAGTGGAGAGAGGCAAAAAAACCCGAAAGCCCTTGGAAAGGTAAGTGATTGTAAGTGTTAGTGACGGGCAGTGTGCTTACAGCGGCTAGTTTCATTATTAGCTATTTCAGAAGCTAATCACTGGAGTCTTGAATTCAGACTCATCAAGGGCACTGGATCTACAAACCAAGCCTGGCAGCACTGGCCCTGGCAAGCTCCTTTATTAACCCAGCAAGAACCTAGCATTGTGTACACATCAGTTTAACCGCACCGGGTAAGCAAGCAAGTCCTGGAACTGGTGCCACCTAGTGGTTGGAAAACAGAGTTGACCTGCGTTTTAGTTGCCCACACTGTTTGCCTGAAATTCAAAATAAAATGCTAACCAAATAGGACTCCAAGGTCAAGGCTGATGTTTGACAAAAGATTGGCCACATGCTGAATTGATATAGACCTCAGAGCATGTTGGTTTAGAACCTTACTCTGCCCGGCTTAAGATTTAGGTAATCTCAAGCTATCAACAATACTGTCAACCCCCACCTACCCACAGTCAATATCACTACTCATTTCCTTTTATGGTGCAGGCATTAGGGAAGGCTGAACATTACTGAGTTAGTGAGGAAGAGGAATTGAAAGAGAAGGCTACAAAGATGGCTCTATGGTTAAAAAATACTTCTTGCTCTTGTATAGGACCAGAATTAAATTCTCAACTACCTCGTGTGGCTGCTCACCTCAAAGGCTCTGATATTCTCCTCCAGCTTCCAGAGGCACCCGCACACAAGTGCACAGACCCATACAGAGACATGGATCCATGATTTACAAAATTTAAATCATCGGGCTGAAGAGATGGCTCAGAAGTTAAGAACACTGGCTTCCAGAGGCCCTGAGTTCAGTTCCCAGCAACCACATGGTGGCTCATAACCATCTGTAATGGGATCTGATACCCTCTTCTGGTGTGTCTGAAGGGAGCTACAGTGTACTTGTATTCATTAAATAAATAAATAAATAAATAAATATTTTAAAAATTTTAAATCATTATTAAAATTTGAAAGAATGAGGAAGAAATCACCCCCAATTTGTAATCTTGTCTAATGCTTCAGCCTTTGTGACTCTAGGAGCTATGACACCCCCAACTCAGATTGTTCTCTTATCCCAAAATATTTTCTAGGACTGAAGGGTAATTTTGAGGGACAGTCTGGTGTTTTCCATTCTTCCCTATGCTATGGTTCAAATCTGAAACATTCTCTCAAGTCCAGGTAATGTTTTAGGAGATGCAGCTTTGGAGGAAGTGGGCCCTCCTAGGAATGTGCCCTTGAAGATTCCCCAGGCCTTCCCTTGATTGTTGATTCCTGTCTGTCACTGAGTGAGTAGCCTCCTCCCCCTCCTCTTCCTCCACACACCCTCATCACACTATGCCCTGCTTCACAATAGGTCCAGAGACACAGGTCAAGTACCTATGGATGTCATCCTCTAAAAGCCGGGGGCAAAATGATTCCTCCCTCCTTTGAGTTGCTGTGATGACTGTTCCTGGTCGTCAACTTGACCACATCTGGAATTAACTAAAACCCAAATGGCTGGGCACATCTATGAATGAGGGATTTCTTAATTAAATCAAAGTGGGATTCGAAGTATGGATTTTTTGATATGGGAAAAATTCACCTTTAATCTGGGGCACACCTTCTGCTAGCTGCATATATAAAGGTCTTGGAAGAAGGAGAAGATCTATTTTCTTGCTCACTCTTGCTAGCAAGACCATTTCTTCACTGGGACTAGAGATTACTTCTTCAGGATTCTGGTGTGTACTGGAGACCAACAGAGACAACTGAACAACTACTGGATTTCTGAGCCCTCTACTAGCTGACAATGGCCCATAAGAAGCCATTCTAATAAATCTTCCCCCTTACACACACACACACACACACACACACACAAACACACACACACACACAGAGAGAGACAGAGAGACGAGACAGAGAGACAGAGAGACAGAGAGAGACAGAGAGACAGAGAGATAGAGAGAGACAGAGAGATTTTCATTCTGTAAATTCTATTCCTCTAGAGAACCCTGACTAACACAATTGCCTTCCTGGGAAGTTGGTCCTAGCAATTAAAAGTCTGACTAATACTCCCTACAGGATTCCTGAGGGAGAAATACAAACCCACCTCAAATCTGAGCTTTAATGTTGACTTTGCCTTGTAACCTGATTGGGAGTTGAAAAACTGAATAGTTGCTGAGCAGAAACTGGAATTGGTGCCACAGCCACATGAAGCAGAAGAGTGTGGAGGTAACAAGAAGAGCTTTGGTGACCCTGGCCATGTCTGCTGTCTCCATGCTTCCATGTGATGCTCAGCTTATCACACTCACAGCGGATGCAGCTGGTGTGTTTGATGCTTAACAGGGTACAAAACAGAGGCCTATGCAGTAAGATGGTGGTGATGGCAAAGAACCAACCAGGAAAGGTGAAAGAAGGCAGCTTTGAGCAGCTGCATCTCACATGCCAACTGGAGTTTTGACTAACATGGGTATGAGAATAGGAAGCCAATAAACTTTTAGGACTCCCACTGAGGAACTAGGACGACTCAAGAAGAACCACTCGCCCAACAGCAGCCCTCCTGTATTCCCAGTGTGCTTTTTGGAGAATCTGTTCTTTCTGTTGATCACCGAGAAATGTTCTTTCTCCAAGGCTTAACCTTCACCATGTTTACTCTCTCGAGATCCCCATTATGTCCTCTGACATTCCTAGACTGCTAGCCCAGTTATCAGCTGTGTGACCTTATGCAAATTACTTAGGTAATCAAGATGGGGACTTGAGTTTGGATTCCCAACCCCATATAAAAAGCTAGGCATGGGAGCTGGGAGCATAAGCTTGTACCCAACAGCTGGGAGGTAGAGACAGGAGGATTCCAGGGCTTGTTGGCCAGCTAGTCTATCATATCAGTAAGCCCCAGGTTCAAAGACAGAGCGATAAAAGAAGAGACCCAGTATCAACTTCTGCTTTCCATATACCTCTACACAGGTAAACACACACACACACACACACACACAGAGGCAGAAACAGAGACAGAGATAGAGATAGACATACAGGGTGAAACACACACAGAGAGACTACACACAAAATGTAGAAACAACTCATATGTTCTTCAGTAATGACTAGAGAAACAAAACGAGCTATGTCCACATGGTGGAATATAATTTGGTCACAAAAAAAGCACCGATATGTTACAAAACAGATGAACCATGGAAACACTGAACTGACTAAAACAGGCCAGTCACATGGCAACCATTGTGTGGTTCCAGGTATATGAAATGTCTAGACTAGGTAAATCCATGAAGACAGAAAGCAGATTATAGGTTGCGTATGGCTGGAGGATTTGGGAGAATATGGGATGATCAGTAATGGGTATGGAGTTTCTTTGGGAGTAATAGTGATACAGCTCTGCTAATCTATGGGACACATCTCTGTGTGCATCCCTGAGGGTGTTTTAGACAGGCTTAACTGAGGAGTTACACATTCACCTCCCCTGGCTATGGATGCCACCATCCAGCCCATAGTCTGTGGTCCTGGCCTGAATAAAAGAGGACAAATGAGAAAGGGAGCTGAACCCTAGCATTCATCGCTCTGACTCTTGGTCTTCCAGGACGTGAAGAGGCCTCACTGCATGCTCCTGCTGCTCCAAGCTCCACCATGGTTTCCCAGCCGTCGTGGACCATGCCTTCATAAACCATGAGCCAGAATAACCCTTTCTTCCTTAAAAGCCTTTCACTGGGAATTTAGTCACATAGGAAAAACCAGTGAACGTGGGGGACTACATTCTGTGTCAGTGGCATGAAGGACAGAGAAAGCTGTGGAAACATTCTAGATTAAAGAGGCTGAAGAGATTTGACTCTGGGTGGCTCCTGAGAAGCCACTAGGGGAGAAGGTTATAATAAAGAACTTTATTACGTCAATTCACAAAACTAGAACATGAATAATTTTGTTAAAAATATTCTAGCAATGTAAATTTATGAAGTTTATATCTGTACTGTGGTTATGAGAGAGAAAAACCCCTCCTCCCTCTTTTCTGGTTTTAGAGATGCAACTTCACTGCTCTTGAACTTTCTGTGTAGCCCAGGTTGATCTCTCTCTCTCTCTCTCTCTCTCTCTCTCTCTCTCTCTCTCTCTCTC
>NW_021604629.1:2860170-2873298 GCF_004785775.1 Grammomys surdaster | reverse complement strand
CTCTCTCTCTCTCTCTCTCTCTCTCTCTCTCTCTCTCTCTCTCTCTCACACACACACACACACACACACACACTTTCTTTCTGTCTTTCTATCTCTGTCCCTCACTTTTCTGTACAGGGCCTCACTTACTATTTAGCTCTACCTGGCCTGGAACTCTGTGTAAGCCAGCCTGGCCTTGAATTCACAGAGACCTGCCTGCCTTGGCTTCTTGAGTGCTCGGTTTAAAGGTGTGTGTGTCACCATGCCTGGGCTAGCCTCTCTCAATTCGCCTCTGTAGCCTTCCAAGTAGGAGATGGATTATACACCACCATATTTGTATTTTTGGAAAATACGTAGTGTCGAATTAGTGATAAAGGGACATTATTTTATGTAATTTGTCCTTAAATACTTCAAGAAAATAAAAGTGTATGCATGTAATAAAGTTTTAGTAACAGGGAACCTGGGAAAGGGTATATGGGTGTAGTATTTTATGCATGCAACTTGAAAATTTGTGATTGTTTATAAATAAAAATTTTAAAAACTTGTGAGTAGTCAGGAACAGGTCTGGAAATGGAGTAGAGCACTTACTTGCTTAGGATGCTCAAGACCCTGGGATCAGGGAGCGAAAAAGGTTAGCTAGGAATGACTGCTTCTCTCTGGACAACGTGGAGCCGAGCATGGAAGTAGGTTCAAGAGAATTCTGTCTCTGTCTCTGTCTGTCTCTGTCTCTCTGTGTGTGTGTGTGTGCGCACGTGCGTGTGTAAATGTGTACATACTTACATTGCTGGGAGTCTACTTGTGATGTACTGACTACATCATCTTTCTGCTAGCTCTCCCACCCCAGCCCCACCCTCACGTCCTGTGGCCTGCCACCATGATTTCCTGACAGCATGCTCAAAGGAAGAAGGTGGAACCCAAGGTGCTCGGAGGGGAACAGTGATCACAGGTGAGCTGTCCACTCGGGCTGTCCACCAGTGAGTACCTAGTACTCACTGCATTCTGAGAGGTCTATGGTTTTTCACAGGTCTTGTCCCTCAGTGCAGCATTTACCCTGCCTCAGGAGGGTCACTCATTTTTTTTTGAGGGTCACTCATTTTGTCTCTGGGTTCTGTGTGTTGGAGATGGGGAGAAAACGGGATGGGGTTTATATTTATTGAGGTCAGGCTTCTGTGCTCTACAAAACTACACAGCCCTCTACAAGATGGGTCAACCAAGGATTGAAAACTTCTGCAGCATGGCCAGGGTTCCACAGCAAGTGTATAGGGGTGAGTAGTGGAGGGGCAGAACAGAACTTAAAGCCAAGCCTCCTAGACTCCTCCTTTCAAGATGGACCATTGCTTCTGATGCTGAGGCTGGTATCTTCTTTCTTTTCCTTCCTTCCTTCCTTCCTTCCTTCCTTCCTTCCTTCTTTCCTTCCTTCCTTCTCTCTCTCTCTCTCTCTCTCTCTCTCTCTCCTCTTTCTATATGTCTAATTTGACATCAAAATCTGCCCCATCCCAGGAAATGAAACCAAATCATTGCTTATGGAACAGATCCAAAAAGGCTCTGCCAACTTTGGAACGCAGCCGCAGGGCTGTCATCCGCTTTGTATTTTGAGTCTGTGGTGATGTTCAGAATGTCTCTCAAGCGGGGGTTGGAGGAATCTCATTTCTACTTTAACCTCCTAAAGTAAAAAAAGGTCTCCAAGACTAGAGCTGAGACTTGGGCGCTGTACACAGACATCCAGGTACACACCTGGTACTTGCAGAGGACAAATGTTTGAGGAATCTCCCTGCCATGGGGAGTGACAGGCACAGGAGAGTGACAGGAGACATAGGAAGAAGATTGCTCACTCATAGCTATAAGGATGGGTCTGGTGAGATAAGAGCACCCCAGGGAATGGTCGTTCTAAATTTGAGGTAGCATAGGCAATGTGTATGGGTTGAAGGCAAAGCTGACTATTTCTTTCCAGTTTCTTCCTGACTCTTTGCTCTTATCTACTTGCCTGGGTTCCTGGCCTCAGTCCTCATTCTGGATTCCATCCTCAAAGGCCTCTCTGACGGCTGAAGATACAAAAAGGGTTTCTGGAAGAAGAAATTGTAAGCCAGGAACTACTAACAACTAAGACAGAAGCACCTGCATGGTCAGTCATCAGCTCAGGAAAAGGCAGGGCTGAAATGGGTAATATCATGTATTACCTAGATCCAGCCATGCCCAAAGCCCCTGCATCTTTTGATGAAAGGAACAAGAAAAATAAATCTGAGTTTTTGTTTAAGAAAGTTACAGCTGGTTATTTTTCCATTTATAAGAATAACATAAAGGTGGAGGGGATGGAGAGATGGTTCAGCAGTTAAGAGCACTGGCTGCTCTTCTAGAGGACCTGAGTCCAATTCGCAGCACCCACACGACAGCTGACAAGCATGTGTAATTCCAGTTCCAGGAGATTTGACACCCTTTTCTGGCCTCCTCAGGCATTTCATAGGTGTTGTACACAGACATACATGCAGGTTGATACCCAAACACATAAAATAAAAATAAATAATTTTTTAAAAGAAAGAACATGAAAAACATCTCGATTAAAGCAGTACTAGGCGTCTGCTATGACTTCTAAGTGCAGATCCTCTGCAACAGCCAAGGCAGGGTGTAGAGAGCTTTAGATGGGCTACCTAATGTGGTGTCTTAGTTAGGGTTACTGCTGTTACGATGAAGCACCACGACCAAAAGCAAAGTGAGGAGGAAAGGGTTGATTTGGCTTACACTTCCACATCACAGTCCATTTCTGAAGGAAGTCAGAACAGGAAGAAACTGATTTGGAGGCCATAGAGGGGTGCTGCTTACTGGTTTGCTCCCCATGGCTTGGTCAGCCTGTTTTATTATAGGACCCAGAATCACCATCAACCCAGGGATGGACTGGGCCCTTCTCCCATCCATAACTAATTAAGAAAATGCCTTACAGCTGCGTTATGGGGGAAAGTGCCTCCTGGAGCTGCGTTTTCTCAGTTGAGATTCCCTCCTTTCCAGTGACTCTGGCTTGTGTCAAGTTGACATAAACCAGCCAGCACACATGGGAAATCCAGAATCTGGAGACATTGGGAAAGAAGCAAACTGGCCAGTCCCTACCTCAGGAGGCCTCAGTTCTGAAGATCAAGGAAGACTTTCAGGTCTGATTTGTGTGCCTGGAGTTTTACAAGACGAATTAGTCAGACTCACCTATGGGTTTTCCTGAGGTTGCCCCAACTGATGATAATAGTTCCCTTCTGCTAGGCTCTTGGTACAAGCCAATGTGTTATGTGGATAATCTCATTTAATACTTGCGGCAGCTCTGATAGACACAGTACTGGCATCATTTTCTAGAAACTCTTCCATAAAATCCAGAGAACAATTGTAGGACTTTCAGGTCTTGGTTTGAATTTAAGATTAAAAGAATCCCACTGTCTCAGGACACATCCCGGGAGGGGGCACATTCCTTAGTCAGAGGACACTTGCTAGATTAACTTTCAGAGGAAGATGGGAGAGGCTGATCAATATTCCTCAGACCACAGGGGAGGGAACCCACTTTCTGGTGAGGAAGGCCCAGAGCACACAGACACATTCCAGGAATCAGGAAGCTGGACCCTTAACGTAATAAACCTGGGCAAATGGAAGACACTCATTGTCATAATCTGAGTCACCTAGAGACAGGCCTTTGTGGTTTCCCGTCAACTCCGTATAAAAACTGTTCCCAACTTTGGCTCTGGGTTCCTCTTGTCTGTGTTCAGGGGAACCCCAGAATACTGGTTCATATTATCATCTTATCATCAATAAACCTCATGTTATTGCAGCGGATCCCATCCGTGAGTGTGTCTGGGGGAACGCATCCCCTGGTTTTGGATCTTAGAATCCAACACAATCTAGTTTTGAACTAGTGAGTTTATTAAGTATAGAGCAAACCAAAATAAAAGAAGAAATAGCAAATATCAGACAGGCAGACAGGTAAGTAGACAGACAGAAAAACACCATCAAATCATGTACTCAAAACATCCAGCAGAAATGGACTTCGGAAGCCTGTTGAGGCAGTCATCTGGTGAGCCTGAGAGAGTGCAGGGTGAATCCATTTGCGTGTGAGGCTTCCAAGAAAAATTACAAAGAACACACAAACAAACAAACAAACAAACAAACAAACCAAACCAGCAGGAGGATAGCAGCAGACCGAGGGCTCATGGCTTCTAGCAGAAACTGACTGGAACTTGAGGAAGTTAGCTGGAGCTCCCAACTGAGCTTTCTGTCAACAAACAAGCCTTTGGTGGATGAGCCCTCTCGTTTCCACTTTGGCACTCATAAACGCGGGGTAAACCAGAGGAGCACAGGAAATCATTTACCTTCAGGCTTTTCTCAAGGACGTTTGTTTTGCTGTTCTCCTTTTTTGTCACAGAGTTGGGGGCGGGCAGATCACTTCCGAACAAAAGGCCTTGAAGGACACTTTGAGTCAAACATACTTGGTCTCAAAGATTGGTGTGTTTGTTGGGGTGGGGGGACCCCACTTTCAGAGCCAGCTTTTTGATGGGCTCAAACACATGACAATTTACCAACACATCAAAGAATCAAAGTCTCAGGAAGTCAGATAGCTCAGTGACAGAGTAAAGCTTTAAGCCCAATATATCATACTCCCGAACCTGTGATTTTAACCACTGTAAGTCACTGATGGTCTAGTGCTGCAGAGGGCTTCTGCTAGATGAAGAATTAATATTAATCTTTCCTGTTGGTGCAGTCCTCAAAGTTTATAATGCAAAACTGAATATGCAATATTACTGCATAATTTTGGTACACATAGAAACAGACTCAGACGTAACAAATGACTTGCTCAATCATTTGGGAATTGAATACACCACAGAGAGGTGAGCCTTTTCAACATGAAGGACCAGGCTGTAGTTTGCAGAAACTCAATGTGTGTGCTGAGGCAGAGGGAACAAGCCTCCTCACATTAACCGTGCATAAGAACAGTGATCGAGTCAGTCTGTCAAGAAAGGTCCTTAAGAAGTAAGGGGACCAGTGGGCACTATAGCCACAGATCCAATTGCAGAACACAAACCCACTACAGCAATGAGCCCTGAATTCACACAAAGGTTCCCAGCTCCAGCCACAGCCCATTGATTTTTCAGCAACACTTGATATGGTCAAATTCCAGTTTAACCAGAGAGATCCTGCTTCCTGGTGTTCCCAGGGGGAGTCTAGCTATGACAAGAGCCCCTTTCTTCTGTCAGAACATCCTCAGCAACAACAGGCTGGAAGATGGGTTCAAACTGTCTCAAGAATTCCAACTCCTTCCCCAGAGCATCTAGCTGCCTGGTTTCTTTCCCGAGGAAAGATGTTGTCCCAAGCCAAGCCATATGGGCCCTCTGTGCTGGGCTGTTCTGACACCCTGCCAAGAACGGAGGCACTGGTCCTAGACAGACAAGGCAGGGCTGTCTTTCACAGTTCTCTAGGTGAACAACCAGGCAGGGACCCAGGCAACAGGACAGAAAGGAAACTGGGCAACCAGTATGAAAGTGTGCCAGAGGACCGGAAGATGAGCAGACCCTCCTGTTCTCTGCATGTGGAAAAGCCCCCTGCCCTGGGTCTTCCTTGAAGCTAGGTGAGCAGCTTTCTTAATTTGTTTTCTTAAATGCAGTCTCTGTGCTCCAAAAACTAGGGCAGGCATTGAAGGGAGGGCAGAGGGAAATAAACAGGTCCCTGAGTTGAGGCCAGCTATTCCAAGTCTGGGAAGGCCAGCACAGGTTCTGAAGAGAGATCTCACAACTCTGCTTCATGTTTTCCTGAGACCTTAACTTTTTTTTTTTTTGTCATGCCTGTGTTAGTGCTTATTGACAGCCTTTTGGGTATTGGGGGTTTGATGTTAAGCAACCAGGAGGAAGCACAACCTACATCAGAGACGTCCTCTGAAAGAAGCAAAGACTGAGTTGAGGTGTAGAAGAAGCGTAGATCATTGAAGAGGGTGAGAAGGGACATCCCACTCAGAGAGCACTCCAAAGGCAAACCACTTGGCAACAGGAGAAAGACTTCTTCGAGGTGCTAGAAGAAAACTTAAGATGCTGAAGTGCAGAATGAAGTCACAGAAGAGGGTGTGTGGGTCCTTCGGTCAAGAGCAGACATCTTTTGGGGTGCTCTTAACGGGACTGTGAAACAATGGTACTTGGAGAATACTTTAAGAGCACAGTGAGCAATAGAAAGGAAAAGGTCAGAGACATTGGAGGCAGACTGGGTGGTGTGGGTATGTGTCTGAACAAAGTGGATAGTGCTGAATGCCATTTCATAGCCGCTGTTTCACTGAGATACTGTTCTGTAAGTGTTCATTCTAGTATCCAGCTCACAACCATAAAAGCTCAGTAAGTGTCATTATCGAGACTTATGGTGCTCTTGGGGTGCAGATCTTTTCTGATTCATGCCTGCTTGAGGCGAAGAGAGTTGTGGTGATTCCTACATGTAGTAATGTGATTTGTACTAAGTCATACGTCAAGACTCCAATCCAGAAGGAACAGAACATTCCTTTTAGAATGACTAGAAAGTATGAATGAGTCTCAAAAAAAAAAAAAATGGCTTTCAATTTTCCCACAAAGATGCATTCCACCTCCATCCCTGAGTGTAAAATCTAGTGTTCACAGAGAAAACAAACAACACACACACACACAACTCCAGATGCTTCCTTGGTGTTAAGAGCGGGTGTACTCCCAGAGAAGTGAAGGCTTCAGACCAGACCTGTCTCCCCAACCTCTGGTGCTGGGCTCGGATAAAGGGTGCCAAGAGGAGGAGGGGTCCCCGGAAGGCCCCGCTCCAGCGCATCCTCCTGGCCCCTCCGCAGTCACGTGGCCCAGTGGGTGGGGACCGACCTGAAGTTGGAGGAATCCGGAGCTCTTCCAACTTCGGAGCACAGAGGTGCAACTCTGAGAAGCCGAGCATGGCTCAGTTGTCAGTGATCCCGGGATCGGCCGCGGCGTGGACAGGTGAGCCGGGAGCCCGAGGCGCCGACTAGGGTGAAAGAGGCTAGGCTGCTGGAGCCCAGGGCCGCCCAGCTCATTCCATGCAGTGCATGGAGGGCAGGGCAACCCACGCGGGAGAGGGGACAGTTGGGCGAAGCGGATCCGCTTAGACCCTCAGCGCTCCGGGGTCAGTCTGTCAGCCATAGGCTGCTCCGAGCTGCCTTTTTCCTCAGGATGGTTGATGGAGCAAAGGTGGGTGGTTGACGCTAGATAGATCCCACCCCGTCCCTGAACCTGCGCCAGAGGGGCGGGGCGCTTTGCTGGCCACGCCTTCTCCTGCGCGCACTGGCTGCTCCCCGTGACGTCACGCTCGGCTATAAAAGGCGCGGGAGCAGGCTCCCGCGGCGCTGTCCAGGAGCTCGAGGTTGAGGGTGCTTGGGAGGGGACACCCGGCCGCCCGGCCGCGGATGTCTAAGCGATGTTTTACTCAGGGCTCCTCACCGAGGGCGGCCGCAAGGAGACAGACATGCGGGAAGCGGCGTCCCTGCGGCAGCAGCGCCGGATGAAGCAGGCGGTGCAGTTCATCCACAAGGACTCCGCCGACCTGCTGCCCCTGGACGGCCTCAAAAAGCTGGGCTCGTCCAAGGACACGGTGAGCTCCCCACCATCGGCCACGCCCGTCACGGGCCTCTGGGCCGCCACTGATGCCCAGGCCCTCACTGCCACTTTCACTGAGTCACCAGCCAGGCTTGCCGCTGTCCGCTCCCTGGCGGGTGCTCGGCACAACCCCTCCCTATCTCACATTCCCGGAGTCTAGTAGCTTTCCTTGCCTGTTCTACCTTGGCGCAGTCTCCTCCCTCCCGACTCTCTCTTCCCTGGCCAAGAAAGAAAGAGACCCTGCCCTATTCCCCTCAGATCCCCTTTCCGCTGGCTTATCCAGAATCTAGAGTATGGCTCCTGGAGCTGGAAGTCCTGGCTTCCACTGCCTCCTCACAGGCTGCGTGGCCAGTTATGTGTCCCCCAGACTGAGGTGACTCGTAGTGGGTGATTGAGAAACAGTGAAAAGCGAGATTTCTGGAAAGCTGCTGAATATATTGGTTGATGCTATTGCGCCCCCTCCTCGCTGCCCCAAATCTACTCAGTTTAGGTCTTAACCTACCTTTGATTTTCTACCCTGGGTGAGGGAGTGGGGTGAGAAAGGGGAATAGGGGTCAAGCTCAAATCTTTCCAGAACCTAAACATCTCTTCTCCACTCTCAACTCTCCCTCTTCTAAAGTCTTCCCTCTAAAGGGTGGGAAGATGGAGGAAGCCCTGGCTGCTTCATCTCACAGACCAGGTGATGCGTGGACATAGTTGGAGCTGGGCTGTTGTAGTCTTTTTATTTCTGGCAGTATTATTCTTAGTATTAAGTAGAAGTTCAGGACGTGGGCCAGAATCCAAAACCATATTGTCCTCCATCTCTTGAATAAGGGTGAATGGCTGAGGGATGTGACCTATATTTAATTCTTTCTCCTTGCTCACAAATTTGTATGTAACTTTGTAGCTTCATTTGGAATTGTTATTGTTGTTATTTTGGAGAAAGATTTTTTTTTAATGAGACATCAGGCTCTTGATCTATATAACCTAGGCTGGCTTGAATCTTATTACATAGCCCATGTTGGCTTCTAATTCTTAATTCTCCTGTCTCAGCCTCAGGATTGCTGAGATTATAAGGTGTGTATCATCACTCTTAGCTTTGATTGTTTTTTTTAATTTATAGTTTCCTTATTATCTGTGGAATAATTTATGAAACATCAATTAAATGTCTTTTGCAGTAGAAATAAATGCTCTGGATAATCTTTCTAGTATTTTATATTTTGAGCTTCTGAAATACTTAATTGTGGTTGTTGGCTTTGGTTCACTGAAATTGCTATTTCTGGCCCCAGTATGGCACCAAAGGCAAGAGCTTCTGCTCCTCCCTCCCCATCCACAGTTCTAACAATTCATCAATACCAAAGATTTTCCCTGCCTACCATTACCCTTTGAAGGGAATGTTACTCCAGCTATCTTACTTTGTTTTTAAAAGCTATTTTTCTGCTTGAGCCTGGGTATAGTTGATCTAGTCATGTTAACCAAGAGTGATGTGATTAAAGTTTATTCCTACCAGAGATAGCTGTCTCTTCCTTCATTCACTTGAAGGCATTCATGATTCATTTGGCAAACTCAGTCCAAATCTTCTCACTTTCAGACCAAAGTAATCCTATTCAATAAAGTGTGTGTGTGTGTGTGTGTGTGTGTGTGTGTGTGTGGTGTATTACTAGAAGAATCAAAATGTGGACTTTTAGAATGCTGGATCTAAGGTACTGATGTTTGGTTTGAGTGGCTGAGAAGTTTCTTAATGAGAATCATCACAGCATCTTTCTCCTTAAGATTCCATATACTGCTTTGAACTATGTAAGGATAATTCTTTTCTGACTCTTGTGTCATGACTGAGCTACAAGGAGCTGACAGCATGGCTGAAGGCTATAGGAAGGATGCTTTCAGCCATGGGTATGACACACAGCAGTTCACCGTGAAACCCTGAACTATAGTTCACACTTTTCTGTACCCCATTTTCATAGAATTAATTCCCCTCTCTCACTGTTCTCACACCTTTAATGTGCAAGCCATTGCAGGGAGAATCAGAACACATCCCAGAAACCAAGGCTGACTGGGGGAGGGTGGGGAGAGCTGCAAGGGTAGGCGAACCAGCATGCTTGAAACTCCCTTGGAACTGATGTTTGCAGCCTCAGTACAAGCTCAGAAGGATTTTAGAAACACATTTTATCAACTCATATAACAGACAAGACAGATCATGCTGACTCCACTTTGTTCCACAATGTGAAATTTGTAGATTTTACTTGAAGTAGTTTACCAAACAACCCAATAGAAAGGGGACAGAAAAGGGAGGTACAAAAGGAGGACACAAATCTAATTCTTATTGACACGGGGGTTTGAGCAATGTTAAGACTATGGATTATTTCTTATCATGTAAGTATCCCATGTTTTAATTATGCTGCTGGCTTTTCTGAATCATCTACCTTGTACCGTTCTATCTCTGTAATGTTTATGGTTCGATAGCAAACGCTGCTGGTTTAGCAGATGGCACCTGTAAGGCGATCAAAGATGGCCATATTCTCCTGGCCCCATTCCTTTGCCCAATTCCTTTGTGTGTGGAGTTGACTGCTACAAAATCTGCTGTGGAAGTGAATTGTATAGCTTATGTCTGACTCCCTTATTTTATCATTCCATTGTATTGTGGCTTTTGTATTAAATTAAGAACTAAAACCAAATTTATGAGCCATGTTATATATGACTTTAAAAAAATAATAGCACAAGACAAAAGCATCTTTATTCTTAGAGTTTTACCCATTGTAATTTTTCTTGTTTTGGATAATAAAGTTCTTGTTGTACTAAAGACTTTACTCTTTGAAAGCATATGTCATGTGATAATATGCTGTGTTTCTTACATGATGTTATTACTGGCCTGTCTGGCTAGATCCCTCCTTGGCTTGTAGCAGAGAGAAAATTTCTTTCCTTCCTATGTTTGAGTCTGCATATAGCTTAAAAGCTTTAGCCAAACTAACTAGAATTAAGGCTGGGGGCAGGGGGTGGGGGGAGATAGTGGAACACAGTGAGGGAAACTGACTATCAAATACCTGATGAGAACAGATCTCTGTCAATTAGAGAAGCTCAGGCTGGTGCCCTATAGATTAGCTACCTATAATGCCATGGGTCAAGGACTAGAGAACTTTGTAGCCTTGGAAGGAGCTTTAAAAGGCCAAGGACAGTATAATTATATCCTCTAGAAGGATGCCTGTCATGAGATGCAGAGAGCATGGGTGGAAGTTGGGCGTGGTCAAGATGCATCATATACCTGTATGCAATTGTCAATAAATAAAATACCATTTAAAAGATTACCTTTAAAGAAATATTGAAGGAAATGAAGGAGTAAAATATGTCAAGATGTTCTGGGCAAAAGATACGGACAGCAGATATGCCAAGAGGTGGTAGTATACTTTAATTCCTGCACTCCAGAGGCAGAGGTAGGCGTACGTATCTCTTGATGGTGAGGCCACCCTGTTCTACACAGTAAATTCTAGGACAGCCAGGAAAACACAGAAAGAGCCTGTCTCAAAACAAAACAAAAGGCACAGTGGGTACAATGGTCTGGCTGTCGTGATGCTTCATAGGATTAGAGAACAGAGAGGGCACGAGTGTAGCTAGTGTGGCATGAGCAAGGAGTGTGCTGACAGGAGATACTAACAGAGACAATGATGGACATAGAACCAGAGCTTTGTGTGTTCTAGGTAAGTCTCTACCACTAAACTTCTTTCCTAGCCTCTGACCTTCATTTAAAAACAAAAAACAAAGAAACAAATGCCAAACCTAACTATGGTCACTATGCAGAGAATGAAATGAAACATAAAAATCAAAAGATAAATTAGGAGGCTGTTGCACTATAGATAGAAACGCTGCTGGTTTAGCAGATGACACCTGTAAGGTGCTCAAAGATGGCCATATTCTCTTGGCCCCATTGTAGCTTGGTTAGATAGGAGGAAGTAAAAATGAGGAAAAGGATACTGACTGTGGATGTGGATGGGAAAAGAATTGCGAATGTGTTTGATGCCAGAGAGATGGCTCAGTGCTGAAGAGCATTTGCAGCTGATCGGGGTTCCAGTGTGCTTGAGCCCTCACCCCAGCACTCACACGGTGGCTCACAACCTTCTGTAACTACAGTTCCAGGGGATCCAACTCCTCCCCTCTTTTGGCCTTTCTGGGGTACACAGACATCCATGCAGGCACAATACCCATACATATAAAATAGAAATGAAAAGAAAATGAAGGTGTGTGAGTTGGGTATGCTGCCTATAGTTCCAAGCTGCTTAAGACTAGACTGGATAACATAGTGAGACCCATCTCAAAACTTAATCAAAACAAAACAAACCAAGGAAATGGTAGTGACACTTGCTAAGATTGGCAGGAAGAAGTTCCTGACCAAACATGGAGCTCAAACCTCCTTTATTACTGTTAAAGAAAGCAAGGCTTAGTGAGATTAGTGATTTGCTCGAGGTAATATACGACAAGTGGTAATTTGCTAAAAGTAGAAAGCCTCCATGCTGCGATAATTAAATAGAGGAGGTTGGGAAGGAGGCTAAGTGGTGGTTAGTAGATCTTGAATGCTAAATTGAGAGAATTTTTGTTTGTTCCATCTGGCAAAAGACATTGTAAGCGGAAGAGATCACAAAGGTAATGTTTTAGGATTACAGATGCTTAGATTTAGCAGAAGCAGCAGAAATATAGAGTAATATGTGAGAGGAATTTCATTCACCAAGATAGGGCATAGAGAAGAAAAAAAACAACCTTTATGGGAATATGGGTAGGAGAAATTGAGTCTGAAGGCCTGTGGAGTGTCCTGGTAGAGGAGGGGAGTTAGGTCTGTGGCCTGAGACTCAAGAGTGAGCTGTCCGTGAGCTAGAATCCTTATAAAGATAGTAATTTATTCGATGAAAGCAGATAAAATCACTCATGGCAAATATGTAAAGTGAGAAAAAGGCCAAATATAGAGCACTGAAGAATGCTGACATTTTAAAAAGGAGCAGAGGTAGACAAGACAAACAGAAACATGGCTTCAGATGCTAGTTGGAAGAGATGTTCAAGAAAAATACAATGTTGAGCTTTTTGCAACATTTCTGATGACAAACATGTGGAAGAAAACCTAAGTTAAATTGATATATGTTTGTACAATTATCTCAAGTATCTATAGATGATAGCACCAAATGTGGGTTAGGGAGATGGCTCAGGGTTTTTAAACACACACTGCTCTTCCAGTGCACCTGAGGTTACTGGTGGTTGTAACCACCTGTAACTCGAGATCCAGGGGATCCAATGCTCCCTCTGTTCTCTGAGGCCATTTGCACTCTTGTATATACACTCCCCACCCCAAGACAGAATTGCAAATAGTTAAATAATCAATGCACTGAGTAGGACAGCTGGGGAAAGAGTGTTAAGCAAGTGTATTGGTTATTTTTCTTGTTACTGTGACACAATTGCTGACAAAAGGAACTTTAGGAAACAATGGAATAAAATGTCTATAGAGATTAAATAAGCTAAATTATTTTCCAAGGTCTCTTGAAATAAGGATTGGCTGTTGAATTTCATGGGTAAGATACAGGGGGGAAAACTGCTAATGGAACTT
>NW_021604629.1:2851341-2860070 GCF_004785775.1 Grammomys surdaster | reverse complement strand
ACTCAGAAATCCACCTGCCTCTGCCTCCCAAGTGCTGGGATTAAAGGTGTGCACCACCACTGCCCAGCCCCTCTTCTTTTCAATATGGATGTAATGCCTGGATCTAGGACACCTTGCTTATGATAATGGGGGCATGTGTAAGAGAAATAAAATTGTTAATCTGCTGAGTTAATGTAGGCAGTGTCCACCTTCAAATTTCTTATTTCTTTGGAACTCCATTTAAACCTCTGTAAGCTGGCCTTTCTTGTGGCTGCACTCTTTTCTATGATATGGACTCACCATATTTCTAAATAAATGGTGATACATCAATGTCCTTTTTCTTCAGAAAAAGTCTCACTACATTGTCTAGGCTGATCTTGAATTAGTGATCCTTCTGGCCCAGGCTCTTGATTAGCTGGCATGTACCACCATGCCCACTCCAGATTTATTGATTTTTACTAGTATGTATTGGTCTTCTTAAAATGGATCAAGATGCCCAGCAAGGTAAAAGCACTTGCAACTGAGTCTGATGACCTGAGTTCTATCCTTGGGATCCACATGGTGGAAGGAGAGAATATACTCCTGAAATTTGTCCCCTGGCCCCATATATATGGTGCAGGACATGCACACACACATGCACTAAACTTTAAAAAAAATTTGAATGGGTAAAAAATTCCATTCTCATACCTTCTGTGCTGTGAGGAGATACTACAACTCCACACCTACTCCAACAAGGCCACACCTCCTAACAGTGTCACTCTATATAGGGCAAGCATTCAAACACGTGAGTCTGTAGGGGCCGTACCTATTCAAACCACCATACCTTCTCATCATATCTTCTCTCCTGTTATACTAATTATGTTGAATTATTATTTTGGATCAAATCAGCATTTACTGTCATATTGTTCACAGCTGAGACAAGTGTAATTTTCAATGAGAAACTGCTTGAAAACTATAAATGATAAGGGAACTACAAGTTCCCTTTTTAAAAATTTAAACTAAAATATAATTGCATCATTTCCCTGTTCCCTTTCTTCCTTTTATATTATTATTTTTGAGACAGGGTTTCTCTGAGTAGCCCTGGCTGTTTGGGAACTTGCTCTGTAGACCAGGCTGGCTTCGAACTCGCAGTGATCTGCCTGTCTCTGCCTCTGGAATTCTGAGATTACAGGTGTGCACCACCATTACTTGGCTCTTTTCTTCCTTTTCCTCTCTCTCGACCTCGTGTCTTGTTTTTCTCTAATAAGCATATAAGTACAACCTTCTCGATCTGTACGTTACTCATATGTGTATGACTTGGGGGTTTACTACTTGGTATTGGATGACAAATTACTGGGGGGTTGGGGGGGCACTTTTCCCAGGGAAGACTATTTCTCTCACGCACAGCTTTCCTAAGTTGCCAATAGTTCTTTGTCTAAGGTTGGGGCCCCATAAGATCTCTCCCTTCCATGTTAGCGTGTCTATTCCTATTGTCCTTGTTTAAGCAGTCGTGTGGAGATTTCATGACACTTCTAGAAGATCCAATCTCACAGCAGACTTCTTGTTCCTCTGGTTCTCATGTTCTTTCCACTTCCTCTTCCTTGGTGTTCCTTGGTCTTCGGGGACAGGGAGGGGCTGTCCTGTAGATGTATCGGGTGTTCCTTGGTCTTCGGGGACAGGGCTGTCCTGTAGATGTTTCGGTTGTTGCTGAGCATCATATGATCATTTGGTCTTTACATTCTCATGGGTTGTGTTTTCTCTAATGATCTCTGTCTATCACAAAGAGAAGGTTCTTTGACGAGGTGTGAGATATCTGGCTAGACTCTGGCACAGGATGTACAACTCCTTTGTTTTGAGGCAGTCTTATGCAGGCCAAGCTCATCCTTTACTTACTATGTAGCTAAGGCTAGCCTTGAACACTTGATCTTCCTGCCTCTACCTCTCAAATATTGGTTGGGATAAGAGCACCTCCACAAATTAGTCATCCAGTACCAAGTAGTAAACCCCCAAATCATATACATGTGAGTAACATTATACAGACTGAGGAGGACACCATATTTGGTCCATTTTTTCCCCTTCAAGACATTCTTCCTGGAATCCTATTTTCTCATTTCAGTTTGGTCTGGCTGCTGTTGATCTCAACAGGCAAGCTTTTAATTCAATACTGCTTTCAGAATTTCCTTTGCTGTCCTTTTCTACTGAATCCTTTTTAAAATTTTTAATGTTTTTCTATGTTATGAGTGTTTTGCCTACATATATGTCTGTGTACCATATGCATGCCTGGTGCCAGCTGAGGCCAGAAGCTAGCAATAGAGTCTCTGAATCTTGAGTTATAAAAGGTTGTGGGCCATCATGTGCGTGCTTAGGGATCAAACCCAGGTCTTCAGGAAGAGCGGCCAATGCTCTTAACCACTGAGCCATCTCTCCAGCACCACTGCTAGATTTTTGGAGGTGTTATTCCAGTGTCTTTTTTTTTTTTACTGTTGAGAAATCATCATCATTCTGGTTCCTAATCCTTTGTATTTGTGTCATAGTTTTCTTTTTGGAAGCTTCTGGGATTGCTGTCATGATATTTCACAGTGGTATGATATCTTTTTGTCTCTTTTTAAAGTTTTTTCCCTAAGGATGTGATATCTTGAGGTAGACTTTTTCTTTCTGTACTAGGCTTTAAATCTTTAAATCTTTAATCTTTAAATCTCAGTCTTTAAATCCACATCCTTCAGTTCTTCCTTAGTGTGGAACCCAATACTCCAATAGCTGTGGTACACATCTGAAAGGCAAACTATTGACCAGCTAGTCCGTTAAATTACAGAGTAAACTTTTAGCATTTTTCCCAATTGTTTGGGTCAAGTGGGAGTCATATGCAGGCTTCAAACTCTTCAGTTTCCATCCCTACTCACATTCCGGTGGTAGATGTCCCAATACCTCTATCTGCTCAGCTTTGCCAGGGTTTTGGGCTGATTGAGGAAACTGCTTTTGATATAGATACCACACAATATGTGATAGCTCAAGCATAATTCTCTGAAGTTATCAGTACAAGTGACTTTTGGTATTTGTGGGTTCTATATCTACAGCTCTACCAACTGTAAGATGAAAAAACTTAAAAAAAAAAACCTGTTTATAGGGACTGGAGAAATGACACAGCAGTTATGAGCATTTGCTCTTCCAGAGGGCTCAAGTTAGGTTCCCAGTGCCTATCATAGTCAGCTCACATATTTCCTCATTTCCTTCATCGGACCTTCTTCCTTTTCTTCCCCAAGGATATATAACCTGCTTTACCAAGAATCAGTGTATTTTGGGAATCTATTTCTTCTCCTCACTGGAGTTATGGTGAGTCACAGCTCTGACTCCCTTCTTCCTTTCAAATCAGTAAGGTAGCTTATTAGACTTTTCCTCTGCTATCCCCTTCCCCAGGAACCTTCTAGGCTCTGGACTTCTAAGAGTAATGTCTTACCCTTTGAATTAGAGGAGGAATGTGGTTAGCTGAATCTTGGGGCTAAATGCTATCCTTTGAGAGTTTTGAAATGTTATTATAAAGTGGGCATAAGATATATGTGTATAGAAAATTTCTCAGATCAAATGACTTAACCTAGAAGAATGACAGGAAGGAAGGAAGGAAGGAAGGAAGGAAGGAAGGAAGGAAGGAAGGAAGAAGAGGTGTTCTGAATGGCCTAACTAGGATCCATTTTCTCAGATGACCTGAGCTTGTGTCAAGTTGACAAAAACGAAGCAGCATGCTCCAGAGTTGACTGTGACATGTTGGTTTATAGTACCTGCCCTGACAATACCAATGCAATGTTCATCTGAGGGAAGAATAAGAAGTGTATTTGGAGCTGTTTTTTTTTGGGGGGGGGTTCGAGACAGGGTTTCTCTGTGTAGCCCTGGCTGTCCTGGAACTCTGTAGACCAGGCTGGCCTCGAACTCAGAAATCTGCCTGCCTCTGCCTCCCAAGTGCTGGGATTAAACGCATGTGCCACCACAGCCTGGCTGTATTTGGAGCTCTTATATGAAGCCTTCATTATTTCTGTGGAGCCAGGGGTGGGGTGTAGGGAGAGCAAGGAGTTCCCTGGCAGTAAGAAGCCTCTGCTTTCTATCCCTCAAGCAACCTCATAACATTCTGCAGAGGCGCCTCATGGAAACCAACCTGTCTAAGCTCCGAAGCAGTCGTGTCCCTTGGGCCTCTAAGACCAACAAATTCAATCAGGCTAAGTCTGAAGGGCTAAAGAAGTGTGAAGATGATGACATGATTTTAGTGTCTTGCCAGGTAAAAGAACATTTTTTTTTCTAGAGCTTTCTTAAAAGTAGGATTTGAGGGCCCTTTATGATCCCAATAGTAGGCCATCTCTCCTCAAAACTTTACAGATAGTGGTTGTTAACATGGAACTAATAAGTGAGTTTTAAAGTTCTATATACTAGAAATGCATATAATATTTTATGTGTGCACACTTGAATGGGAAGAAATACCAAAGCTGTTATCAGACTTACAAAGAATGTACATCTTTTTAGAGAGCTGGCATGTAGTTCAGTGGTTTAAAACAAAAACAAAAAAACACCTCATCTAGCATCCTCAAGGCCCTGAATTTGCTCCCAGAATAATTTTTTTTAAAAAAGATTCTGTATATAATATTTTGCATAGAGAGAGAGATTCCCAAAGTCCTTTATGGGTATTCTGCCAGCCTTAGATTTAGTTAGCAGGAAACAGAGCCAGTCAAAGACAGATTTAGTAGTGGGGGAAGGGGGACAGCACCAATGGACCAGTGGAAGGCTGCTCTCAAACCATGTCTTTCATTTGACATCTGCTGCTTGCTCTTTGTCTCTCATTCCTCTTTTCCTTCTCTAGATCCTATTAAAGAGTATATTTCCTTCCCACAGTGTGCTGGGAAGGACGTGAAAGCTTTGGTTGACACTGGCTGTCAATATAATCTCATCTCCTCAGCCTGTGTGGACAGATTGGGGTAAGTAAGCCATTTGTGCTGAGTGGAAGTCAGATGTAATTGTTTTTCCTGCTTGAATCTGGTTTAATGTTATAATGCCTGAATGTATCCACAGAAGCAACAGAAACATGCAAAGTTTTTTCTCCAGTCCAGAATCAGTTTCCTTAATAGAGGGGAGTGTTGCAATTTGTCAGACAATGGAAGAAATGCAGGAAACCTTGGGCCTTCTGTTAATTTCCACTTTCTAAATTCTGTGCAAGCTTCTAGAGTATGGAATGAGAGAGTGTAAGAGTCTTGCTCAGTATACACCCTGCTTGATTCTCTAGACAGCAAGTTGTCCTGTTGTTACTCCAGATGTGTAGAAGCAAGGATGGCTTTCTCTAACTAGGAGAGAGAAAACACATGGATCTTCCTCTTTTGGACTGAGAAAGCCATTCTATTCTGTGCCTTACTTCATTTCACTCAACCTTTCCAGTTACTTCTTCCTTCTTCTTACTGTTTCTTCTAAAGTACCAGATGTTCCCTGAGGTATCTTGACTAGAATCAACCGAATATTATTTTCCATAGTTTTCTGTAGACCAGTGATTCTCAACTTTCCTAACGGTATGACCCTTTCATACACAGCCCCCCATGCTGTGGTGATCCCCATCCATAAAATTATTTTTGTTGCTACTTCACAGTTGTAATTTTGTAACTGTTATAAATTATAATGTATATATCTGTAATGTAAATTCCAGTGGACTTAGGCGATCCCTGTGAAAATGGTCATTCAACTCCCAAAGGGGTCATGAGCCACAGGTTGAGAAGCACTGCTATAGACAAAAAATTATTCCATAGACCAAATCTCTGTAATTATTGAGACAGACTTAGTAGCCTGTCTAGAACTTTGTCCAAAACATGCATATTCTCAACTGGGCTTACCCAGGGCTTCATTTTAGTTCTTAATGACTGCATTACATGGTCTGTTTCTTCTATATCTGCCCGATTCTCACTCCCCACCTACTGTTGTGACTCTCTGAAATTTGTTCTTTGAATTATTTTATACATTACTGTTTAGGATTGGGGTAAAGTAAATTTCAGGACTCAAGTGGGAAGAATCTTAAGGTTTTTATCTTTTTTTCTTTAATGTAGTGAAGAGATGAGGTATGCACAATATGATGGTTCCAGAAGGACTAATGATGTCCTGGTGCATAATTAGGCACCAGACTGCCATGATTCTGGAGGAATTAATAACCATCTGTAAAACTGCAATTTTTTTTGGATGGGCTGTAACACCAAAAGAGAGGAAATGGAGGAGAACAGAAGTATTGGCACAGAAAGTCCATAATTAAGTATTTATCCACCATCCCATAATAGCTTGGATGCTAACTATTCCAATCAGCTTATATAATTGTGTGAAACCTTGGTGCTGTTCCTTTCTTTCCATCCCAGCAAAGGCAAGCCAAATTAACGAGAACTTTCTCCATAATATTCTTTGCTGCTACCAGTATCAATATTCTTGCCAAACAAGTACCTGTCCCCATTATCCTTATAGACTAAGGCAATTCTATGACAATAAATTGAAATAGAAAGGAGAAGAAAAATGGACCTTGAATGAAGCCTTTTCTAACTTAGGATTAATTTGCCTTCTGATATCTGTTATCCACAGACGGGTAAAAAGACGTATTAATTAAACTCTCTCACACACATATAGGGATATTAAGATGCAGAGCAGAATTCTCTGAACATGTCAACTCCTCTCTGCACAAATGCAGGTAGTGATTTAAGCTTCTTAAAGACAGGAAACAAGTCTCATGTTTTCTTTTGTATTCCTCTGGCATGTTTAGGAAGAAAGGACTTGAATCAAATATAGGCTGGCTAGCCCCAGGAAGTCCCTAGAGAACCCAATTCTGAGACAGAAAACTTTGCCAATGGGAGGGATTATGATAGCTTTCTCTCTGTTTCAGACTAAAGGACCATGTCAAATCTCACAAGCATGAAGGAGAGAAGCTTTCTCTACCACGGCATCTCAAAGTAGTAGGCCAGATTGAGCACCTATTGATTACAGTGGGTTCTCTCCGTCTGGATTGCCCAGCAGCTGTGGTTGGTGAGTTAAATTGGGGGCTAGACCTATGAGTCTAACATAAACCCTCCTGAGGTCTCAGGTTAGGTCCCCAGCATCTACATAGGATGGCCCATAACCACCTGTGACTCTAGTTCCAAGGGATCTGACACCTTCTTCTGACATCCTCAAGCTCCTGTACACATGTGATATACATACACACTTAGGCACACACACACACACACACACACACACACACACAAATATTACATAAATCTTTAAAAATAGAATGGAGCCAGTGGAATTGCTCAGTGGATTAAGATAGTTGGAATCAAGCCTGACAGCCTGAGTTTGATCCCCAGAACCTACATGGTGGAAGAAAAACACTGACTTCTGCAAATTGTCCTCTGATTTCCACATGTGTTCCATGGCACAGGTGTGCCTCCATAAATAAACACATGTAATTAAAAATGTTAATAATAAAAAAGCATACTTGATCACATAAGCCTATTTTCATACAAGTATGTGAATGTACTTTCTCACTCTTCATTGTTCAGTTAGCTTCCACTGTTGCTCTCAACAGCTTCACTACTATGTTATGTCATCTGTTTATATATGACCGTATGTGCCCTTATGAAAGAAGACACACAAATGAGAGAAAACATGACGTATTTGTCTTTCTGAAACTGATTTAATTTACTTACTATGATGATCTCCAGTTGCATCCATTTTCCTGCAAATGACATAGCTTCATTCTTCTTTATTGCTAAAAGAAATTCCCTTATGTATATAAGCCATAGGAAACAGACTTTTCCTACATTTACTTATTTACTTGTTTGAGGAGGGTATGCTCATATGACATGACAATTTTATGGAGGTCAGAGGTTAGGTCTTTCTCTCTACTGTGTAGATTTCAAGGAGTGAACTCAGGTCATCAGATTTGACAGCAAGCACTTTACCCACTGAGCCATCTTACCTGCCTAAAGACAGCCTGATCACCTCCTCTCCTTCTGTGCTTCTCAGATGTTCTATGCTAAGACTACACTAAGCACCTGCCTATATTTTACTGAAGGCCTCTCTCCTCTAGAGCAAAAAAGACTTCAGTTTGAATTTTGGCTCTTACCTTCTTTAAGCTATAATGATCTGAGAAAGTACTCAATAAAGTTCAACAGATGTTTTTTTGGGTAGTTAGCTGGCTGGTTTGTTGGGTGGGTGGATGGATAAATGGGACAAATGAACCGAGTGGTGTTTAGGCTGGCGTCCAAGCCAGCATGGAAATGTCTGACTCTTACTGTTTTGTTTTTATTAGATGATAATGAAAAAAGCTTGTCGCTTGGTCTCCAGACTCTTAGATCCCTGAAGGTAGGACTGACTCTACTTTTCCTTTGATATTACCTCTCAGAGGCAAAAGAACTGGGAGTAGCATCACTGACAAGTGACGAGTGATCCTTCTTTGTTTTAGTGTATCATAAACTTGGACAAGCACCGGCTGATTGTGGGCAAGGCAGACAAAGAAGAGATCCCTTTTGTGGAGACAGTTTCTATGAGTGATGACAAGTGAGTACATGAGTCAGGGATGCTCAGGCAGTGTATAGGCTTATAGCCCACCTTTAGCTGTCAGGCATAGCAGAAGTCAGCCTGTCCCCAGACCAGAGTCTGCTGCCCCACAGAACTCTGTAGCCTACATGTTATAATAAACAAGGATAGCACACAGAATGGTAGAAGAAACTAACAGCCTTTTAAGGTGTGTGTGTGTGTGTGTGTGTGTGTGTGTGTGTGTGTGTGTGTGTGTGTGT